>NW_021703768.1:9453466-9473989 GCF_005190385.1 Monodon monoceros | reverse complement strand
CAGGGAGCAGAGCCCGCTCTGTGCCCCCTTCTGGTGAAGTCGTTGTCTGACTCTGTCCCTTGATGAAGGTGACAGGGAGCAGAGCCCGCTCTGTTCCCCCCTCTGGCTGATGCATAATGAACAGGTAACCTGAGAGAGAAATATTTATTTATTTTTTTCTAGCCATGGGAGTTGTAGGGCTGTTACTTACTGCAGCATAGTTTAGCTTATTCTGACTGATACAGAAATTGCTACCAGGAGTCGGACGCTAGCATAGCAAGAAAGTTATAATTTGTCATTGGCTCGAAGGACAAGTCGTAGGCAGTGAAGAAACTGTGATAAAGCCTGGAAAGATGAGAATCCTCGTTATGCAGGTGCAAAAATTTTGGTGAAACTGTTGTTCACAGTTATTTGGAAGGCAGATTATACGCCTAATGAATTTGCAGTTCTAGAGAAAGAGGCAGGAAAACAATAGGGTTGACTCTTGAACAACCATGAATCACGTAGTACCATAGTATGTACTATGGAAAAAAAATCCGTGTATAAGTGGACCTGCACAGTTCAAATTCATGTTCAAGGATCACCTGTATTAGTAACATGTTGGTTTCTGTTGGCTGCACTAGACAAAGTATTGTAAGAGACAAGGTCAGAAAAGAATTAGCTGGATTCCAAGCAGGAGGTCACGGAAGATTTGAGGCTTTGCAATATTGGAAAGGCTGACTGATTTTAGATTCCAAGCAGCAGGAGATAAAATTGAGAGAAACTTTTAGTAGTAAAAAACATTAAATCTGAGTCTTGCAGCACAGGGCATGACTTCTGTGCCTACTGTTATAAACCATTCAAATGATTATATTTCCTTGGCTATCACACCATTATTAAAACCTCTGCAAGGGCTAAGGTGCACCAGAGTAAAGATCCAAATAAGACATGTCTTGAAGGCAACTGTGGTTGTGCCTGTTGGCAGGTGGAGTTTTCTGGAATCAAATAGATAAAAGACTAAATCGTTGCAAGGGGTACAAGGGGTACACTTGCAAGGGGTACACTTCCAAAAGAATCACTCTTTTAGTTGGACTAAAAGAGCCTATAACTATTAAAGACCTAAAACGGCCCTTGGGCCCCAAACATTTAGGTCTGGAAGTAGGCTGAGCAAGCCGTGCAGCCCCTGAGCAGAGCATCCACCCTGATGCCTACTTCAGGATGTGTCAAGGAGCATCATGTAACAGGAGGCCAGGGCCTGTGGAGGATGATGGATATGAGGCTTCTTGCAGGGAGCACGTTCAGGGACTAATATCCGCCCCCGCCCAGGGGATTGCAGAATTGTCCAGGGGATTGCAGAATTGCTGAAGGCCACTGTCTGTTATATACCTCCCATTTTCCTTCTTTCCAAATAGAAATGTTTGTTGGAGTTTTCTCTTCCCTATTTCATCTTCATAAATAGATAACTTGTCTTTTTATTGTCTTTTTATTCTGTAAGTCTCCAGAACAAGAAGAGGCACATCCAGGACCAGTTTAGTCGCTGTGTATCACCTCCTTTCATGGACTGAATTGTGTCCCCTCAAATCAAATACTGAAGGCTTAACCTCCAAGGAGACAGCACTTGGAGACAGGAACTTTAAAGAGGAAATTAGGGTTAAGTGAGGTCATAACATGAGGTCCTAAGTCGAAAAGATAGGTCTCAGGGGAAACCAACCTTGCCGACACCTTGATCTTGGACTCCCAGCCTCCAGAACTGCGTGAAATAAACTTCTGTTGTTTAAGTCCTGCAGTCTTTGGAATTTGTTACACCAGCCTGAGGAGACTAATACACCTCTGGATGAAAGGACGAACATACATTACCCAGAGGTGCTGGATCAATGACTGGGGAGGGAATAAGTGAATTTTGTTTAAAGGAAGAAAACGGAGCTGACTCTCCACTAGAGAGGTGGATTGCGGTGGATTCTGGTTATCATTAGGACTCTTCAGCTATTAATATTATATTTCCATGACCCCTTGAAGAGCGGCGTGGTCACGTGGCTCCCTTGGCCAATGAGATGTGAGCAGAAGTGACAGGTGTTTGTCTAGGCAGAATCCTTTAAGAGCTAATGCACCATTTGTCATCTCCCCTCCCCTCTGCCACAGCATTTGTGATGTTCCAGATGGTAGAGTATCTGTGTCCCTGAATGCAGATTACACGGAGCAGTCCCAGCCAATCTACTGAGCAGGGTGAGAAATAATGTTTACAGCCATTGAGATTTTGGGGGGTATTTATAAACGTGGCATAACCTAGTCTACCTCGATGGATCTAATCAATAATATGGGTTGGGAAAATTTCCAAAATTCTTATAAAAAATTTGATTGTGTAATACGATTAAATCAATATATTGGAGCTTGTCCTTCATTAGATAAAGAAGTAGAGCTGATATCGGAAGATGCCCATCAGTCACTGCGCTGTCCTTTGTCTTCAAAGTTGATGCTATTGAATCACTGTCGGAAGAACATGTTTGAAGTTGATTTGTCAGCAGTGGTAATGGATTCTCTTAAAACCATTCACTCTTCTCCACTCAGCTGCCTCTAGGAAGGCGAGGGTTATATGTAATCATCAATCGGAACCAGGCGGGGCCTCAAACCCACCACGTCAGTTCCATTCACTCTGTGTTGCAGTAAGTGGGCACGAACAGCAGCAACAAGGCAGAGTCACCAGGGAACCTTCGGGCCGTAGCTTAGCTTAAACGTGAACCACAAACCAGGAACAAGGAATGGCCACCCACAGATTAAAGGCATTTGTACGATCAAGGCATAGTGACCTGAGGAGCAACTGTTGTATACCTTCATGAAAAACGCGTTTGCAAGAAGTTTCACCATGTGCAATGCCAATAACTCATCGATAAAATTCTAAGAATGTAGGCTGGTGCGTTGTTATAATAGGGAGTTAAGAGAAGCTGAAAACATTCTATGGAGTAGATTGCATGGTTGTCTGTTGTGTGGTTTGTTGTTTATTCTCTAACAGTGCTTCAGAAAGCAGAGAATCTCAAGGGTGTGTGTGTGTGTGTGTGAGAGAGAGAGAGAGAGAGAGAGAGAGAGAAAGGGAGGAATCTTGAAGAGTAAACTTTTGGGAAAGACTGCATATGAGGGAGAAGGTAGAATTTTAGTCTTCAATCAAGCCATCGTCCCTGTCTTCCAGAAACTATCTATCTTCTGCCACATTTGCTCAAGCAGTCATTCCACACAGTGTGGTCCCTCCTCCCCTGCCCACAACTATTTGCCCAAGGGGCCTCTTGACCCAAAGTGCGCCCTTCCCTGGGCTTTTTGACCAAGAGCCTAGAGTCGCTCTAGTGACAGAAGTCATAAGAGATGAAGCTGACAGAGTGGAATTGCTGGCGGAGTGGTCTTGCCCCTCTAGAAGGCCTGTGGTGAGAGGGGGAAGAATAAAGCAGGTTGTAGAGGGGATGGCTGGAGACCAAACCTGTCAGGGTTCCAGGGCCTGGCTTCATCTGGTCCTGTCCTTGACTAGCACAAGACAACCCAGTGTCCTTATGTATTAGTTTCCTATGGCTGCTGTAACAAATTCCCACAACCTAGGTGGGCTTAAAATAACAGAAATGTATTCTTTCAAAGTTCTGGAGGCCAGAAGACCAAGATCAAGGTGTTGGCATGGCTGGCTCCCTTCAAGGGCTCTGAGGGAGGGAAACTGTCCAGAGCCCTCTGCTTGCTCCTGGGGATGGGTGGCTGTTCCTGGCATTCCCTGATGTGGAGATGTGGCACTCCAATCTGTGCCTCTGCTGTTACACACATGCTCTCCATCTCTCTTTGCATTGTCTTCTCTCTGTGTGTCTGTCTCTATGTCTCTTCTCCTTTTTCTGTAAGGACACCAGTCATACTGGATGAGGGCCACTGTAATGACCTCATCTTAACTTGATCACACCTTCCAAGACCCTATTTCCAAATAAGGTCACATTTATAGGTGCTGGGGTTAAAACTTGAACACATCTTCTGCAGAGGACATAATTCAAACCATAACACCTTGTATGTATCTTTTCCCTTAAGCTTCCTGGAAATGACCTCTGTCTCTTGCAGTTTCACTTGGATTTGCGAGGAGGGCACCTGAGGCAGAACTTGAGGCCCTGAAGACAGAGTGGGTGTGAGGGAAGGAGCACTGAAGAGAGCTGTACAAGTATCCATCGGTGTTGGGAGGGGATACTGGATTAGGAGCTGAACTAATAGAATGACTCAAAGGGGAGGTGTGTGAGGCTGCATAAACTCTTGGCTCAGGAGAGGACAGCCAGGGTTAGAGCCGTTGGGACTCTTGCCTTTGGAAGACAGAAATCCAGCTCAAAACTGCTTAAGTAAAAAAAAAGAAAGGGGTGGCTTCCCTGATGGTGCAGTGGTTGAGAATCTGCCTGCTAATGCAGGGGACACAGGTTCAGGCCCTGGTCTGGGAGGATCCCACATGCCGTGGAGCAGCTAGGCCTGTGAGCCACAACTACTGAGCCTGCGCGTCTGGAGCCTGTGCTCTGCAACAAGAGAGGCCACGATAGTGAGAGGCCCGCGCACCGCAATGAAGAGTGGCCCCCGCTGGGAAGAGAGGAGATGTTATATATAAAGCAGAATAAAGTATAACTGTTGCTCTTTTATGTGGAAATATCAAAAAGAGCCAGGAAATATCTTGTTATTATGTCTAAAAATTAATAATACCAATAATAATATTTAAAAAATGAGTACCCAGCTGTATTTGAATACATTATTGAATGGCCAATTTTTAAACTAAATATGACTCTACAATAATTACTTAAACTATACATAACATTCTTTCTTTTTTCTAAAGAAAGAAGAAGGCTTTTTACTGAAATAGAAAAGGTTTCCTGGAGGAGTTAAAATACCAGCTATATTTGTCTGATGAATTACATTAATTTTTAAAATTTTTAAAAACTTTTTATTTTATATTGGGGTATAGTTGATTAACAATGCTGTGATAGTTTCAGGTGTCCGACAGAGTGATTCTGTTATATAAATACATGTATCTATTCTTTTTCAAATTCTTTTCCCGTTTAGGTTGTTACATAATATTGAGCAGAGCTCCCTGTGCTATACAGTAGGTCCTTGTTGGTTATCCATTTTAAATATAGCAGTGTGTATATGTCAACCCAAACTCCCTAACTATCCCTTCTCCCCACCCTTCCCCCCTGGTAACCATAAGTTCCTTCTCTAAGTCTGTGAGACTGTTTCTGTTTTGTAAGTAAGTTCATTTGTATCATTTCTTTTTAGATTCCAAGTTGAAGCAATATCATATTTCTCTTTCCCTGACTTCACTCAGTATGACAATCTCTAGGTTCAGGATATATATATATATATATATATATATATTTTTTTTTTGCGGTACACGGGCCTCTCACTGCTGTGGCCTCTCCCGTTGCAGAGCACAGGCTCCGGACGCGCAGGCTCAGCGGCCATGGCTCACGAGCCCAGCTGCTCCGCGGCATGTGGGATCCTCCCGGACCGGGGCACGAACCGCGTCCCCTGCATCGGCAGGTGGACTCTCAACCACTGCGCCACCAGGGAAGCCCGGTTCATGATATTTTTAATCGTCCGCCATTGATATACTTTTAAGTCGTTTACAACCTTTTGCTATTAGAAATAATGAAGTTTTTTGTGCATATACGTGATTTCATACAGGTGCGAGTATACCTGTAGAATACATTCCCCAAGGATAAATGTGTCAGACAGGGGTCAGTCAGGAAAACAGAAGCCAGTCCATGTAGTTCTGGTGTTAAAGATTTGAATAAAGGCAGTGAGGGCTTACACATCCTTGTCAGATCCAGGTCAGCAAAGGTTAGGGAAGATGCAAATGGCAATCTCAGTTCGAAGCCTGTGAGTCGGGGGTCCTTAGAAGCTCACTGCGAAATTGCTGTAGCTCCAGGAAGCTCTCACCAAGGACCTCACTGTGCAGTGCAAGGTCGTGGCTCTCAAGAGCTTACCAGGGGCAAGCATCAGACTCCCGGCTTCCATGCCTGGCTCCACCTCTATATGCAAAACAGTGGTGGCTCCTCTCCTGTTTCTCATCTGCAAGGGCTTCTCATTGGAGGACTAACTCAGAACAAACCTGCGACCGGCTTCTGGGGAATATAGCTCCTCCCTTTTCTTTTCTGATTCAGAGACTTTAGAAGGGGTGGGTAGTGGTGAAGGGTTGACAGCAGACAATCCAGTGCAAGCAATGTGTAGAGAAGTGCTGGGTTGATGGGTATGTAAACTTTAAATTTCAATTGATACTTCCTAATTGCTGCTCAGAGAGGCTGTACCAGTTTACATCTCCAGCCAAGAGTGTAAAAGAGTATTTATAAGAATGCCTCTTTCCTTACACTCTTGTCTACACAATGAATTATAAAAAATTTTTAATTTTGCAAAACCAGTAATGGAAAATAATATTCTATTGTAGTTTCTAATTTGTATTTTTAAATGATGAGACTGAGTGTTTTTCAGTTTTAAAAGCCATTCCCCCCCAACCCAGCCGTGACTAGTCTGTTCATGTCCTTTGTCCATTTTTATATGATGTTGCTGCACTTTTTCTTATTGATTTATAGGAGCCCTTTGTCATAGTGCTACAAACATATACCAGTTCTGGTCTTTTTTTTGCCATGCGTAAAATTTTAATGCTCTTTACTCAGATTTAAAAAATCTTCTATTTACAGCTTTTGGATTTTGTATCATACATGAAAGTCCTTCCCTACTTTGAGAACATCAGGGAATTTGCCCTTATTTTCTTCAACAATAATTATGGATTTTTAAAAATTTAAATGTTTGACCCATTTGTGATTTATTTTGATATGATGAGTGTCATAGGGATCCAACTTGATACTTTCCACATGAATCAAAGGAAAGCAGAGAGTTCTAGATTAAACTGTATTCTTTCTAGAGGTTATAAATTGCAGACGTTCCACCTGTAGGCTTGAGCAACCCCAGGTCAGGTTGAGCCGGCAGAGGACTGGGAAAGACTTCGGGCTGGGACAAAGCTGGAGGCAGACGTGAGCTTGGCACGTTCACAGCTGGGAATGAGACTAGCCTAGGATGGGCTGGTGATGTGACGCGGAAGAGAGAAGATGGGTCCACCTGGAGGGAGCCATGCTACGGATGCGCCTCAGTATCAGGCCAAGGTGATAAGGAACAGAGCTGTGAGTAGAGAGCTGCAGTCACCGCGTTTTGGGAAGTCTGGCCTGGCCAAGGATTGGTTGGGGGGAGGGCAGATGACACAGCAGGGGAACCTGAGTGGATGCGCTGTCCCAGCCCCAGGCTGAGCCCACTCAGGGCTCCTTCCCCAGGGCTGGGTGGGCGGCTGAGGCAGAGGACCTGCCTACAGACAAGGGGCAAGTTTCAAACCAGGACTCTCAGGGGCATCCCTGGAGTCAGATCGGAGGGTCCCCAGGGGGCCTGGAGACCTGGGGTTCTGCTTCTGCTCCTGACTCAACCCCGGAGAGCTTCACATCAGACCAAGCGTCCTTGTGGGATCCATGGCTCAATAATGAGACTTAATAGATCTGGTGAGGAGTTTGCACTGTGCCAGGGTGTAGGTGAGCTCTATACCTGCCATCTCATTTAATCCTCACCTGCTACCATTCCCATTTTATAGATTGGGAGACTGAGGCTTAACTCACTCAAGGTCACAGGGATTGAAAATGGTGGCGCTGGTCCTGAGAAGAGTCTCTCTGACTCCAGAACTGAGCTCTTAATTGCTCTGAAGTTACCTCTGTGACTCAGGGTCGCAAAACTTTGCTCTTGGTTATGAGCAAAGGGCAAAGATTCATGTACATATATAGACTCTTCCATTGTGATTAAAAATGTACCTACACATTGGGATGTACAAGAAAGTAATTCTGAATTGTTGACATACCTTCTAGTGTGATCAGGTAAATGCCTACATAGATTTTAACAACTTCATTGGGGAAGACATCCCCTTCTTCCCAAATTACTTGTCCCAGCTTCTCACAGATGCCTGGTGTTCCTCAGAGGGAGACAAGGGCTTTCCTGAGAGATAAGGTTTAAACTAAAGGCTGGGCTGCTGTCTGTTCCTCTGTGCCCTTCACATTCTCTGCAGGGCACCTGAAGCAGAGATTTAATTATTTTTTTCTAGAATAAGGGAGGAGAAAAGGTGGCTTTTAAAGTAATGTTTATCCTTCACATTCACTCGCTATTTTTGTGTAATTATTTGATAAGAAAACCAAAGTTATAGGATTGACCGTGTTGCTGTGAAAGGGAGGGAACAAACAGTCTCTAAGCACTTTCTCAGCAGACTGTGACTCTCCCTTTCACTAGCAGTGGGCTTCCTGTAGTCCAGAAATCACGGCTGGCTACAGGGGCACCACCACCCAGGCTGTTGTACAGCGTTCCCTACTTAGAAGGGCTCCGTGTTTTGTTTAATGCACCACGGTCGCTGTCTTAAAATTCTTAATAGTTTTTGCACAAGGAAACTTGCATTTTCTTTTTGCACTGGGTCCTGCAAATTAGGTACACGTTCCTGCCTGAAATAACGTGGTTAGGGACACTTGTAGAAACTTGGGATAGAGTACTTTATTGACCTCCAGTGATGTCCTGCATCTTAAGGGTAGGTGATAAAATGTGGGAGACCCAGGTGCAAGGAGCAAATTTGGTAAGGTTTTATGTAGGATGCCACCCAGCATCTTTCTACAGGCACCTCTGCAACCTTTCTGCCCTCTTTCTTGCTGTAACAATCCACAACCCACAATTAAAGTAGTAGAGCTGTTGTTGAGAGAAATGGGAGAACTAAGCTTGCAACTAGGACCTTTGCTCCAAACTCTCAGTTGTTTATCCTCCGATAATTCTGTGAGCCTGTCTGCCTGGGGCTCTTCGTACCTTGTAATATATAGTACCTGTCCATTAATACTGAGAGAATTTCCAGGTGGATCCTGTTTCGCCTGACAGCCTGGCACCAGAGAGAGCACTTAGGGGAGTGGGTTTTGAATCTGGTTCATGTTAAATCATTTGCAGAAGTCCAGGAGATAAGACATAAACTTGTGCTTGTTGAAGCAGAGATGCCTCAACTGCTGCATCTCCTTCTTCATACCTACCTTCCCTCTTACCTCTAGAGTGCTATAGAGAAAAGTTTACAAACTCCTGGCCTAGATCCATGTATGGTCCCACCAATGTTTGTCAAAAATCTAAGCTTACTTCAATCTGAAGCATTCCAGCTCAGAACACAAAAATTACAAGAGTGAAAAATTCTCTATGGTAAAATGTATTGCCAAATATTAAAATAGTTCAAGGGCGCTGTTCAGCTGAACAAAGGAAATGGAGAGAAGAGTCCAGAGCAGGCTGACTCTGTCCTTGGACATTGCAGGTTAGACACCCACTATAGATTCCTCAGTTCTTCTTGAGTATCTACTTTTTCAATCTTGTCATTGAATTGCTTCATTCAGTTCTCCTAACAACCCCAGAAAGCAGGGTACTGGGGTAGGTTGATCATGTGAATGGGCCCAATGAATGGCTCTACCCCCAGGCCCCTAGCTTTTAAACTCCCCCAGCTCTGAAGCTGGGCTTGGCCATGTGACTTGATTTGACCAATGGGATGTAGAAAATGTGAGACTGTTTTGCTTGCTCTATCAGTCAGGGTTCTCCAGAGAAATAGAACCAATAGGGTGTATATATATGTATATTAAGAAATCCCACAGTCTGCCTCTGCAAACTGGAAAACCAGGAAAGCTGATGGTGTAATTCAGTCTGAATCCGAAAACCCAAGCACCAGGAGAGCCATTGTCCAAGGGCAGGAGAAGACTGATGTCTCAGCTCAAGCAGAGAGAGTGAATTCACCTTTCCTCCACCTTTTCGTTTCATTCAGGATCTCAGTGGCTTGGATGAACCCCGCCCGCCGTAGCCAGGGCCATCTTTACTCTGTCTACTGATTCAAATGCTACTCTGTTCTGGAGACACCCTCACAGACACATCAGAAATAATGTTTTCCTGGCTCTCTGGGCATCCCTTAGCCCAGTCAGGTCAATACATAAAACCAAGCATAACAGGCTATAATGAAATTTGCAGTCCTCTCCCCATCCTTCCCCACTGCCGTCAGCAAACACTTTCCACCCCTTTTCGTTGTTTTCTCATGTATTTCCCTCCATAACTCTAAGTATGATGCTTTTACTGCTATTTCTTCACTTTTAGTTTTAGATTACAGTTTTATTAGTGTTGAATTTATATTATGAAAAATCAGGATTTAGCTGTGTTTCATGATTACGTAACCCTCATACAAAGATATTTCCCTTTCTCAGATCTCCCCTTAAAAGTCTGAACAAATATTGTGTGTGTGTGCGTGTGTGTGTGTGTGTGTGTGTGTGTGTGTAATTCCCTTTTCTCCACATTCAGGGGTGGGTGGGTTTATATATCTAGTGTTTTCATTATTTTATCTGTGTAAATCTTGCTTACAAATGAGACAAATTATATCTTAGTGATTATATTTCATTTCCTGTGCATTTTTTCTGGTTCCTTCTATTGGGAATTGTTTTCTTCTTCGCCCCTTCCTGTCTTTCTTCATATCTCTTTCTGACATTATCTTTTCACATTCTCAACCAGTTTTTTTTCCCAACAAACCTCTCATATATCTGTTTGGATAAGCTACTGAGATTTTATGTTTTCTCCCCCAGCTTTATTGAGTTACAATTGACATACCACATTGTGTAAGTTTAAGGTGCCTAATATGATGATTTGATACACTTGTATGTTGCAAAATGATTCCCACAAGAGGGTTCATTAATACCTCTATCACCTCACATAATTGCCATTTGTTTTGGTGGTGAGAATGTTTAAGATCTCCTTTCTTATCAAATTTCAAGTATATAATATCAACTGTAGTTGACTATAGTCATCATGCTGTACATTAGGTCCCCAGAACTTACTCATCTTATAACTGGAAGTTTGTACCCTTTGATCAACACCTCCTCATTTCTCTCACCCCAACCCCCGGCAACCACCATTCTACTCTCTGTGTTTGTGAGTTCTGCTTTTTTTTTAGATTCCACATATGAGATCATACAGTATTTGTCTTCCTCTGTCTGACTTATTTCATTTCCCATAATGCCCTCAAGGTCCATCCATCCACCCATCCATTAATTTTGTAGCAAAAGGCGGAATTTTTTTCTTTTCTTTTAATGGATGAATAACACTCCATTGTGTGTGTATATATCTGTCTCACATCTTCTTTATTCATCCATAGATGGACACTTAGGTTGTTTCCGTATCTTGGCTATTGTGAATAATGCTGCAATGAACATGGGGGTGCAGATATCCTATCCCATGAAAATACTGATTTAGGGAATTCCCTGGCAGTCCAGTGGGTAGGACTTGGCGCTGGGGCCCGGGTTTGATCCCTGGTCGGGGAACTGGGATCCGGCAAGCTGCATGGCATGGCCAAAAAAAAAAAAAAAAAAAAAAAAGATATTGATTTCATTTTCTATGTATATACACTGAGAAGTCAGATTGCTGGATCATATGGTAGTTCTATTTTTTAAAATATTTATTTATTATTGCGGCTCGTGGGCTCCTTAGTTGTGGCATGCACGCTCTTAGTTGCGGCATGCATATGGGATCTAGCTCCCTGACCAGGAATCAAATCTGGGCCCCCTGCATTGGGAGCATGGAGTCTTAACCACTGAGCCACCAGGGAAGTCTTGGTAGTTCTAGTTTTAATTGAGGAAACTCCATACTGTTTTACGTAATGGCTGTACCAACTTACAGTACTACCAGTAGTGCACGAGGGTTCCCATTTCCTCCACACCCTCGCCAACACTCTTCTAGGAGTCTTACAGTTTCAGTTTTATGTTTAAATCTTTAATCCAGTTTGAGTTAATTTTTGTGAGTGGTGAAAGATAGGGGTCCAGTTTCACTCTTCTGCATGGGATTATCCAGTTTTCCCAATACCATTTATTGGAGAGACTATCCTTTCCTCATTGAGTGTTCTTGGCTCGCTTGTCAAATATTAGTTGACTGTATATGTACAGGTTTATTTCTGGGCTCTTGATTCTGTTCCAAATATGTGTGTATTTTTACGCCACCATCATACTGTTTTGATTACTACGGCTTTGTAATAAAGTTTGAAATTAGGAAGTGTGAAGCCTCCAGCCTTGTTCTTCTTTTTCAAGATTGCTTTGGCTATTTGGGGTCTTTCATGGTTCCATATGAATTTTAGGATTGCTTTTTCTATTTCTGTGAAAAATATCATTGGCATTTTGATAGGGATTGCATTGAATCTGTAGATTGCTTTGGGTAGTATGGCTATTTTAACAATATTAATTATTCCAATCCATGAACACAGGATATCTTTCTATTTATTTGTGTCTCCTTCAATTTCTTTCATTAAAGTCTTGTAGTTTTCAGTGTACACCTTCTTGGCTAAGTTTATTCCTAATGGTTTTATTGTTTTTGATGTTATTATAATATTGTTTTGTTGATTCTTTTTCAGATATTTTGTTGTTAGTATATAGAAATGCAAGTGATTACTGATTTGTTGATTTTGTATCCTGTGACTTTACTGAATTTATTTATTAATCCTAATAGTTTTTTGGTGGTCTTTAGGATTATCTATATATAAGATCATGTCATCTGAAAATAGAGACAATTTTACTTTTTCTTTCCTGATTTGGATGTATTTTATTTCTTTTTTCTTGCCTAATTGTCAGTCTTGAGATTTTGTGGTTATTTTTTCACACAGGAAATAGCAATAGCTGAATGATAAAGAGGATTTCCTCATATGTCTAGAGATCCTTGGCTGATGGCTCACTTTTAAGAATGGAGCACTGAAGACGGGCCCAAGACCCTGTGTGTGTAGATGGGGCTTGTGGATTATATAGTGACTGTGAGGGGACATAGATGTTTGATGGGGAGACTCCAAATGTACTGTCTGCACATCTTGCTATTGTGCCACCAATTTTCCTGGGATGTCCTTGTCGCATGACTGGAGTTTATACATCTTACTTCCAGCAATCTGGTGGACATCTTCCTAGCATATCTTCATATGGCAGAGAGAGAGTGCAAAAGCTCTTGTGTCTCTTCTTATAAGGACGCTAATCCCATTCATGAGGGCTCCACCCTCAGGACTAAATCATCTACCAAAGGCCCCACCTCCTAATACCATCGCTTGGGGGTTAGGATTTCAACATATGAATTTTGGGGGGACACAAACATTCAGTCCATAACACATCATGAGATAAAGTGTGGATATTGCTGAACCCACAGAGCACTGATGCTGGCTTACCTCTCGTACTTGTCAGTAAGAGCTTTCCTGATCTCCTTGCCTCCCGCTTCCTGCCTGAGCTGGAGGGGTCAGAGCTGGATCTAGCAAACAGGAGCAGAAACATAAGCTAAGGAAAAGAGAAGAGGCAGCTCCCCTCCTAACTGCAAAAGCCTGACCTGGGGAAGGAAAGAAATATGAACTTAGAATCAAGGTTTGAAGTTTGAATGCTTCTGTGGGACTGGATATTTAAAATGTGGAATCGAACTTTTGTTTCGTGATTTAGGTCTTTTTAAAGTTTTAAATTTAACAGTGACCAGAAAATTCATGGGGATGAGTTTTTATCCAGAAGTAGAAGAACTTGTCCATTAGCAGTTTTAAAGGGAAAGTGAGTCGAAAGTGGATGTTAATAAGTTTCAGTTGCTTTATGATTATATCCCAGACTTTGGAAAGTTCATCTTCATGATTACATTTATCTGAGAATCTTTTATTTTGCCCTTCCTCTTGAGAGGATGAAATTCTAGACTATTATTTTTGTCATTACCTCAATGATATTATTCCATTGTCTTCCAACATCTGACGTTGTTGAAGAGAAGTCTGTGTCACTGTAATTGCCATTTGTGTTTCTGACCATCTTGTAAAGGAGAAACTGACAGCCTTTGTTCTGGACTATCTTTTTAAGGATGTTTGTAGAACAAACAGCCTCGGAAGGTGGAGATGATGTCTCCTTCTGGAGCAAGGGGTAGGCTTGCTTAGAGCCTTGGGAGCTGAGAGAGCCTTTCCTCAGGGTCTTCAGCTCTTCTTAGTGCATTGAGATTTTTTTCCTGTTTGTTGTGGGAGATGTTTTGAGCCCAGCTTTGCCTTTTTTTTTTTTTTTTTTGGAGCATAGTGAGTACTATTTAGACAGGAGGTTTACCAGTTGTAGATAAATAATCACTTTAATGAAGTTTTCTGGAGTATTTAATCACGTTTCATGGTAATGTAATTAATCCTGGAGTTGCATTTGTTGCCATAGCAATTCACTATTGATAATTCCATTTAACGACATTGATTTTAATTTTTGCAGATATCGTCTATATTTTTCCTCAACGTTTATTTCAGAGTACTTACTCTAGTTTTTAAAAAAACATAACTCATCTAGCCTTCCTTATTATACACTCTCTTGGGACTTTCAGATCAGTGGTATTACTACTCCTAGGATTTTACACTGATTCCAGTCCCGTTTAATGCTCTGCACACTTTCCATTTCCCCTTGCTCATGCTAGATACGTTACATTTCCCATTTTATGACTTTTCACTTCTTCAAACTGCCCTTTATTGCTTGAAGTTCCACATTGTAATTTGAAAAGTAGAACACTAAAATATCTATTTCTGAATGATTTGCTAACTACTGGGCTGTAATTGTATTCAAAATTCATAGTTCAGTTGAAACTTTATTTTATTCAACTTGAGAGGTATTTTTGTAGCTGATTGTTCTTGCTTATGGCTTTACCTAGAGCTTTGATTTCACGGTTACATTTTGTACCATGTTAAATATTTTTCCATCTATTTTCACAAAGCTAGATAAAAATGTCAACAAAGGCATAAAAGCCATACGTTAAACCAGGAATAGTATTGGAATCAGAAACGATATACTGTATCACCTTACTTTTATTGTTTTCTGAGATTTATTGCTGTGGAGAAGATTCAACCCAAGAGTATGATGGCTAATACAGTTATACCAAATTTTCAAACCTCTAAAATTATGATGCTAAAACTTTCATATGCTGACTGGAAATGAAAAGGAAAATATGTTCAGATAAATGTCCTGAGGTAGAAAAATAAATACCAACCATACAGATGAAACAAGTCTTGCTTGTTATCTGTGTTAGATTGGCTGCTCTCCTGCTGAGAGCTGTTTCATCATTTGAGTCTTCCTTCAGTGATTTCCCACAGTACACTGTCACCCAAGGGGAGTCAGGAAACTATGTGTAGGATGGCAGAGAATCACTGCAGTTCTGCCCCTTCCCCATAACTGAAGGGCAGCAGCTCCTGACCTGGGATGCCTGGAGTCTCCAGGGTTCTCTGGGCTGGCTTTGTGGACAGGGTGCAGGACATGGGTATGTGTATATTTATGGGAAGTGGGTCTACATCTTTCGTCGCATTCTTAAAGGGGTCCATGATCTTCCAAATGCCAAGAACGGAGTGTAACAACTTCTCTCTTTTACTGAAGACTATTTTAGAAATTATTTTGGCTATTACAAAAGGGCTAATGGGTATTAAGCACATTATTAATAATAATGTATATGATTATGTGCAATAACTGACCTGAGCACTCGGTTAAAATATTATTATGAGTAATTGCAAATGTACAAAAGTAGGGAAAGCATTAAAATGATTCTCCATGTGCATATCACACAGCTCCAATCATTATCAACATTTCGCTAGTTGCTCTTAGCCACTGAAATGCATAGCCTGATATAATTACTGTAGGTACCCTAGGGGTAGGTACTGTCAATATTCCTTTTACAGATGGAGACCCGAGGCTTGGAGAGGCTCAGCTGCTGGCTGAGGGTTGTACACCTGGGGAGTGGCTGGGCTGCAGGGAGGGGACTTGAACCCGGGGCTGGCCAGCTCTGGAGGGCCACCCTCACCTCAGGCCACTAGGTGTCTCCCTTCTTGCATGGCTGCCTCCCCTGGAAGATCTGTGGCCCCTGCACTCCTGTGCCTGGTTTCCCTGGAAGTGCTTTCATCTTGGAAGTAGCTACCATTTACTGAGCATCTCCTCAGCTTTACACGTGGTTTTATTCCATTTTTTTCTCCTGTGTTTCAAAAAGTGTATTTTTGCTTTTATTTTAATAAAGACTCTCTGAGAGAAGGATTTTATTCCCACTTTACAAGTGAGGAAACCTCAGAACAGATGTTGGGCAACTCAACCAAAGTCATACCTAATCAGCGATGGAGTTGGTGCTGGAATCCAGACATTCTGTCTTCTCCCCAGCACACACTGGGCTCCAGGCTCAGTTACATGTGGCATGAAATTAAGAAAAAAAATGTATAGAGTGTATTTTCTAGAAGAGAGTTTATATTCATGGAGTCAACTAAGGATGGCTAGAATTGGACACCTAGCTGGAGACTGCCGCTATGTCAGCACAGGGGAGGGTGCGAGGCTTCCGGAGTGAGCCCCTGCCTGCCTGCGGGGCACTGCGGTGTCTCCCTGAGACCCTGCCCCCATCAGATCCTCAGCGTCCAGTGCAGGCTCTTGTTTCCCAGTTCCAAGCTGGGCCCTCGGGCGTCGCGGTGTATGCTCCCATGGCTTTGTGCACTCTTTCAATAGAGGAAGTAGAGACTTCCTGGAAGTGGTGGATTTTAGGACGGTCCCTCACCCCTGGACAGTGAGATCTGTCTTCTGGGACCAGAAGCAGCATCACTTGTCTTCACCCAGGAGGTACCGTGCTCAATCTCATTCAGACAAGCACCCAGGCCAGTGACACCACAGCATTCAGGAGACACTCCTGTCCTTCAGGGTGTGGCTGGCCTGTGGCTGCATCTCTCCAATCTCTGCCTCCATCTTTGTTTTGTTTTTTTTTTCAATAAATTTATTTGTTTATTTTTGGCTGTGTTGGGTCTTCGCTGCTGCTCGCGGCATTTCTCTAGTTGCGGCGAGCAGGGGGGGCTACTCTTCGTCACGATGCACGGGCTTCTCATTGCGGTGGCTTCTCTTGTTGCACAGCACGGGCTTTAGGCGTGTGGGCTTCAATAGTTGTGGCTCGCGGGCTTAGTTGCTCCGCGGCATGTGGGATCTTCCTGGACCAGGGCTCGAACCCACATCCCCTGTGTTGGCAGGCAGATTCTTAACCACTGTGCCACCAGGGAAGCCCTCTGCCTCCATCTTCACATGGTCTTTTCCTTGTGTTTCTCTGTGTCCTATTCTCTTCACATAAGGACACCAGTCATTGGATTTAGGGATTGCCCCCAATCCAGGATGATCTCATCCTGAGATCCTTAACTAACTACATCGGCAAAGACCTTATTTCCAAATAAGGTCGCATTCTGAGTTTTGGAGTAGACATGGGTTTTGAGGGACACCGTCAACCCACTGCGTTCTGGATGGCAGTGAGAAGGCAGGATCATGAAGTAGAGTTCTCGTGGTAGCCTTTTGTCATGGGGGTAGTGAGTTCCACCAGCTGTGTCTTCAGAAAACAGAGGATGTCGGGATGGAGGGGCTGGCCTAGCCAAACGCACTTGAGCCCACTGCTCCCGGAATGTATTGCTGACCCCAGGCATCTTAGAAGCACAGCCTCCATGGGTTTCCAAAGAACGCTTTGGAAAGTGGGTCCTACCGAGAGAAATATGACTTGGAAAAGTCAAAGAACAGTCTTGCAAGTCAAGCCACACAGCTGCAACCTCACAGGCTCCAATAGGCACAGGAGTAGAAATGCTCAACTGATGGATTTGCATATTTTACCTGCTCAAAGCGGAGGTTTACACTACGGCTAATAGGACATGCCAATTTAGTGTTGGGTTATTATTATTGTTGTTGTTATTGTAATGCCCTGCTGTGTCTTGGGAACACTCGTTGTGTCACTGAGGGTAACTAGACATGGTGGGCTGTGACAGTTGCCCACCTATATCCCCACAAGGGGCTGGATTGTGGTGGGTCATGGCCGGAACTACTGCAGGCCCAGTGACTCCTAGGACATGAGACATGGAACATGGAACATGTCACTTAGTTGTAGTTTCCTTACACAGTACTGCTTAGACCCTTGTCTGCTGATGTGCCCCCAGCCCATCCTCGTAGTATAAAATGATGAATTCTCGGCTCTGAGCTTCTCTGACCTGGTGGATTACTCCTCCATGAAGGCTGCACTGACTATTAAATTTTGGACCTGCCTCTTTGAGCATATAGGAAAGCCACGGGTGTTTTGTTCTCTTACGTTTAACCTTATCTCAGGAATATCTTTTGCACTGTTTGCTACTCAGTGGCATACTGAAGGGGACTGAATTCACACTTTTAATTCCAGTCTGTTTTAGACTCTGTGGTCTGACCCGACTCCCAAAACCATGCCCGAATCAATCTCCATGGCTGGGGGATGGAATAATCTATTTGATTTTAGCCCATCTGGCTTGAACCTTGCATGGGGTGGGGTGGGGATGGTGGAGTCAGTCTCTCAACCACAGAGCTGAGTGGTACGGGAAGTTTGTAAAGACGTTTGGAATTCTATGCCTTGAATAAAGGGAGGTAATGCTGGAGGAAGTAGCAGATGGCTACTTCATTCATGGGTGTTTTCTAGATTGCATGTACCCTTTACATGCCCTGACCAGATACTCGCAGATTTCAGTGTTTTCATTTCTTGATGAACTTTTTCTTCATAGTGAGAAGTATAAGTCTTTTTTTTTTTTTTCCTGGCAAATAACATTTCTCCTTTATGCTGCTGTAGCTCCATGTTCTTTTTTTTTTTTTAACATTTTTATTGGAGTAAAATTGCTTTACAATGGTGTGTTAGTTTCTGCTTAATAACAAAGTGAATCAGTTCTACATATACATATATCCCCATATCTCTTCCCTCTTGCATCTCCCTCCCACCCTCCCTATCCCACCCCTCTAGGTGGTCACAAAGCACCGAGCTGATCTCCCTGTGCTATGCGGCTGCTTCCCACTAGCTATTTTACATTCGGTAGTGTATATATGTCCATGCCACTCTCTCACTTCGTCCCAGCTTACCCTTCCCCCTTCCCGTGTCCTCAAGTCCATTCTTTATGTCTGCGTCTTTATTCCTGTCCTGCACCTAGGTTCTTGAGAACCATTTTTTTTTTTAGATTCCATATATACGTGTTAGCATATGGTATTTGTTTTCCTCTTTACTTCACTCTGTATGACAGTGTCCAGGTCCATCCACCTCACTACAGATAACTCAATTTTTTTCTTTTTGCGGCTGAGTAATATACCATTGTATATACGTGCCACATCTTCTTTATCCATTCATCTGTTGATGGACACTTAGGTTGCTTCCATGTCCTGGCTGTTGTAAAGAGAGCTGCAATGAACATTTTGGTACATGACTCTTTTTGAATTTTGGTTTTCTCAGGGTATATGCCCAGCAGTGGGATTGCTGGGTCATATGGTAATTCTATTTGTAGTTTTTTAAGGAACCTCCATACTGTTCTCCATAGTGGCTGAACCAATTCACATTCCCACCAACAGTGCAAGAGGATTCTCTTTTCTCCACACCCTCTCCAGCATTTATTGTTTCTAGATTTTTTGATGATGACCATTCTGACTGGTGTGAGGTGATGCCTCATTGTAGTTTTGATTTGCATTTCTCTAGTGATTAGTGATGTTGAGCATCCTTTCATGTGTTGTTGACAATCTGTATATCTTCTTTGGAGAAATGCCTATTTAGGCCTTCTGCCCATTATTGGATTGGGTTGTTTATTTTTTTGATATGGAGCTGCATGAGCTGCTTGTAAATTTTGGAGATTAATCCTTTGTCAGTTGCTTCATTTGAACATATTTTCTCCCATTTTGAGGGCTGTCTTTTCGTCTTGTTTATGTTTTCCTGTGCTGTGCAAAAACTTTTAAGTTTCATTAGGTCCCATTTGTTTGTTTTTATATCCATTTCTCTAGGAGGTGGGTCAAAAAGATCTTGCTGTGATTTATGTCATAGAGTGTTGTGCCTATGTTTTCCTCTAAGAGTTTTATAGTGTCTGGCCTTACATTGAATCCAGTTTGAGTTTATTTTTGTGCATGGCATTAGGAATTGTTCTAATTTCATTGTTTTACATGTAGCTGTCCAGTTTTCCCAGCACTACTTATTGAAGAGGCTGTCCTTTCTCCACTGTACATTCCTGCCTCCTTTATCAAAGATAAGGTGACCATATGTGCGTGGGTTTATCTCTGGGCTTTCTATCCTGTTCCATTGATCTATATTTCTGTTTTTGTGCCAGTACCATACTGTCTTGATTACTGTAACTTTGTAGTATAGTCTGAAGTCAAGGAGCCTGATTCCTCCAGCTCCTTTTTTCGTTCTCAAGATTGCTTTGGCTATTCGGGGTCTTTTGTGTTTCCATTCAATTGTGAAATATTTTGTTCTAGTTCTGTGAGAGATGCCATTGGTAGTTTGATGGGGATTGCATTGAATCTGTAGATTGCTTTGGGTAGTAGAGTCATTTTCACAATGTTGATTCTTCCAATCCAAGAACATGATATATCTTGCCATCTGTTTGTATCATTAATTTCTTTCATCAGTGTCTTATAATTTTCTGCATACAGGTCTTTTGTCTCCCTAGGTAGGTTTATTTCTAGGTATTTTCTTCTTTTGGTTGCAATGGTAAATGGGAGTGTTTTCTTGATTTCCCTT
>NW_021703768.1:9382443-9453456 GCF_005190385.1 Monodon monoceros | reverse complement strand
TGGTGAGAGTGGACAACCTTGTCTTGTTCCTGACCTTAGTGGAAATGGTTTCAGTCTTTTACCCTTGAGAATGATATTGGCTGTGGGTTTTTTCATATATGGCCTTTATAATGTTGAGGTAAGTTCCCTCTATGCCTCCTTTCTGGAGGGTTTTTATCATAAATGGGTGTTGAATTTTGTCAAAAGCTTTTTCTGCATCTATTGAGATAATCATATGGTTTTTCTCCTTCAATTTGTTAATATGGTTTATCTCATTGATTGATTTGCGTATATTGAAGAATCCTTGCATTCCTGGGATAAACCCCACTTGATCATGGTGTATGATCCTTTTAATGTGCTGTTGGATTCTGTTTGCTAGCATTATGTTGAGGATTTTTGCATCTATGTTCATCAGTGATGTTGGCCTGTAGCTTTCTTTGTTTGTGACGTCTTTGTAAGGTTTTGATATCAGGGTGATAGTGGCCTCGTAGAATGAGTTTAGGAGTGTTCCTCCCTCTGCTATATTTTGGAAGAGTTTGAGAAGGATAGGTGTTGGGAAGTATAAGTCTTATTTTGTTTTTCTGAGGTGTTGGGAAGTCTTATTTTGTTTTTCTGAGACCAGGGAGCAATCCAGAGCTACCTGGATAGCTCTGCTCACAGGTATAGATGTTTCATTTGGATTATTCAGTGAATAGCTGAGCCATGTTCTGCTGTAAGCACCGGAGATACAGAGAAGGGAAAGTGTCTATTAATTGGGGTAACACGAGCTGCTGTAACACAAGACCTCAAATCAGAGAAGCCGAATGTATCAGCCATTTGTGAGAGTTCTGAGGGGCGCCCTGCAGGTTGGCAGGTGGCTCTGCTCATTCAGGGACTTTGGCTGATGCTGGGCTTTGCAGTTTTCAACACATGGCTTTCAAGGTCACCCTCATCCTTGGCACTCCAGCCAGCAGGAAGAGGGGAAAGAATGTTGGTGGGGGCTGGGAGTTGGGGTGGAATACAGGAACCAGGCTTGGAAATAGCTCTCATTACTTCTGCTCACATTCCTTTCTTCTGGAAAGTTCCTACCTGCCCTATGAGGACACACTTAATTTAATGGGGAAGATCAGCATGTGAATCAAAGACAGAGGAAGAACAGGTCTTAAGCAGTAGTTTTCTACCTCACATCCTACACTTTACAATTCCAATTTGTCCCAACGTTAGGAACGACTCAAAAGGGAAGAACTCTAAGATGGAAACCCATTGCAGCCTAACACATGCAACAAGGTCATATTTTAAAATTTTTATTTCCCCCTTATATCTGTTTCTAATTAGTTATTTCTTTTTTTTTTTTTTTCGGTATGTGGGCCTCTCACCGTTGTGGTCTCTCTCGTTGTGGAGCATAGGCTCCGGACGTGCAGGCTCAGTGGCCATGGCTCACGGGCCCAGCCTCTCCATGGCATGTGGGATCCTCCCGGAGCGGGGCACGAACCCACGTCCCCTGCATCGGCAGGCAGACTCTCAACCACTGCGCCACCAGGGAAGCCCAGTTATTTCTTATTGTTAGTGATGATGTTAAATTTTATTTACCTCATTGCAGTTCCTGGTCGTTCTTTGTCTCTATTCCTTGGAAAAAAACAAATCCAAGCTTGTACTGGAGATTTATAATGTTGTAGGTTCAGATTTCCATCCCCCTCCCAACTTAATTACCACAGCAAACCTGTAAAGGGCTGTTAATATTTCCATTTTACAGACATGGACACAGAGAACTTAGGAAACGTCAAGATCGTGCATCAGTAGAGATAGAGCTGTGTGTTTGTTAGGGTCACACCAGTTACTGAACAAGCAAACCTCTAAATTTCAGACATTTGTTTCTTACTCATGGGATAGCCCAACTGGGGGTTCCCAGGTGGTGGGTGACTTTTGTCCCCTGGCTCCTTCTTTTTTTTTTTTTTTAATATTTATTTATTTATTTTGGCTGCACCTGGTCTTAGTTGCAGCATATGGACTCTTAGCTGCAGCATGCGGGTTTCTTAGTTGTGGCATGCATGCGGGATCTAGTTCCCCAACCAGGGATCGAACCTGGGCCCCCTGTATTGGGAGTGCAGAGTCTTACACACTGGACCACCAGGGAAGTCCCCCGCTGGCTCCTTCTGTCTTGTGGTTCTGCTATTCTCTGGGACCTTGGAGCACTCAGCATCCAGCTGGCTTCCACCCAAACTCAGGCCTTTTCATTATCCTGGAATCCCGTCTTTTCTCATGAATATACAGTGTCACACATACACTCGCATTTGGTGACTTTTATATTTTCGTATTGTCTTGGTAAACTATGCCATTACCAGCATTTTAAAAACAAAGTTTGTAAACCTTAATGTAGGCTTTTTTTGCCTCCCAGTTTTTAATTTCCAAACAATAGTAGAGAAGCCATATATTTTTCTCACTCTCAAATATTAGCCTCATATTTAGCCTTTTTTTCAGCAAAACTGCATTTCTTGACAATGTCTGGGTTTTTTTTTTGCATTGCTCCCCTTCGCATTTCCCACCTCAAGGGTTGCTTCTGTAGGTGTTTTGACAGATGCCTGGCTCAAACAGGCTCCCATGGAGAATGGATATTTCTTGGTTCTTCTGTGTTACTGTTCAGGCTATTAACAGCTCCTTAAATGGATTTACCACAGTCAGCTTTCAAGTCACCACTGGCCTCTTCAAGTTTGTCAGCCACAGGTGGGGGTATTTCTAGCCCTTCCTAAAGCTCTCTGAACCTTGTTCCACATTTAGCTGTTTCTTATGAAAACCCTAGACTGATTAGGGGGAAAAAAATTCTCCCTAGTCCTGGGATCAAGAATTTGAAAGGAAATGTCTATAGTGTATCATTTTTGATTCTTTCTTAGTGAGTTACTCTGGCGCCCAAGATGAGGGGCTTGAGATTTGATAGCCAGGGAGGATGAATGAACAAGAGGATGAAAGGTTAAAGGTAACCCCACTATGTAGTGAGCTATTCCCTGCCAATTAGCTTTATCCCAGGACTGTGTCAGCATCATATTTTTTCTCTGGATACCTTTTCTCCAAGACTATCATTGTTAGTCATGTGCTTCCAAGAAATGTACCATTTTGCCTGGTCATTCACGAAACTTGACTGCTGAACGAAGAGGCGCCCTGCAGCGGTGCAGGGACTCTGGGACAAACACTGGCCATTGCAGATTTGACTCACTACCCACACTGGCCCCACCAGAGGCAGAAGGCAATGGTGGCCAGGGCCACTCCATTCTTAAAACTGAGGACTTGACATTGGGCTGAGCTCAGAGGTTTAATCCACTCCTCTGTCTCGGCTTGGTGTACCCTCAGACTGGTGAGAGGTGGGCGGCTCCTGCCCAGGGAGAGCTTGGTCAGGAGGTTCACCTTGCAAGGCCTTAGGTGTGAGGTAGGTCTAACATCTCTCTGGAAATTCCAAAAGTTGAACCTCTGGGTCGCTGGGATGCAAACAAAAAACATTTGATGAAATGGATATGTGTAGAAAGCAATGCTTAGCCTCTCTGTATTATGTTTCTAGTTGTTCTATAATTCTTACATCATGGTAATTACTGAATGTCCTAGATTCTAAGATATCACTGATTGTAAAACACTATCAATTTAATAGCAGTATTTTTGGTGTATTGAGGAGGAGAACAAAATACTACTGTTTAAAATGTGCAGTTTGACTGCAGAACACATTCCAAATTTTAGAAATGATAAAACGTGATAAAATGGTAATATTTTAGCTCAAGGAAATATGTTAGAAAAGAATATGTTTCTGCTCCAGACTACAGCAAAATCAGCTCCTTGGGTAGCTGGAGAGGCTTCCTTTTTTTCAGGTTAGTTATCCCTTTTCTGGCAGTGGTTTTTGGTCTGCAATTATAGGAGTGGGCAAAAGCCAGTGGTTTTAGCAGTGAGGCTCCCGCAGGGCGATTTGTGGCTGTAATTTCTTGCTGTTGTCTGTTCTGCCTCCCACCTAGCTTGCACTGAAACACGCTGTGAGCCAGCGGACCCCTAGGGAGTGAATTTGCAGGAAGATAAATTCCCCGTCCCTGCCTACATTTGAATGATATTGTGGAAACTGAATAGAATACAGATCACCCCCAAATTGAATTCTGTGTACCTGCTCTGCTAAGTAGAAAATTGCATATCAAATAGGTTCCTGAGCTCAGCTGTGTCTAGATACAAAGCTTGCTTCCAGTTTTTAATGTTCTCAGTCAGTCAGGCATGTGAAACCCGTTTGCCCTAATCATTTCAGGATCTCAGGCATTTTACTGAGGGGGAAGTTATCACTTTTTACTGCCAACTCCTATCCCTGCCCAACCCCACAGTATTCTCGAGGATGCTGTGTTTATCTCTGTTACAGTATCAGCACCCTCAGTTGGAACTGCTTGGGTGTAGGGACTAGGTCTCATTTTTGCAGTAAGTGTTTAGTATTAGTAGCAGCACACATCATTGTGTGATAAATGTATGATAAATGCATGAGGGCAGGGAGAACTGGCTGGCATTAGAACCTCTAAAGATCCTTCTCACGTGGACTTAGCCCTGGAAGGAAGCCCATTGCCCCTCTCCTTCTGTGTACGGCACGTGGGTAAGATGCTAACTTGTGTCTGATTGGCGTTTGAGTATAGTTTTCTCCTTGATGTAACTCCTCATTACGCCCTTTGTCTCTGTTTCCTCTAAACACTGGTAGATGCTGGGGCTAGAAGAAGCTGCAGAGGCTGGTTGTGCCATTGCAGCCATGCCAGTTCTATTCAGTCTCCAGGCAGCCACACAATTTCACAAAGCAGGAAGGAAGATGCCAATCACAAAGTGAAAATGCAAGGACACTCAGGTTCCATACAGGATCAGTGCCAGTTGTTGGCAGATTGGGTGTCTCCAAGCAGGGGATTATTTGGGGACCATCAGGAAGATCAAGGATGCTTCCCTCAGTGGTCTAACAGCACATAGGTTTTCACCATTAGTGCTTTGCTCCTTTGAGGCTGAAACCTTTTTTTTTCAAGAGTCTCAAGTAAAATAAAACTCCACGTCAGGGACTTGTGTGGAGAGGGCATAAACTGTGTGTCAAAGAAATTAAAACACGAAATCTGAATTTTGTCCTGAGATGGCTTTGCGGAGAGGACCCTTTGCTTGCATTCTGAGACTTGTGTGGCTCTCCCCTGGGCAAGGGCCTAGGGGTGGGGCCTGAGCTGTTTGATTGGCAGGGTACAGAATCTGGGATAAGAGGCCCCCCCCCTTGATTTTCTCTCTGGGTCTCATGGTTTAGTCAGGCAATTCTCACTGCTTCCTGTTGGGGTGGTTTTCCCTGGGGGGTGCTACATTATGGAAACTGGAGGGGCATTTTTGCTTGTGACAAGGTTCGGGGGGCTCTGCTGGCAGTTAGTGAGCATGGCCTAGGGACCCTGCATCCTGCAGTGCATGAGGTAGTACTGCCCATGGATGGATTGCCCTGGGTCCTGCTGGACTTTCAAATGTCCCATGGGACTTTCTTTTTTGTTTGTTTGTTTTAATTTTTAAAATTAAATATTTATTTACTAAAAGGTGATTACCCTGAATATTTAAGTTACTGTGACTATTTCTTTCCTTTTTGAGCATAGGTCAGGTTTCTAATTATGTTTGGTGCTCCTGGGGTCTTTTCACTGATGCCTTTGCAAGTGTACAGCCAAGTAGGCACTGCAACCCAAGCAAGCTCCAGAATTTCAAAATTTACACGCAAGAAGTGTAATGGTTCATCTCAAAATGTACATAAGCCTTGAAATCTTGGGAAGAATGACCTAAAAACAACAAAAATAATGCAGTAGATGTTTGCGTTTATAATACTTACAATTTGAGCAATTACAACCACACATTACATAGTTTCTACGAGTGAACATTGGCAAAGGCTATGCCCAGCACTGCTTAAGGAAACACACAGAGTTACTGACCAAGGACACCATTGCCCTGTTCAAGGGGAAAGAATGTGGCAAAATTAGGCCATATGTTCTGCAGAAAGAGCTTCCTAATATCCTTTTTGTCATCACCATCCTTTGAACATGTCATCCACAGGAAGAGAATTCTAACCCATGATACTTGGCGTTAAACCACAGCATTTAGCATGCCATTCATTCCCGAGGAGTTTCTCCATGCCCGCCTGTGTCTTCAATGACAGTCTCTAAGAAGCTACTTAGGAAGGACAAAGATTACATCTTGTCTTTTACATTTGGAAGGGTTTTCCTTTGCATGGAGTGCGTTGGGATTATGAAAAGCAAGGAAATAGAGAGTAGAAATCCCAGATTCCTTTTCTTTCATTTACTTGTTCATGAAACAAAATAATTATTGAATGTATCACACATGCCATGTCGACACTCAGAGCTGGTGAGCAATGCACATTCGTAGTCTCATGTTGTTTCCTGCCATGGGACTTTCATACGGGTGAAAATACTCTCTGTTTTCCATGTGCACAGGTGTGAGCTACTCTAAATTTTCTGAAGGCAGCCACCATATAAATCATTTTGCTTGGAACTTGACTGAGTTAGAGCTGGAAAGTCACTTGTGGGGTTTGACTTACCAGTGTAGTCACCTTGTCCACTCACCTCTATGGCTTTTGTGTTCATGAAGTCTCTAAGGACAGGAGCAAGCATCTGACTACTGCATTACGTCCTCCAGTATTGCCTTCTCTGAGATTTTCTGTGTTGAAATATATGTACATTTTATTGAAAATTTATTTTCCCCTTTTTATTACAGTTTTAGGGCGCTGTGACGATTATTTTTAAAATTAAGTTTGCGTTAGGATGTATATATATTATATATATTTTATATCATCTTTGAAACTTTTTCACCTTGCAAAACTGAAACTCTATACCCATTAAAAAGCACCCCCTGTTAATCATCATTCTGCTTTCTGTTTCTATGAATTTGACTACTTTATGTACCTCCTATAAGTGGAATCATGCAGGATTTGTCTTTTTGTGAGTTTTTTATTTCACTTAGTGTCCTCAAGGGTCATCTGTGTTGTAACATGTGACAGGACATCCTTCCTTTTTAAGGCAGAATAATATTCCACAGTATGTACAGACCACATTTTGTTTTTCCATTCATCATCAATGGACGTTTGGGTTATTTCCACCTCTTGCCTATTGTGAATAACGCTGCTGTGAACACGAGCTCCTGCTTTCATTTCCTTTGGATGTATACCCAGGGTGGGATTGCTGGATAATATGGTAATTATACTTAAGTTTTTTGAGGAACCTCCATACTATCTTTCATAGTGGCTGCACCATTTTACATTCCCACCAACAGTGCACAAGGGTTCCAATTTCTCCACACCCTCGCCAGCACTTAATATTTTCTGGTCTTTTTTTTTTGATAGGAGCCACCTTAATGAGTGTTTTTATAGACTATATTTTATATGTATTCTATTTTAAGATAGTAAAGGGGTAGTTAAGAAATGCTTGCTATCAAAAGGGTTTGAGGACAGCTGCTCTGGTGTTTTTCTGCATGACAACAGTCTTGTTAACCTACAACAGTATCTTTGAAAATTCGTTAGAAAACAACTATCCCTTCCTCCTCTCTAATGATGCTCTTCTTTTCCCATAGCTGACCCTTGGCACCAGCTTTGTCTAGTGTGGCCTCTGTGGTTTTCCTTTGTTCTGTGTGGAATTAGGCATTTTTCAGTATTTTTTTTCCCCCTCTGCAGTAATTAGTGATCTCTTTCTATTAAGTAGGAAACCAGAATTGCTGTTTTGGCACGGAGCACTTGAACTTACATACAACATTAATGAGTAATGTTTCCATGACTGACCAAGCGTGGATTTCCTGGTGGAAACATGTCTCAGAGACACAACAGGATAAACAGCAGTTGGGGTTCTGGGGTTTTCACCTGCTGTATACTTGTTGGCCATATAAGTTATGACAATGCAAGTTAATGTTATCATTGGGAGTGTTGAAAGGTAGAGTATTTCATTTAGAACATTATGGGGTAAGGATGGAGAATAAATGGACATCCTGTTCTATAGACGGATGTGGAAGCAACTTGGCTGGACTGTTTGCCCCAGGACCTCAGTCTCGAGGTGTACTTTGTGAAGCCTTTTATGCATTAACCCTGGGCTCATTCAGAAGTTTTCCCCGCCTCACCTTTGGTGGCCTCCTCTGTGCTCTAACGTGGAAACCCGTTACAAGGACTGGCCTGGGATGTATTTTGTAGCTAATGTTTCCTTAGTAAACTTCCGTATAGGTCCCCCAAAGAAATTTTTCTGTGATGTGTCAGGGACCAAAAATATATATAAAAGGAGATCATTACAGTATTTCACTTGAGACTGTGCAGATAATAAGTTCCTTTTTATTTTTTGGGAAGAATTTATGGCTATTCAGTTAAACAGCCACCAAACAACCTGGAACCCGCTGCTATTTCCAAATGTGCTGTCTTGGTGTTTGTAGCTCACCGTATGTATGAAGTATGACATAATCCTTATGGAACACATTCAATTTGTTGCTTCCCAACTTCAATAGAAGCAGTTAAGTCTGTCTCCTTTTAGACAAATTGTTAATGAAAAGGTAGCTGAACAATCATTTTCTTGTAATGTGCAATTCTGTCTCCTTAAATACAGGAGCCTGACAGAACCATTCAGCACTTAGTACTTTCTCTCTACAACTGAACTCTCTCTGACCCTCTGAAACTAACGACTGGAGCAAAAAGAGAAGAAAGGGGGGAAAGTTAGCTAAAAATAAAAACTCACCTGTAATACATATAATCCTGAAAGTTGAGTGGAAAGTATATTTTACCTTATTGTTTTTAGATAATGTATGAATAATTGCCTTCTGCAGCCAGATCTGTTTTTATTGATTTTAAAGTATTTCATGATGTTGGTGCAATGCTTAGAAAATGGTGAGACTGTCTGCAAGATTGAGAATTTAGAGTCCTGAGCTTTCCTCTCATTTAGCAACGAGTCAGTGCTGCTGATTATGGCACAGACGCACGGTGCTCCCTCTTCCAACAGGGCCACGCAGGAGGAAACAAAGAGATTGGCCATCGGTCCAAAATAAGTGTGTGATTTTACCTTATTTTATTTTACTTCACTTTAATTTTTTGCTTTTTAACACACTTTAATATTTTAAATATTTTTAACGTTTTTTTTGATAAGACTGTGTAACCTAAAGAAAAGTTGAAAAAGGGTGTAGTGCACAGCCTATAATCACCAAGTAATTTTACAATTAACTTTTTATAAAATTATATTTTACTTATTTATTTTTTATGCAGCAGGTTCTTATTAGTTATCTACTTTGCACATATTAGTACAGATATGTCAATCCCAATCTCCCAGTTCATCACACCACCACCACCCCCAATTTAATTTTATATTTATTTATTTATTTATTTTAATAATTTTCCCAAGAGTTTCTTGCATAGAATTGAGCAAAGACAGCTTTTCATCCCATTTTAAAATACAAATAAAATATTCAACAAGGTCTTTAGAACATAGTGTAGAATAGCAACTGCTGGTGTTTATTGAGTGATTACTCTATGCCATCCCATACCCAGGTTATCTGCGGACCTCACCAGTGAGGGGTGGATGGGTCATGATGAATACCCCCATTTGACTGATGCAGAAATGTGGGTCAGAGAGGTTAATTAACTTGCCTAAGATCACCCAGCAATTTTGTGGTAGAGCCAACTTTTACACTCAAGAAGGCAAAGTCTCAAGTCAAGATGCTTAACCCCTGTACGATGCCACATGACAGCAGGAGATCCCTTCCCACAGTAAAACCTCGTCACTTCAGATTACATTGGAGATCTGGGGGAGGAGCTGTCTGAATGACAGAATGTGTGAAAAGAAATGCAATCTTACACCTCCAAGGAGATGTGTACAGAATAAATTAATATGGATTTTAAAATTAGGCAAGCAGGGAGTTCCCTGGTTGTCCAGTGGTTAGGACTCAGCTCTTTCACTGCTGTGGGCTCAGGTTCAATCCCTGGTTGGGGAACTAAGATCCCGCAAGCTGTGCGGCATGGCCAAAAAATTCAGTAAATAAATAAAATTGGGGAAGCAGTCTTGACAATCTCATTTTATTGTAAAGGAAAATATTTGGTTTTAAAATAACAAAGCATTTAATTTTAAGTGTCTTACTTTCGTGATTCTAATCCATGGTTTCTCGTAGTACAAATCTAAACTATTTGCTTGTTGATTAAACAAACATCGTGCCGTGCGGACCACATAAGTGCCGTGCAGACATGTAAGTTACATGTGGTGGAATCTTTGAGAGTGTAGACTCCAGGCTCAGGGCTGGGTTCAAAGGCTTGTATAATGTCCCAGGGTGGAGGACTAGATGGACCCAGAGGTATTCAGCAGGCCTTCGCACAGTGCCTGGAGCAGAGAAGAGGCTCAACTGACATGGATCGTCATCACTAGTACCACCGAAATGAGGACTCGGGGCTCACGGAGCGAGCAGGAGACAGGGATGCAGCAACTAACTGCCTTCTGTAGTGAATGGATGTGTGCGATCATATTGCAGGAGGTGAGTCTGGAAAGGCGGGATGTGGCCCGACCCTGGGCAGCCTTGGGACAGCGTTTGGGCTCCATTCTTTGGTACTAGGGAGCATGGAAGGTTCTTGAGGCTGGAGTGATAGGGTAGGATTTAGGGAGTGATTTGATGGAGACACAACAGAGACCTTGTCTGGAGGAGGGGAACAAAGAGAAAGGAGACAAGAGCAGGACTAATGCTCCCCGTGCCTGTCAGGCACACCCAGGTAGGGGCACCTGGGGGCCATTGGCACATCAGGCCACCAGGCTGTTCCCACCACATGGGAGACCACGTAGCTCACAGGGCCTGACTCCCTGCTCACCAAGTGACCGCTCATAGGTCTTCTCTCCAGGTTACTCACAGACAGAGAACGCAATGGCTACACTAAACAGGGGCTTTAGGCCACTCGACAGTTATATTTCACACTGAACTGGTAAGTCTGGGTGTAGTTGCACATGCCATTGCTTCGTTGGCGTGAGTCAGCATCCCAGCCCCGTACCCTCTGACACTGCACAGATCTGGGCTGCCCAGCTGGAGGCCAGCCCCAGGCCACAGAGAATTCACCAAGGTAAATACCACCCACGGGCTTTCCTGGGGGCCCAGCTGCACATGGTGAGTTCTCTTCAGCTACTGTGTGAACTACTGGAGTCATCCCTATGTCTCTGACTTTTCTCCTGAATTCTAGACCCACGTTTCCATTTGCCCTTTAGGGGTCCATCTTGCGGATGCATCTTCAGTTGAACTCGTCCCACCCACACCTGACTTGATAAGATCAACCCCTGGCCCTTCCTCCCCACGTGTGACAGCCTCCAGCACCTCCTCCCTTCACTTATGACCCTGCTCTGTGACCTGGCAGAAAGTCCAGTTCCTCCAAGGCCTGTGACCCCTGATGCTTTCTCCTGGGTTCAGCCCTCGGCCACCAGCACTAGACTTTATCTCTAGGTGTTCCTTAAGGTCTTTAAACCAGTCTCCCCATTTGGGAGGAAGGGTCTCAGCTTTGGCTTCCTTTGGCAAGACCACTGCCCCATTCTTGTGTCCTCCTCACCCCTCCCTTGGGACCCATGCAAATTCCACACCTGCAAATTGCCTCAGTTTGACCTTTGGACCTCTCCATGTGGATAGACAAAAGTCATGGCCAAAGTCAAAATTATTGACCCCTCAAATCTGTGTTTTCTTTGACGTTCTTGACGTTTTAAAAATGGCATTAGCTTTTGTCTGTTTACTCAAGGTAGAAACTTGTCCCTCTCTTCTTTTTGGACACCAAGCCTGAGGTGAATCCTCTTCTTAAATATCACTCACAGCCCCGGATCTCTGTCCATCAGTTCCATTCAGAACTTGGGCTGGTGCCCAAGTACAGGGATGACCTTTAGCTGGTCTCCCTGCCTCTGTTCTTCCTCTTTTCTAACGCCATCACAGTCATGCTCCACACTGCTGCTCTACAGAATACTTATCATCTCTTCTTCCTACGCAAGGAAACAATAGCAGCAGCAAGCAAGCAACCAACAAAACACGTAAAACCTCCTTGGTGGCCCTCAGTTGCCGGCAGGGTGAACTGGATTCACAGTAAAGGATGTTCATCACTTGGCCCTGACTTTCCAACCCCTTCCCCTGTGTTACAATTCAGCCACACCACCTGCCACTGTGCCTCTGTTTCCTGAGAAAGCTGTGCATTTGTGAGTTTGTTTTGTTTTTAAACATACCTTTGTGCTTTTACACTTGCTGGGGATGCCACTTCTCACACCCCGTCCCTTCATTTGCTTGTTGAACTCATGTTCACCAAGGCTTGGTTCAAAGGGGCACTGGCAGACGTTCTTTTCTCTCTGTCTTCACGGTGACAGGAATGCAGTGATACTCACATTGTGTTGCGCTTGCTTGCCTCCCAGGTGGCCTAAGTAGCCTCTGAGCTGCTGGAGGGTAGGTCCTGTGCATTACTGTATTTGTGCATGGCCCCAGTGGTCATTGAGCAAAGAGGGGCGATGGAGAAGGGAGAGTGGCAAGGCTTGGGAAATGGAATGGGTGGCGGTATGCCATGAATGGGGGGTGGGCATTAAGAAATATAGAGAACAGCCAGGATCCATGAGCTGTAACAGCTCAAAACTTTGTGATTGACTTTTATGTGCCATAGAACCTTGCCCTGTTGGCAACAATTTTGGGAAAAGCCTCAGCCCTAATGCTTTAAGTACATTGCTTTAATTTGGCTCTTCATAAAATGGCCTTTAAATTGTGTTTTGAGGCTGGGAAGTGCACATTAATGACGTGCTTAACTGTACAGCCGCAGCGAAACAGGAATCTAGGCCTATCTGTATGCAAATGCAATGCTTCAAGTTCATTATTGCTATTAGGAAATGGAAATACAGCCAGAGCAGAAATAACAGTATATTTCCCTCTGCCTATGTTGTGTTTTTGTCAATGGGGCTTCTGAAGGACTATGCATTTACTAACCCATTAAAATGAGCGATTTTATATCCTAATGTAACATTAAAGGAATTTAAGGATCTGCCTAGGAGATATACTTGTTTAAACCTATATTAATGTCTCTATTGGTTCTGTTGGCTAGGTTAGTGATATATTATTGGAGAAGAAAATGTCCCGGGTTGCATGTATACTTTCTAAATCTCAATGTATTTATTTTCTGACAAGGTGTAGAGCTGATTTTCTTCTCTTCTGTCCAAAGTATAAGACGTAGGGACAACATAACTGTTCTTAAATGGAAACCATACTATCAATCCTTTATTATTATTATTGTTAAAAATCTCCTTCCTATTATCACATTCTCCATTTTCCTCTGATGTACTCTTGGCTTCTCCCAGCTCTCATCTGTGAGCCCATTAGTTCCTTTTCCTTAGGCCCATCAAGCAGTGTTTACTGTGGTGTTTACCAGGGCCTCCCATAGGTTGTGTGGGATCCTGGGCAAATATTCTTTCGTGGGGCCTCTGGCCATATTAACAATTTGACTGAAACATGTTAAAAATGCTTGGGCCCATTGAGGTGTATTGATTTATCAACGAAGATTTGGAATCACGGTAGAGAAGAGATACTTACGTACTTACTTATTCTCCAACCAGTGCGTGTGAAGGTGCTTCCTCCTCTTCAGGCACCCTCTCTTCCTGTTCAAGTCTAGGCACCATCTCTTTGTTGTGTTTATGGCCAAAGGCATCAGTCCCTGATTATTCCACATCCTTCACCTTGTGGTCACTCACAACACATGGCTCTTTGGAACCTGCTTGTGTTGAAACAATACAGCTCATCTTGCCTGTGCATCTCCCCGGACCACTTACTGAGGGCTGGTTACACTATATTATTCACGATGTACATCGTCCCTCGAGCTGTCCAGGAACACTAGCTTCCAGGGACAATCTCTAGGGTGTTACTGTGCTTTGTCAGTGATGATTACAAATGCAACCCTGCCCCAGAGAATGCAGTAACACTTGGATGATAACTTCTTTGTGGTCATGTTAAATATACTAATTTTATAGCATAAAGGTAGAACAGCACATCTTCCAACTGCGTCTTTTAACTCTTTAGATGCTCATCACTGCATTCTTAGGATGTGCTCTCTCTCAGTGTTGATCACAGCTTTACACTCCACAACCCAGGGGTAGGGCGGGGTGAGAAGAGTGGTCCATTGGTTCAGGGAGTATTCCTCCCTCATCCTGTACCTAGGGAAGTACAACCATAAAGGAGTCCCACTAGATTTACTGTTATTTCTGTAAAAATGTCAACCTGAAGGTTTGCAGACGGTCTCTTGAGTTATCCCAGAGACAATGCACGAGGTATTCTCAGATAACCAGGAAGCCTGACAAATCCTGAATTATCCAAGAGCTGAAGAGTTTGTAAAAATAGCATTCTGTATGTCCCGGCCATTGTGTGTGTGTGTGCACGTGAACTCTTATAAGTGCTCAGTGGTTCTCATAATTTTCTGCACCCATTTGTGAAGTGTGCCTTGATGTTGATTTTATTTTTCCTTTGTGAAAAAGTATAATAATAGACATAAAAATTTTCGAAAGGATGTTGATGGTGAGGGAGGCTGTGTGTGTGGGGCAGGGAGTATGTGGGAATGCTCTGTACTTTTAGCTCAATTTTGCTGTGAACCTAAAACTGCTAAAACAACACACCCTGTTTAACAGGAAAAAAACATCAAATAAAAAAGGATGGCCTGGAAGAGTGTGATGTCACCATGTTGATTGGAGCTGGAAGAGGATGTCTCCAAAGCCCCACGGTGTTGTGAGGCAATGGTTGGGGAAGTCTTAAGAGGAGATGGGTGCAGCCGCCTTAGGACCGCCTGCCATGTGGCGTGGAGACTGCAGAAGAGTTGGGGTGACCCCCCCACCCTGCCTGCCAGGGTAAAGGACACCTGCTAACACCCCAGCTGTCCCTGGGTGCTGGGGACCAGAGGCAGCACTGTGGGTGGAACACAGATGCGCAAGAGCCAATCCACAGACCTGCACACTTGGCTCAGGTCCACGGGTCAGCAGTGGCTTTTCAGGAGCTCAGAACCCTGAAATTGTCCTGTGTCTGACATGAGTGAGAATCTCCAAAATCAGCATGTCAGCACCATTCTGGCAGCCTGGTGTCACACAGACCTTTGAACCAATATGACACTGCCATCGGTTGGAGTCATCCACTGGCCAGGCTGCCCTTCCAAAACCAGAGCCCAGCCAGGACTCAAGACAACCCCACAGGCATGCGTCTGATTGCTCCTTGGGGCATCTGGTTGACCCATTTCCGGACCACGGGGTCTGGAAATTAGACATGTTTGCCCTCTGGGGGTGCAAGAAGCTTGTGCTTCACTCCCCATATCTTTTCTCCACCAGCAGTTAAAATATGAGGGGCCAATACTAGCAGCATTAGGTCCTTCCTGAGATCCCCTCACACCTTTGGACTCTGGCCACTGCTGCCCATCTGGTCTCACCGTCAACACTCAGAGCGGCTCTGTACGGTTGTGCATTGCACAGCGGTGCCCATATCCAGGGGGCACCACCGACATCACACAGGGTGCAGCTTTGTATATTTTACTACAGTAGATGGCAGTAAACGGTCTTGTTCTAACAAAGATTGGTATATTATGATGATTTTTTGATAAATGGAAGTCTTGAAGAAGGGGGTGCCTTTTAAGAATCTGCAGGAAATCACCAATATGGGCTAGCAGTGCCTTGGGCTACACCTGTCCACTCCCTCAGCTGACCAAGCTGTGGAGGCACCTTCGTTTTCCCCTGGTTAACTTCATTCATTTGTTCATTCATTCATACATTCATTTACTCATTGAAAATTACTCAATGCTAACTGTGTGCCGAAACCCTGAGAATTTTGAACGTTTTGTAAATAGTTTCAGTACATGTGGGGAGGTGGCCCAGGCCCCCTTGTATGTGTCTGGTGCTGACCAGCGGGCTGTGAACAGGAAGTGCCGCTCCGGGCCACGCAGTTGAGAGGTGGGTGCCGCTCCCGCCCCACTTCCCATCTGGGGCAGATGCCCGAGACTCTGAGGCCTGGGGGAGGCCCAGCTGCAGGGCTTGGCCTGCGGTCCACCCCCTCCATGGTTGTTGTGAGGAATAAAGGGCACGACACACACACAGTGCGGGGAACAAAGGCCCTCAGTGAGTGGCCCCCGTGATGCCCGGGGCTGGGGTGTTCTCAGTGGTTACAGGTGTGGGCTCCGGACCAGGCTGCTTGGACCTGAATCCTGGGTCTGCCCCTTCTGTGCTCCCTTGGGGATGTGATTTACTCGTTTATTAAATGGGACAACAGTCCCTATGTCTTAAACCTGTTGGGAGGATGATATTCAATTGAGAACCGCCTGGCACAAACACTGGGTGTAGTGGGCTGAATGGTGGCCTCCCCGAAAGGTAAAGATAATCCAGGTTGTAACTCCAGGGACTGGTGACTGTGACCGAACCCCGGGGTTATTTGGAAAAAGGGTCATGACAGATGTCATTAAGTTGCAGATCTTGAGACAAGATCATCTGGATATGCGGATAGTCCCTAAGTCCAGTGACAGATGCCCCTGAAAAAGGCAGAACAGGAAAAGGTAGATGCATAAGGAAGAAAGCTGTGAGGAGACAGAGAGGAGACAGAGGCTGGAGTGACGTAGCCAGAAGCCAAGGAACGCCGGCAGCCCCAAGAGGCTGGCGGAGGCTGGAAGAGACAAGGAAGGATCCTCTCCTAGGGCCTCTGGAGGGAGCCTTGCCCTGGAGGCACCTTGATTTCAGACTTCCAGCTTTCGGGACTGTGAGAGAATGCATTCCTGTGCTTTTAAGCCACCCAGTTTGTGGTAATTAGTTAGAGCAGCCCTAGGAGACTAATATCCTCAGTGAATATCATCTCATCGTTATTACCGATGTAATTTTCTCATGGAAAATAAGAAAAGAGAAGGTGAGTGAGTAGCCATAGATTCGAGCAGACCAGCGGTGCTGAGATGGATGGATGGACGGTGTCCCCTGAAATGGTCTGGGGCGGGGTCGGCAAACATTTCTCTGTAAAAGGCCAGATAGGCAGTGCTCATCTCAATTACTCAGCTCTGCTTCCCGAGCATGAGAGCAGTCACAGAGAGCACGTAGATGATGAGATGATTTGGCCGGCCTGGGGGGTCGTGTGCTCACCCCTTGTCTGGGGCAGCACCGCTCCAGGGTGCTTTGTGGATCGTGCCAGACACAACCATGTGTTACCCTCTGCAGTGAGATAAGGATAGATGGAGGGTGTTTACAAACCTTCATGGCAATTTCATAGAGTAATTTTATGTCTATTGAGGCTAATTATGAAAAATTTAGGTGTATATTTTGTATGTCTTTCTTTTCCTTCCACTTTTCTAGGAACTTCTTACTGTTAATTTTACACAAGTGTCCCTGGGCGGCAGAATTGAAATAAAAACCTGGCCTTTGTCCACAGAGGGTTTGAGAGACTTTGGTCTGGGCAAGACACCCTCCTACGTAAGAAGGTGCTGCTTACCGTAGGAAGCCCCAGAAAATGAGGGGCCCGGGGAGACCCAGCCCCTTGGGCGGCCCAGGAGTGGAAGGGTCTCCAGCCTGGGGACCTGAGGTGGCTGAGTTTGGAAAGGACCTAGAGGCCTCATCCACGGACCCTGGCCAAGCCAAGGGTTGCGTCACATCAAGTGGTGTATTGCTGGACTGAATCCACCTTGCAAAGCAGGGCAGAAGGCTGACAGCTGGCCAGCCCAGGGCACCCTGGACTCGAGGAGGGACTGGCTTTGTATGTGGGAGTCTTGGGTTCCCTCCCCACTACAGTTGACCCCTTCCAGCCCTTTCCCACCCCATGTGAGGCTCTGTGAAACCCCGGCTGCCTCGTGCCATGACTGCCACCTTGGTGACAGTGGCTCCCCCAGGGCAAGGCGGAGCCTGCTTCCACATCCTTGAGGCTGGGTCCCTGCTCTCTGCTGGGCTCACAGCAGGCGCTCAGTGAATGTGGACTGAAGGGCCACCAGACACGCTGATCTCCCTTCCAGTGCCGTGCCCGCCGCCTGTGTTAGGATATCAGGTCCTGTGAGCGTGGAGGACGTGCTGAGAACGATGAGACTGGGGGAGGGGGATGGCAGAACCCAGCAGATCTGCCATTGAGAGCAGGGAGGTTTCTGGAGGTGCCACACATCCATCCTCTTGGTCTGCATGGACATGGGGCTGGAGAAGTCCCTCAGAGAAGAGATGGGACGCAGGGCCAGCTGGAGAGGGAGTGCAGGAGGGCATGGAGTAGCCTTCCCACGCGGCCAGGGGGCAGGGAGGCGGTGCCGCCCGTTCACCTGGAGGACCCAGGAGAGAGGCTTAGCTGAGCTGAAGGGTAGCACCGACCCTCAGAGTTCGCGGGGGAAAGCACGCACTTCCCGCAAAGCAATGTTGGCAAAGAAACGGGCATGAGCAATGCTAGACTTTTAAGCATCATGAAACCTGGAGGGAAGAAGACAGCCAACCAGTCCTGCTGGCTCTGGGGGCGGTGGGTGATGCTTCTGCCCTTGATGATTCCCTGCAGCGAACCAGCCCACCCAGCTGTCTGGGCGCCTCCCCGTAGAGTTCCTTCCCAAACTTCCCCAAGGTCCCCCCCACCCCAGGCCCTTTTGAGAAAAGGTCAGTGCAGGCGTCATGAAGCCTGAAACCTGGGAAGAGGCGGGATGAGGGCCAGCAGGAAGGGAAGCCCGAGGGAAGTCCAGGACTGCAGGGCACAGTCGTAGGGGGTTTGTGACTTCAAATAAAACTAGGACTGGGTTTCAGGTTGGGGGCTGGGAGACGGATCAGTGTGGACACTCAGAGCAAAACAGAACATGATGTTAGACAAGTCTTGTCTTTTGGAACCATCCGCCCTTCCATGCGCGATGTTTCAGTGTCTTTGCCGTTTACCTCGGTCCTCAGGGAGGCTTTAGCTCACGTAACACATAAGACCTCACATTTCAGTGACTGAGCCCCGTGGAAGCTGCTTTCTTGTAAAAGTCCAGTGAGGGTGTCCTGGCTGCTGAGCAAGGTCCACGTGGCGATTCAGGAGCCCAGGCTCCTCCCCTTGTGGGGTCCAAGGGCTCGGCTGCATTTGCATCCAGACAGGGGACGGGAGGGCAAAAGGAAAGAGAAGGGCCTCTTAGCTCCTGCATGGCTGGCAAGAACGAGGTCCCTTGCCCTCCCCAGGGTCCCCAGGGCCCTGGGGGAGTGCCCTCCCGGAGGAGGTGCCAGGGACCTGCCAGGACCTGTGTTTACTGTCCCACCAGTACCGCACACCATGAGGCTGGGGGTGGGAGAAGCCCTTCCTCGGAAGCAGACCTGGGTTCTGTTAGAAAGGGGGTGAATGCTTAATTGGTTCCAATGACACGTGTCCCTTCCAGGGTCCCTGGACGTGAGTCCCGGTGGAAGGAGGTAGATGGTAAATTCCTGGGCATGGAAGGGTATGGCTTCCCTGGATAGGCAGAGCCAGAGGGCTACTCAGGGCAGCAGGTGACCACACCTGGGGCCTGACTGCCTGGCTGAGGTTAGGGGAGGAGAAGGGTGTGGACATGTAGAAGGAATAGGAGACCCCAGAGACAGCCTCACCTCCCACAGAGGTTTGGAGAACATGCGGGAAGGACCTAGTGCCCTGGATGGAGCAGCGGCTTTAGCTCCCAGCTCCTTGAAGGTGGAGGCGGCTAGAAGCCCTTACCTGGCTCCCCTTCTGTCCCTTGCTGACAGTTTCCGGGGTGAGATGGACAGTCCATGGCAAGAAACACTTGCTGTGCTCCCCGTGGTCTGATGACACAGGTGGGCTGCACCTTGGTCTCACAGCTCTCACAGCTGGGGATACTGATCCCGAGAAAGGTCCTGCCCAGGCCGTTCAGGGAGCTGGGGTGACAGGTGGGGACCAGAGTTCTCCCAGGCCCCGTCCTCTCCCCGGGGCCCTTCTCATCCCTGGCAGAGACACCTGGCCTCTGTGTGCGGGCTGTTAGGTTCCTACGCAGCACTTCCTGTGGCCAGTGTGTCTAATCACCTTACCTATTTTTCCTCCTGGCAGTTCTGAATTTGTGGATGCCCGGTCACCTGTTTACAGACGTGGAAACTGGTTCATAGAGTGATTTAAATCCCAGACCTGAGGATACGTTCTGGGAAGGTACGGAGCGAGGATGTCTTTCCATCTGGTTTATGGCTTCCCTCGCTGAGCGGTGCTGCCCTTGGCCTTGCTGAGATTTTATAGCTGGCTCTCGTTCTGGGTCAGACGGAAGCCCCCTCTGGAGTCGTAGGAGAGAGGAAGCCAGTCCCGCTTTCTGTGTGAGCCGGATCTTTTCTCTTGAATACAACAGTCATAAGTAAGACTCCAGTAAATAAATAGTTCAGTTCCCATCGAAATTGCCTATGCTGGAATTTGTGCCTTTAAAGGAAACATGAATGATGACTGGGACAGAGCATTCTTTTACTTGAACCCAGATGATTCTAACACAGATAGTAGAAACGTGAGAAGCCTCAGCTAAGTGTATTCTCTGGGTTATAAATTCCTTTTCTCTCTAATGCCTCTGCCTTATCTGGAGGTTCTCTTGGCTGCGCTTTCTTCTTTCACTTCTGTCTCTTGATTCACTGTGTTCCTTCTTTTCTGGGATTTTACTAGCTCAGCAGCTGCAGCTCAGTTGAGCCAAGAATGTTTGCTCTGGGTGGTGAAGAGGTGCACTCACTCTGCCCCCGTGGCCGTGCTCTCCCTGGCACACTGGTGCCCTTATGTGACTCTGTCCTTTTCAGAATCAACTCTGCCGGAGCTTGGTTAAAAAAAAAGTCAGTGAATGACAAATGACGGGGTTTGTTCACCTTTCATTAGCTGCCCTTAACACGGAGCCCCTTTCCTAAGTAACTCTCAAAGTGTGTGCTTTGGCTGTGTCTACAGGATGCTTTGAAACCCATTATTTCTCAACTAAAGAACAGTGTGACCGGATACATTTTAAAATAGCGAGTGCACTTGAAATATCGAGCCAGAGGTTTCTTTGCTGGGAGCGTGGAAATATTGGTGGAGTTCTGGCAAAGTGGAAAAGTAACTGGCCACTCACACAGTTCTCAGAACTTGTGCTTGAAAGAAGTGTGACCTGTGCACTTTGGGGGCAGTTATGGCATTCTTCACAGAACCTAAACTTACCCCGGAAGTTGTAATTGAACTTGAAAACAGCTGAGGCTAAGGTTTCAGGTGTGCAGAGGGGTAAAGAGAAGTCAGATTTGGGAGCATAGGGTCAAAAGGAGCCTAGAGAAAGCAGGGTGAAGGGAAAAAATATGTTGTAATGGCAGAGATAAGCCCACATTTATCAGCTGTGATGATATAAAGGTGAAATAAAAATCAGGCTGAAACAAAATGACTCTGAAAGTTTTAGAATTAACTAAAAAAGAAAATGTAGCAATATTCATACAGATAAATTAGAACTTGAAATGAGAAGTTTAAGAAGGACAGAGACAGATATTTCATATTAATAAAAGTGGAAATGCATCGAGGAGATACAATAGTTTTGACATTGTTTATACCTAAGACCACATCTTTGAACTATTTACAGCTAAATTTCTTTGAATTGTAAGGAGAAATTGACCAACTTAGAATTGAAGAGATTTTAACACACCCCTGTTGCACTGGGCTGAATTGTGGCCCTAAGATATGTTTACATACTAATCCCTAGAACCTCTAAATACTACCTTGCTTGTAAAGAGTCTTTGCAAATGTAATTAGTTAAGAATCTTGAGATGAGATCATCCTGGATTACCCAGGTGGGCTCTAAATGCCATCACAAGTGTTCTTATAAGAGAGAAGCAGAGGGCGATTAGACACACACAGAGGAGGAGACTTATGAAGATGGAGGGAGAGATTGGAGTGAGGTGGCCTCCAGTCAAGGAGTGTGGGCAGCCCCCAGAAGCTAGAAGAGGCAGACAATGGATTATCTCTTAGGGTCTCAGGAGGGAGCACGGCCCTGCTGACACCTTGATTTCAGACTTCTGGTCTCCAGAACTGTGAGAAAATAAATTTCTGTTGTTTTTAGGCCACTAAGTTTGTAGCAATTTGTTATGGCAGCCACAGGAAACAAATAACAATTCTCAAAAATGGATCGATCAAGTAAAAGAATAATTAATAAGACTATCAAGGATTTGAAAAAATTAACTCTGCACCCAACTGAGTGTGCTCATTTAAAAAATATATAGGAAAAGTTATTAATATTAACCATGTCCTAGGCTACAAAGAAAATGTGCAATTTCCCAAGATTGAAATCACGAGTCCTTATTCTTTGGAGGCGGTGCAATGAAAACAGCAACCACCAGCAAAAAGATAGACAGAATATCCCCTGCATGCATTGGGAGATTAAAAAAATACCTTCTAAAAAATTCATGTTTTAACAAGAAAATCAAAATGGAAGTTATACTACTTAAAACCAAATGACTCTAAAAGTTGTGCATATAAGGTTGTGAGATGAAGCCACAGTATTACTCAAAGGAGAATTTAGAGCCAGAAATGTGTTTATTAGAAAACAAGAAAGAAATGAGCTAAGTTTTCTTAGCTGTAAAAAAAAAAAACTTAAAAAAAGGACAAAAAAACAAACCTGAAGAAAGTGGAAGGAAGGAAATAATAAAGATTAGAGCAGAAAATAATGAAATAGAAAGCCAGAAAGTCCAGTAGAGTTAATCAACAAAACCAAAAGCAAGTTCTTTAAAGTGACAAATAAAATTGGCAAGCTTTGTGCAGGTATTGGGTCGGCCAAAAAGTTCATTCAGGAAACCCCAAATGAACTTTTGGGCCAACCCAATATAATCAATAAAAAAAGAAAGCATAAATAAATATCATGAGGAAACAAAAAAGGATCCATAGCTGTAGCTATATTTGACCTTTAAAAATTTTTAAAGAATTAAATATCTTTATACTAATATATTAAGAAAGTAGCTGATATTGAAACGTTCCTAAGATACAAATAATCAAGATAGACCCAAGAACAAGTAGAGAAACAATCATAAAATAAATGGAAATGATAGACAAAGATCAATAAGCAAGCGCCACCAATGCCATACAGTTTAATAGATGAGTTCTACCAAATAGTCAAGAAGATACCTTAGATTTGGGGAAACTATTCTAGAGTGTAGAAAAAGATGGAATGCTAACCAACCCATTTTATGAAGTTAGTAGAAAACATATTATCAAAACCACACAAGGAAAGAATAAAAAAACTCCAAAGGCTCATTATGAATGTGCATGCAAAAACCAAAAAAAATATTAGCAAATTGTATTTTAGTTTATTAATAGGGTAGTACATCTTGAGCCAGTTAGGGTTGCTTCAACAAAGAATATTTATCGGTGTGGTTAACTGCCTGAAATTAAATGAAAAAAAAAAAAAAAACCCAAACCTCCATGGTTTTCATAATAGATGCTAACCTCCCTCCCCCAACCCACAATAGATGTTCATTCACCACATAAACGTGGAGAAAATGGAATAGAAGGAGGCTCCTTGAACTAATGAAGAATATATACCAGAAAACCATAGGGGCCGACTTACTTAATGATGTAACAAAATTAAAGTCTAGTCACTGCTCCTATATTATACATCTTAGCCACATTTCAAGGAAAGAAATAAAAAATTTAAAGGAAGAAATAAAACTGTGATTATGTTCAGATGTTTTAGTTGTTCAGTTTGAAAAACCAAAGGAATCACCTGATGAATGACTAGAACCAATAAATTAGTTTAGCAGGAGTGCTGAATGTAAGTTGAACATAGAAAGATCTTTAATTTTTCTTTAGCTACCAATAACTAATTAGGGATTGCAATAGAAAAAAAAAACAATCCCCTTCATAATAGCAACAAAATCTTTTAGGTACCTGAGAGCAGACCTGTGGCCACCATGCCAGGAGCATAGCCACTCTCTTTTCTTCTTTACTAAAAGACCCTGAAATTTTGTTTGTGTTGGCAATATACTCACCTAAAAATACGTGATCTCCCAGCATCCTTTGCAGCTATGGTTGGCCATGTGATGAAGGTCACATGCTTCAGGAAACATAGGCAGAATTCCATGGGAGGGCATTCCTCACCAGATAAGAAGAGAACACCACCTTCTTCCTGCCTAGGATACAGACAAGATGCCAGGAGGTATAGCAGTCTTCTTGTGATCACAGCGTGAAAGCTTCCTGCTGGGGATGGTGGAAGAAACGACTAGAAGATGCTCTGTTCCCAGATGATCTCTGGCCCTGGACTGCCTTACCTTGGGCTTCTTGGAGAGAGGGGAAAAGGAGGAAGGGGAGGCAAGGGGAGGGGAGAGAGGGAGGAAGAGGGAGGAAGGGAGGGAGAACCTTACTTGTTACAGTCACTGCTGTTTAGATTTTCTCTAGCTCACAAGTGAACACATCTTTAACTGATGCAAAAAACCTAACAAAGAAATGTTAAAACCTAAATGAAGAAATCTATAAAATTTCATAGTAGAATATAAAAGATAGCCTAAATGAAAGGAGAGCTGTACTACTGGGTTGGCCACAAAGCTCATTCGGGGCCCTCTTCCCGGCTTGTAGATGGCCACCTTCCTGCTGTGTCCTCACATGGCTATTCTCAGTGTGTGCGTGGGGAGGGAGAGAGAGAATGAGCTCTCTGGAGTTTTCTCTTATAAGGACATGAATCCTTTTGGGTCAGGACCCCACCCTTATGACCTCATTTAACCTTAATTACTTGCTCAGAGAGCCTATATTCAAATACAGCCACACTGGGAGTTAGGGCTTCAACATATGAATCCTGGGGGGACACATACACTCAGTTTCTAACCACAGACCTTGTTGGCATCCTCGTCAGCACAGAATGACAGCCAAGTGGCTGAGTACTGTTTAATTTGTCATGATACTGTTGGGAATCACAGAACAGGTAGGTAGGAGTTTGGAAATTGGCTACTTCACCATCCTAAAAACAGACAAACTCCCATGGGCCACCCTATGCTTTGAGAACAAGAGCTTCCCCAGGCTATGTCTTCACAGTGAAGACTGCTGCTTTCTGCCCATGTCCCCTCCTGCTGTGCCAGAGGGCTCTGAGGGTCCCTCTGGTGCTGGGAGTCCCCAGGGCTGGTCTCATGGGTCCTCATGAAGTGATCCCATCATCTTCCCTGTGGCCCGCTCCCCCTGTCCTGCTGGAGCCCCCGGAGCTGCTGACTTCATGCACTGACCATGTGGAGGATCCTCAGGGCTGATGCTGCTGCATCACCACCCCTTAGGCACTGCCACCCCCGGGGGCCTCACTGCCATGCAAATGCCAGAGCTCTTGGGGTGCCCACAAGGCTCCGTGCTCCTGAGGTCCCAGGTTGGGAGAAAGCCTCTCTCCCCTGCATCCCCTTGGTCACAGGGAGCAGGGCCGTGGTGCTTCTGCCTCTGTGTACCCCACAGGTTTTAATAGCAGAGCTCTGTGCTCCCCCCTCGGGCCTCTCCTCCATCATGTCTTGGGGATCTGGGACCTGGTGCAATCTGGGATGGGGCTGTTATACTGGGTATCACTGGACCAGGCTTGTCTTCTTGGCCCTCTGGTCCCTAAGGCGGACCACCACACAGGAGTGTCCACCCCAGCGCTGGGCAGCCTGGACAAGCCTGACTCCCAGAAGGCTGTGGCCTGGGCCTGGTGGCTGCAGAAGGTTTCCTATGACATGGACCAAAACCTCCCCCAAGGCCAGGTGTGCAGAGCAGGGCCACCTCTAGTGTCTGTTCCAGGTCCCCCCTCTGCCAGGTGCCAGGTGTGTGATTTCAGTAGGTTTGGGGTCTTCCTCCCCTTTCTCTGGGGCTGTGTGTCAGTTCCAGGGGACGTGCATTGTGCTGAGGCACCATGGATGTGTGTGCATGTGTGTGTGTGTTGGGGGGCGCTGGGTGGGGGATAAATTATCAGCCATCTTCCTCCTGGCACCCACTTGAGCATCCTTCCTCTTGCCGGGTCTTCATCGCCAGCTGCTGTGTGTCTAGTTTCACTCTTCTCCCTGCACATGAAGTATCTTTGTATCTGTAGGCCATCTGGGCCATGTTGGCACTGTGTCTGGGCCAAAACTGGGCTACCCTTAGCCATGTGTCAGGGCATCCAGCTGTTCCCATCCCCTGCCAGAGACAGTAAGCCTTTGGTACTGGTATGGGTTGGGTTGTGCTCCCAGAGACAAGTTCAAGTCCTAACCCCAGGTACCAGGGACCTTGTTTGGAAACAGGGTCTTTGCAGATGTAATCGAGTTAAGTTGAGGTCATACTGGGATGGGGGGAGGACTTAATCTGATGACTGGTGTTCTTTTTTTTTTTTTGCGGTACGCGGGCCTCTCACTGTTGTGGCCTCTCCCGTTGCGGAGCACAGGCTCCGGACGCACAGGCTCAGCGGCCATGGCTCATGGGCCCAGCTGCTCCGCGGCATGTGGGATCTTCCCGGACCGGGGCACAAACCCGTGTCCCCTGCATCGGCAGGCGGACTCTCAACCACTGCGCCACCAGGGAAGCCCTGATGACTGGTGTTCTTGTAAGAAGGAAATCTGGACACAGATGAAGATGGAGACAGAGATTGGAGTACTGCATCTGCAAGGTGAGGGGCGTCAAAGAGCACCAACCACTACCAGAAGGCAGAAGAAGCAAGGAACAGACCCTCCTTCAGAGTCTCTAAAAGGAACAAACCCTGCTTAAACACCTAGATTTTGGACATCTGGCCTCTTGAACTGCGGGAATAAATTTCCCTGTATTTGGGTACCTAGTATGTGGTCTTTTTTACTGAAGCCACAGGGAACTGATACAGGTAGTGTTTAGAGATGTCCCTGCACACAAGACTTTTAGAATCAAGACACTCTGGTTCCAGTTCTGCCCCATCTCTCTGACCCTGACTTGTCCCCTCTGCTTCTCAGAAATGCCACCGCCATTTCCACTTCAGGGCTTTGCTTAGCTGTTCACCTCTCAGCCGCCCTTCCTCAGGGACCAGTCTCTGACCACCCAGTGCAGCCACTGGACACTTTCCCTACTAATTCTCTGTGTAGCGTCAACATTTTCTTATATATTTCTTTGTTCATTATCTATCTCCTGCATATGACTTGGTGTTTAGAAAAGTTTTCTTGATGTGTAGAAAGTACCTAGCAATGGCTAACCCAATAACGAATAGATACAACGCTTCTGCTTTGAGGTAAGTGTGTTGGTTTCTCCGTGTTGTTGTGACAAAGCACGGCATACTGGGCAGTGAAAACAATAGGTAGTTACTGTCTCACAGTTCTGGAAGCTGGAAGTCAGAAATCAGGGTGTCAGCCGGGCCGTCTCCCTCTGACACTGGGGAGAACACTTCCTGGCCTCTTCCAGCTGCTGGCGGGGCCAACAGTCTTTGGTGTCCCTGGCTTGTAGCTCCATCACTTCAATCTCTGCCTCTGTCATCACCTGGCCTTCTTCACATCGTCTTCTCTCTGCCTGTGACATGTCTGTGGTCAAATTTCCACTTTAGATAAGGACCCGGTCATGTTGGACTAGGGCCCACCCTAATGACCTCATCTTAACTTGATCACCTGCAAGGACCCTATTTTCTTTCTTTCTTTCTTTCTTTTTTTTAATGGAAAATTTGGCTAATTTTTTTTTTTTAAGATTTAATTAATTAATTTTTTTTTTTTTTGCTGCGTTGGGTCTTTCACGTGGGCTTTCTCTAGTTGCTGCAAGTGGGCCTACTCTTCGTTGAGGTGCACGGGCTTCTCATTGCAATGGTTTCTCTCGTTGCAGAGCATGGGCTCTAGGTGCACGGGCTTCAGTAGTTGTGGCACGTGGGCTAGGTAGTTGTGGCTCGTGGGCTCTAGAGCGCAGGCTTAGTAGTTGTGGCGCACGGGCTTAGTTGCTCCGCAGTATGTGGGATCTTCCTGGACCAGGGCTCAAACCCGGATTATAACCCACTGCACCACCAGGGAAGTCCTGGACCCTATTTTCATATAAGGTCTCATTCACAGGTACAGGGGTTAGGACTTGAATGTATCTCTCTTGGAGGACGCAATTCAACACAGCAGTATGGATTCTTCAGAATATGAGTCACTTCTCTGATTTGGGAAGAATCTGGGTCTTTCCAGCCAGCATGACAATGCTCAGCTGTCATGGCTGCAGCCTGCTCCCTGGTGGGCTGGGGGCTTCAGGGGACTGTGTTCCACTGTCTTCTGCAGCCGGGCTCTGGCTTGTACCGTGGACTGCTCTCCACGGAGCTGTTGAAGACTGAACAGGTGGGCCAGTGCTCTGTTGAGGTACCAGGAAAAACTTCTTGCAAACTGCCCAAGGGACGAGCTCAAAGTCAGGCCCTAGATAAAAGAACGCTGACTTTTGCCTCATTCTCTGCTACTGAAAGGGTCCCTCGCCCTTGGATAATAATGTCCAAAAGTGAAGGAAGATTGGGTCACTCTGGGGGTAATACTGACAAATTTCCATTATTTATGGGCTGCTGGGACCATGTTCATGGTAGATAATGGATTTTGGTTTAAAAGGGAGCTGCCAATTTACCCTACAGGAATTCAGAGAGTTTTATTAAAAAACACTCAGAGCTAAGGCTAGTCTCTGGGTGTGTGTGGGTGGGGAAGCTTTGGGGGTGGGGAAGGTGGTCCCTGTTACAGAGCAGAAAGAGAAGCATGTAGCCAAAAGGCAAGCAAGCTGCTGGAGGGAAAGTTCTGGAAGGGCTTGCCCCACTTCATGCTGAGGGAAGCCAGGAGGCAGCAGCTCCTGGCAGGAGGGCCTGTCAGTTAGAAGCTGGACACAACAGAAGCCTGTGTACTTAAAACTCATTTTATTTGACAGAAAATAAGATGCTGAGGGTCGGTGCCAGGCCTGGCTGCTGGTTGCGGACGAGGCCCACTGGGTTGCAGTCCATGGGTTCAACCAGGCCAGGGTTTCTGGCGGGGCTGAGGGACTAGGAGCAGAACCTTCCCTCGGGGACAGAGGAGAGGTGGGCTCTAGGGTGAGGCTTCTGTATGGAACGTTCTGGGAACTAGGATGAGATGGGGGATGGGAGTTTGGTGGTGGCTAGACATAGCCCTTAGCATTCAAGGTTTTCAGTCTTAGCAAGAAGCCATTTGAGTTCACAGACCATTATAGTCTGACAAGCAGAGCAGAGGGATGTGATGGAGAGATGCTGGCCCGGAGTGGCGGACAGATCCAGGAAGTCTTCCTGCAAGAGGGGCCTTCTCCACTGAGTTCGCAGGAGGGCTTCTCAAACATCAGAATGGTGCATTCTGAGTGTTAAGACGGTCACCATGAAGCCAGAATCGTGTGCCCATTATTCCTGCTGTAATCATTCTGGCTAGAAGGATCCACTCCACTTTACCGCTGATGTAGATGCTTCTCGCATGGTAGGGTTTGAGGATTAAATGAGAAGTCATATAAATATGGTGAGTGAAAGGAGTCAGTCAGAAAATCTCACATATTCTATAATACCATTGTGTTAGGGTTCTCCAGAGGGACAGAACCAATGGGATGTGAGTGTGTGTGTGTGTGTGTGTGTGTGTGTGTGTGTCTGTACACAGCTGACCCTTGAATAACAAAGGTTTGAACTGTGCAGGTCCACTTATATGTGCATGTTTTTCAATAGTAAATACCACAGTACTGTATGGCTGTGTGTCCAAGTTTGGCTGAATCCACAGATGCAGAGTGGAGGACATGGAAGAAATGAGTATATACAAAGGGCCGACTATAGGTTATATTTATTATATTTGGATTTTGGACTGTGTAAAGGGTTAGCACCCTTAACCCTTGTATTGTTCAAGGGTCAACTGTATACATATAAATTTATTTATTTCATGGATTTAGTGCACATGATTGTAGAGTCTTGACTAGTCCAAAATTGTCCAGGTAGGCTGGTGAGCCGGGAGAGAGTCGCACTTTGAGTGCAAAGGCAATCTGCTGGGAGAATTCCTTCTTGCTTGAGGAGGTTGGTCTTTTTCCATTAAGGGCTTCAACTGATTGGATGAGTCGCACCCACATTATGGAGAGCGATCCGTTTTATTCAAAGTCTACTGATTTAAATGTTAATCTCATCTAAAAATACCTTTACAGAAACATTTAGAATAATATTTGACCAAATATTTGGGTACCATGACCTACCCAAGCTGACACATAAAATTAACTATCGCAGCCACTTATATGAAATGTCCAGAATTGGCAAATTTTGAGTGGTTGCCATGGGCTGGGGAGAGAAGGGATGTGGAGTGATTGCGAATGGGGTACAGGTTCTTTTTGGGGTGCTGACGTGTGAACTACAATACTACTGTACAGTGTACAGGCATACCTTGTTTTATAGCACTTTGTTTTATTGAGTTTCACAGGTATTGCTTTTTTTTTTTTTTTACAAATTGGAAGTTTGTGGCAACCCTGCACTGTCAGATGATGGTTAGCATTTTTTAGTAACAAAGTATTTCTTAATTAAGGTATTTACATTGCTTTTTTAGATGTAATGCTATTGCACACTTAACTGACTACGGTATAGTGTAAACATAACTTTTATATGCATTGGGAAACCAAAAAATGCGTGTGACTCAATTTACGGCGATATTCACTTTATTGCGGTGGTCTGGAACCGATCCTGCCATATCTGTGAGGTTTGTCTGTAGTTTTGTAATACTATGCCAGGAAAGTGGAAAGAGCAGTCCTGACATCCAGCAGTGGCTGGGCATTCACAGCCAGGCACGTTAATCTGTTGGATGTAGACAATCTCACAGAACACCTACCTCAGATGAGGTTACTCTGAGCCCGTGATAAAGTGAGACCAAGCAAAGCCCCTTCATCAATTTGTCTAAGCACAGATGAAAACAAGATCACTGTGCCACCCACAGAACACCTAACACGCCCCTCCTGGCCAACATGAGTGATCCCTGTTTCACCAGTTACAGCTTCATCTTTGCTCTTGTCGGCTGTCCCCAGGGATAAGATGTACTGAGATACCCCCTCATAGGCTTGCCCCCTCTCTCTGATAGCATCCAATCTAGAGAGAACCCCTCCCTTAGATCCTCATCCAAATCACCAAATCAAAGCCCAAATCCTATAGTTGGTTCTATCTAACACCATCTTACTGACCACCATCCCCCACCCAAGTTTCCCATGGTGCGTAATCTCTCTCCTCACAATGAGTGATAACTGCAACTTGTTCACCAGAAATTCACAAGTGTACTTCTGGTGGCTTTGGCTGGAGGGCATTGACAATACACATAGATAAAATACATGAAATAGAATTTTTAAATGAGCTAAAGTATGTAATATTTAAATAATAACTTATTCCTGTTTATTAATGGTACCAAAATTTTCTATACCATTTCTTTCTGTTCTGTTTAGAGTACATTAAGCACTTTTAATAATAGTAATATAATCAAATATGCATTATTAAAACATCTTGTTTACTTTATTGTGATACAGTGACCTGAAGGCTAGATTCTAAGTCCAGTTCCCTTTGATATGGGTTTTAATATCATCTTAACTGACAGTGAGACTTTGCAAATATATGTAGATTCAAATGGCTGTGCTTACTAAGCCATGAAATTCATTTTTTTTCCTGACAGTGAAATTTTTCCTTTATTGAATTTTGTCTATATAATCATGCCAGGACTTTTTTTTTTTTTTTTTTTTTTGCGGTACGCGAGCCTCTCACTGTTGTGGCCTCTCCTGTTGCGGAGCACAGGCTCCGGACGTGCAAGCTCAGCGGCCATGGCTCACGGGCCCAGCCGCTCCGCGGCACGTGGGATCTTCCCGGACCGGGGCACGAACCCGTGTCCCCTGCATCAGCAGGCGGACTCTCAACCACTGCGCCACCAGGGAAGCCCAACCAGGACCTTTTTCAAAAAATGAAAGTTAAAAAATTACAATAAAAAGGAAAAAGTTATAGATTCATATTTTAAAATTTCCATTAATATACTTGTAGGAAAAAGAGAAAAAAGCTTGTATGTACCTACTAGTTTTTTTTTTGCAGTGGCAAATAGTATTAAATTTTCTGTTCTTAAGCTGTAACTTCTGCAGATTTGTCAATGATGTTTTCAAAATCTGATCTTGTCGTATTTATATGCAATTCCCAATATAGGCAGCTTTGTTCATCTATTTTCATTTGTAGTTGAAGAATACCTCCTTATCATTTAATCACATGAAGATGGAAAAGTCATGATTAAGGTGTTAATGCATAAGTTTGGCAAGATTCATAAAAATCTCATTTTACAATAAATTCTGGAAATTGAGTTCACGTCTTCGATGAAACTCATTTTAAAAATCACAGCCACCAGTTATGCAATTTAAAACATATGGAATCAAAATCCATTCAAAATATTCATTTGGAAACCTTTTAAACAGCTTAGAAAATTCTGTTTTAAGTGTGCAGATAAGAGAGTTTAGTGGATGACGTATTATCTTGTTTGGGCCAGCAAAGTCATATAATAATGAAAACATTTCCATATATCTGTATTCAGAAGCTCTCTGTATAACATTACTCTTTCTTTCATACTCATTTTAAAACGTTACTTTTACTTTGAAGGGACAGATGGAGTGTGTCTGTTTTTTCAAAAGTATTTTTATGACAGCTGAATACTTACTAGTTGTCTTAAACAAAAGTCAAGCCAGTTGGGAAAACTTATTTTTTTTGGTGCAACTAACCTCTTTATATTTGACAACTGTTATAAGCACTTTGTCTTCACTAATAAATCTTTGTGAGGTAATAAGAGATACTTGTGGTTCCTTATTTCATTGCATATTCTGCTCTTACAAGGAGTGTAACCTGCAGGTCTCTAACTAGGCAGATGTGACTGCATTGTACCACCAGACCCTGAACAGGAACCCTGACGTGAGGGCACCACCATGAACTCCCCAGCATGTCCATCCCCCTCTCCTCACTCCAGGAGACCTTGGGATTGGCCATCACATGGACCCCGTAGGCACCCCAGGGTTCATCTGTATTTCAAACTGGTCATGTGGCCTTGAACAAGTCACTTACTCTCTGGCCTCAGTTCCATAAAATGAGGACAGTCAGTCACAGTACTTCCTGGTGCTGCTGAGTGGATGAAATGGAGCCAACATGGAGTCAGCTCATCAAGCGAGTGCAGCCTGAATGTTGGGCCTTCGTGATTCTTTAGAGACAAGACTTACCTTCGTGTAAGGTAAGTACAGTAGCAGAGAACAACAGGGGGGCACAGAGGGTATGAAATCAGCGCTGGGCTGGGTGATGGGGATGTTTTTGCTTCTTGGGGACCGTGGCATTTGACTGGGTGGTAAAGGGTGGGCTTGATTTAGTTGATAGGAATTGAGGAGAGGTGACTTCCTGGAAGTGGAGGGAAAGCAGACGAAGGAATCAAGGTGGAGAAGGCAGGCTGCCTTTGGCAGTGGGACATGGGAGGCTGTCTAGACTGGGGGTCGCAGTGGGGGAGGGGTGGATGTGGCCTTGGTCTCTCAGCAGAGGCTGAGATCCCCCAGGGGGTCATAGTCCCCATGCAACCCCTGGTCCTTCCCCTTCTCCCACAGCATCCCTGGGCCTCTTACATTTTGGTAGGTTGGGTTAAATTCTTCTGGGTCCATGAGTAGGGGGCAACTGGCCCTGTCCCTTCCTCCCTCCTCTTGCACCTGCCCTTTAGCTGTGCCCTTGCACTTGTCTGGTTTTTCTATAAGGGCGTAGCAGACTTGCTTACTTGATGATCTTTAAATTGTTAATGATTTTTAGCATTTTGTAATTAAAATGCTCATTCTCTCCATGAATTTTAAGCACACATATATCACAAATACAGACAGTGTCTATTTTAATGAATTATATTAAAACACTCAATTCCAAGTAATGAGGCTATTTCCATGTCTTGGCTGATAGTTCATATTTGATTCATTCATTTATTTATCTACTCACTAAATATTTTTGCCCCCTACTATGGGTAAACTATATTAATACAGCTTTGCAGATGTGGCTTCCATACATTATTGTGAAACAGTATTTCTATGCCTGAGTAACACACAATCGATCTTTTGGAAGATATTCTTTTTGGCTAGGTATTTCATGATAATACCTAAATCTGAGCACCTGCATGCTGTTAAATAGTGCTGACTGTTTAGGAAAATACTCTGGCATTTAGGAAAATACTCTGGTGTAAAAGGGGAAGTTTCCCAGGGCATAGCCAGGAGAGACAAAGGGAGCAATGAATTGCTTTGCGTAATCAAGTTAGAGGGATTTTGAGGTTTCTGAGATGCTGAGGAGTACGGAAGAGAGGATATCAGAAATGTGAAGAGGTTTTATGGGAGATTGTATTTTCCAAAGATGGAAACGTCTCCTATCCCACAGGCTCTTCCATCAAGAGGTGGAGGCCATGTCCTCTTCCCCTGGACCCTGGGTAGGCCTTTGTGATTGCCTCAATCAATGGAATACAGCAGAAGTTGCACCATATGACTTCCAAGCCTAGGTCATAAAAGTGCTGTGAACTTCTACCCTGTTCTCCTGGGATGCTTGCTCTTGGGGCCTGGCGGCCATGTTGTGAGGAAGCCCAAGAGAGCCCAGGTGGAGAGACCACATGTGTGGACATTATGGTCCACAGTCTGCTCAAGTTCTCAGCCAACAATTGGCCTTAACCACCAGACATATGAGAGAAGAAAATTTCAGCCCCCAGCTATTAAATCACACTCAGCCTTTGAGTCCTCCCAGAGGAGGTCCCAGAAATCATGGAGCAGAAGTAAGTTGTTCCTTTTGTGCCCTGTCTGATTCCTGATCCCTAGAATGTGTCAGCATAATACATTAAAAATATTTTTAAAGATTTGAAGAACGGATCTAGGTTCATGGCAAAATTGAGAGGAAGGTAGGGCCTTCCCTGGTGATTCAGTGGTTAAGACTCTGAGCTCCCCATGCAGGGGGCATGGGTTCGATTCCTGGTTGGGGAACTAAGATCCTGCATGCAATGCAGCACACTGCAGCCAAAAAAAAAAAAAAAATTGATAGGAGGGTAAAGAGATTTCCCATATTTTCACTGCCTGAAAAATCCTCTGCGGTCTACCTACTCATCCCTTCCCACCCCTCTCACCCCCACCCAACCCCTGGAAACCACTTTTTATTTGAGTTTTTCAGAATGTTATATAGTTGGAATCATACGGTATTTAGCCTTTTCAGATTGGCTTCTTTCCTCTATGTCTAGACATTCCTCTGTGTCTTTTCATGGCTTGTTAGCTCATTTCTTTTTAGTGCTGAATGATACTGCATTGTCTGCATGCACCATGATATATTTATCCATTCAGCTACTGAAGGACATCTTGGTTGCTTCCAAGTTTGGGCAATTATGCATAAGGCTTCAATAAACATCTGTGTGCAGGTTTTTGTGTGGACATAAGTTTTCAGCTCCTCTGGGTAAATACCAAGGAACGTGGTTGCTGAATGGTACAGTAAGATTATACTGAATTCTGTAAGAACCCATCAAACTGTCTTCCCAAGTGGTGCACCATTTTGCATTCCCACCAGCAGTGAACGAGGGTTCCCGTTTCTCCACACCCTGACCAGCATTTAGTGTTGTCAGTGTTCTGGATTTTGGCCTTTCTAGTAGGTGCGTAGTGGAAAATGTTTTTCACTTTTTAGTTTGGGGTGGTTTGTTGCATAGCAATAGTGACAGGAAAAGGCCTCAAAAGAGACAGGGACAGAATTGCAATGGATGGCCTGGGGGATCGGGGAAGAAATTTGGCTTTCAAGTTAGTTCCTCAAATAATGGCTCTCCTTTTAAAACCAGAAATGTCTGCTATTTAATTTATTTTCAGTGATATAACCCCTCATCATCACCCTGAGTCTTTAGTAAAAGTCTGCTACATTGAGGGAGATGTGTTTGGAGAAATAAAGGAAAAGATCTGCATTTTGTGGGTGGTTTATAGCAAGGGAAGCTAGAAGATCCAGGGTTATCTGCATGGAGATTATGGAATCTGTGAAGGAAGAAAGAGGAAAAGGGGACTGGAGGGCCTATGGGCCCCAGAGAACCCCGAAACATATAGGGAGGGTGGGGGGGCTGTCCACTTTGGGGTAAAGAGGCTTAAACCATTCTATTTACATATTAAAGGAAAAGTGAGCTCCTGGGTCACCCAGCCCACAAACATTTGGGTTATATTCATGACAAAATTGGTTCTTTGTCTCAACATCCTCTTGGCTGAGTGTCTGAGTGTCACAACCACACGTCTCATCAAACGTGGGACTGGTCTGTTCGAGTGTCTGCGTCAGTGTCTGTGACCGAGCGTGTCCTGGTAGCTGGCGTATGCTGGTGGTGCTTAGAAATCAGCTGGACCCTGGCTGGTGGAGGTGAGTTCTGCATTGCCGTCCTGTGACACCTGGGGTGGACATAGAGCTTCTCTGTTCTTCAGAAATAGCATCTCGATTTTCCCCTGGGAACCACATGGGCTCCCCACTCTCAGGTCCTGTGTTTAGTTAGAAGGGCCTGACCCCCCCTCCCCCCCAGCCAGCTCCCAGGGCATCTCCATCTCGTGACTCAGTGTTTGAATCAAGGTGGGCTGGTGACCCAAGTCAGTCCATGAGATCCCACCCCGACTCTTCTCCATGCCCTGCTCTTTCTACCAGGTGGAAGGCTAGTGGGATATTTGCCTGGAGCTTCCAGAGGCTGCCCAGGGAAGACGACCACGAGCAAGAGGGCAAAGCATGCGGTGGGGTAGCAGGGGGACACACAGGGAGGCCTGCTGGCACTGCTGGAGCCTGGATCCAGCCTGACCAACAGGCAGAGCTTAAATGCCATGCCCAGGATTGTGGATCTAGGAACAGGCAGTGACATGAGGTCAGGCTGCGTACAGCCCTGCAGGGAGTGCACTGAGCTACCACCCCCGCCCCTCATCTGGCCCAGGAGGTTCCTGCAGCTTGGAGGACAGTCCCACACAGGCCCACACCTGCTGCCTCCAGCCCCATGTCCTCCACCTAGGCCTTTCTCCAGCGGCTGGAGAGCTTACCCTGAGCCTAGGGCAGGGAGATGCTGCATGGGGGACAATCCCCACACCAGCCAACAGGGATGGGAGCATGTGATACTGGGCAGTCCCCCAGACACTCCAGTGGGCCCCAGCTCCAGCTTCCCCACGGGTGACCTGCCCATGGACACACCCTTCACCTGCTTCCCCACTTCCCCTCCCCTCCTCACCCCTCCCTGTCCCTGGGTCACCTCCCAATAACCCATCATACACAAAACCTTGTCTGAGCTTCTGAGGAGACCCCAGCTGACATGGGCACCATGGCCTGCAGCGTCCTCCGTGCCTGCAGTGTCCTCCATGCCTGCAGCTTCCACTGTGCCTGCAGCATCCTCTGTGCCTGTGGCCTCCCTGAAACCTGAGTTCTTAAGGACCAAGGAGCAGCCTTCAAAGATGGAGAGGAAATGATTCTCACCTCTGCATTCTCACCTTTCTCAGGGGAGAGAAACAACATCGTACGTCTTTTCAGACCTGCAGAATGGGGTCAGCAGAGTAAGGATCTCCAGAGACATCTACGCTCTGATTCTTGGAACCTGGGAACATGGACCTTACGTGGCAAAAGGGACTTCGCCGATGGAGTTAAAGTCACAGAGCTTGAGTTAGGGGGTCGACCTGGATTATCTGGGTGGGCCCGATCTGCTCACATGGGCCCTTGAGAGCGGAGGACTTCCTTGCTCTGCCCGGGGTCAGACTCGATCTTACCTCCCTTAGGGCACTGGGTAGGAAGAGCAGGGGCTGTCCAGTCATTTGTCCAGTTTTCCTGCCTTGACTCACCTGTTCAAGCTGTGCCCAAGATGATGGTTCGCCCTGCGTGAGCTCAGCTCAACGCTTCCCACTGTACCATCCGGCCAGCCTGACCCGGGCTTTCCTGTCCCTGAGCCTCTCCTGCGCGCCTAGCGGTGCAGCAGTGCCGGGGGCTCCTTGCGACGGCCTGGAGTAGAAGCCGCGGGTTCTGGCTTTAGTGACTGCAGGTCCAGGGGGCCTTCCCCCGGCCCCGCTCCCGCCTCCATCCCTCCCTTCTTCCTTTCCTCCATCTTTCCCTTCCCCCCTCCCTTCCTTCTATGCCCCCCTCCTTCCCCGCCCCCTCCCCCCATCTGCTCTGGTGTATAAAAAAGGTTTCAAGCACAGGATTAGGAAACCAAGTAGTACGGGGAGCACATAATGAAAAGGGACAGTGCTTTGCTCTGCGCCCTCAGCCCAGCTGAGGGCTTCAGACAGACCTACTTTGAAGGGTTTCTGTGTTTCAATCTCCTGGCCGTTCCTCCATGTCTCTAAGCTAAAGCTCTTACCCGGCTCTCTCCTGATTTATCAACTCCAAACACCATCTACTGGCTTCCTGCTGAGAGAGATGAGGCTTCAGCCCCCCCACCCCCTCCTTCCTTCCCCATCCCAATAGCTACATCACTTATTTCATTGCGCCTTTGTTTAACTGTGTAACTCTAAATAATATATTTAAACATCTAATTCTTGTTACTCCAGCTTGAGAAAACCACACACTGTCTCTCCCTCCCTTTCTCTCTCTTTCTCTCCCCACACCGATGTTTCATTATCTGGATTCAAAAGGAAGATCAACCTGTCTATGTACAAACTCCTCTACAAGGACCCCTGCCAAGTGTCACTCCTTCCGCTGAGATTTACGGTAGAGGTGCCCCTGGCCACCAGCTCTAATAGGAAGGCAGCCTCTGCTTTCCTGGGGTTTTCCTCCCACCTTGGTATTTTGGGGCCTTATTTCTTTCCACTTTCAGGACCCCTCTCCAGACGCTCCCAGCTTTGGGCGTGTCCTGCACTTATGGCTGCCAGAGGCTCATGGCTGATGGTTCCCTCCTGGGCAGCGAGCTCAGCCTCCCTTGCCCGTTGCCCTCCTGGAGGCTCCAACCCCCTGCTCCAACCATGCCTTCCTCTCCAGGTGTGCCACCAATGGTCCCCGGGGCCTTTCCCTCTCCACTGTCCTTGGTGGAAGACTTTATTTCCTGGAGTCTATCCTCCCCCTTTCTTTGTTTACTCCCTAATTTTGCTAGGGCACATCCTTGGGTAGTTTTCTAAGAAAGGGTGCATGGGAGAGAAATTTTCATCATCCTATGTGTTCTTTTGCTGACATAACAGATGACCACATGCTCAGCATTTATTATCTCACAGTTCTGGAGGGGTGAGGGGTCCGGACATGACCCAAGTGCACTTCCCGCAAGGCTGTACAGAGTCTACTCTCAAGACACTGCCCCTCCCTACAATCTCCCAGATCCATGATCCTGGGCGTGGTATTTAAACTTTTGTGTTTATTAGAGTCCCCAGGGGTAACAGATGGCGTGTTCTGTTAGGATAAATTGAGGAGGTCTTATTTTTAAAGGAACTCATTACAAAGGTATGGCAGGTATTGGGAAACCATGGCAGAGCACGGGAACCAGGGCTAGCAATGGTGGAGCAGTTGCCACTCTAGGAAGAGGGAAGGGACAGGTTACTGAAACCCAGAAGAGGAGACAGTGGCTGGAACAAGCCACCTTGAGAGGAACAGTGACAGTCTGTGGACGGACTTACCAGACTGATGTGACCTCTGTGGAGGAACCAGAGAATAAACACCCTGATTTACTCTCCTCCCTCCCTCCCTCTCCTGCTGGGGCTCTTGCTAGCTGAACCCACCTGGAAGCCAACTTCTTTGGGAGCCTCTTGTAGAGTTTAATCAGTCCAGAGTCCTGGGGCAGGGACCAGGGTGGAGAAGGGTGGAGACAGACCCAGAAAAGCAAATGGAAGGATCTGGGACAGGCGACTCCTTTGCCCTCAGCATCCATTCCTGTCCTTTGCATGAAGAGCTCATGTCCCCAGCAGAGGGAATGGGTGAAGTCCCACCAGCTACTCTCACTGCAAAGTGATATTAATTTTGTCATGTTTCCATGTGAAATCTAAATTGTCAGCCAAGCCTGTGTCCTTCATTTAAGGAAATAGGCATGGGGCAGGGATCAGCAGCTCGGTTTATCACCGCAGCTGCTGTGCTTCCCATCTTGGTAGGTCACAGGGCCTAGAGAGACATCTTTTCCCACCACCCATACTTTAGTCTCCCTGCCATGTACAAGCCCATGCTGGATGGATTCTTTACTGGTGAGATGACCCCCACTTTCATTCTTGCAGGGTGTGAGATCTTGGTGACTTTTCTGCAGTTTTTGTTTTTCTTAGCCAGGAATGTGGGGCAAGGGAGAACAAAGAAGTACCCCAACAAATCCTGTAGGCTGTAAATACTTGATATTCTCTTTTCTACTGGACCCCTACCTGGCTGTTGGTTCACTGGGAGGTGGAGGGGGGACAGGGGAAGGTGTCTCAGCTTCCAGTGGATCAGAAACGTGATTGTTTTCTGCTTTGGTCACGGACCTCCAAATCCACTAAACCCAAGGTCATGGGCATGGGAAGTAAAACTTCTGGTGTGTTAAGAGCTAGAACAGTAAACACTTGTACCTCCACCCCTTGTTTCTTTGGCCTGTGCTCCTGGCTGTGGGGGAAGATTGCACCATATGTTGATCATTGGTTTAATCCTTAAACTTTAAGGTAGACATTCTACCCTACAACCTTATAGGATGTTTGCTTCCAACTGGTACTGTAATTGGGTTTTGAGCAGACCATCCCATCATCTCTCAAGCCAGCTGATTCTGGGCAATAGGTAAACCCAGGGGATTCTATAGGTATGATCCCACTGAGTCACTTCCTTTAAGTGTCCCCTAGTTGATGTTATGTGGGACACCAGGATGCTTGTTCAGGGATTCTGGCATTCTGTAAATCCATTAATGGTGAGACTGGCAGAAGTGCTGAGGGCAGGAAAAGAAAACTCACACTTGGAATTTGTGCTACCCTATGAAGACAAAGACTTGTCTCCTCTATAAAGCGAGGGGTCCAATGTAATTCACCCGCTACCAGGTAACCAGCTGGTCCCCCCAGGGATGGTTCCAGAGTGGAGGCTCAGTATATTCCTCCATTGTTGGAAGTTTGGGCGCTCAGCAGCAATGGTGGCCACATATATATTGGCAAAGGCAGCCATGCAGTTAGGCTGCTGAGTTCATGTGTGGCATCCATCCTGACCCCATGCCCGGGTCTTCTTGTCCACCTGATATAGAATGCCTCTTCCACTGTGGCTGCCCTCTGGTGGGCATTTGCATGAACACAAATGTGTTCACTTCTCAGAAGTCCTTCCACACAGCTCTCCCCCAACCTCCTTGCTATGAGTTTTTCAATTTTGTTTTCTCAATGGCCCTGACTAGTCGGTCAACTCATTGACCCCCGCTGATCACTCAGGGTATATTCACATCTTCAACCATTTATCCTTCACATGAAAAACAGATGTGCCTCCTGAAGTTCTGTCTTGGGGGAAGATTTCCTATCCATTGTCTTTCAGAAATGGTCCTGAGTGCAGCAGGCACCCTCTTCCAGGGTGTTCAGGTGACCACGCAATTAATCCATGAGTCAAGCTTGTACTCTTTCCTCCTTCATTAACTGGCCATAGGGAATCCCCATGAGGCCATAGTGCAGGATGACAGAGGGTTGAAACAGACACTCTAAGGAGGAATCTTGGAGGCTGAAACCACCTCCTTTTGCAGGTCAATTATGTTGCCTACACCTGCTTGGACCAGATCTCCACGTACCGTTTCCATTTTATAATGGCATGCTTTTGTGCACATGCAGTTGCTCTTCATGGTGGTTTGGTAGATCAGACATCCAGTTCTCGGTGGGCAGTTCAGCTCACATTGTGCCTGTGCCTCGTGGTTAGTCTTTCTTCTTCTACCAGGGCGGATAAGAAAGGAGCTGCTTGCGCAATGGCGAAGATCCTTGGCAGAGGGAGGCAGTGACCTACTCCTGCACCTTCAGGGTCTGTGCTGTGAACTCTTTTTGGAGCCTCTCAGAGGCTCCACACAGCATCCCCCTGCTGCAGACACTTCCAGTATCATTGGGTCAAGTGGCCCCAAAGTCAAAGGCCAGGGCAGTGTTCACTGTAGTCTCAGCTCTCCGTGGAGCCTTTCCTTGCTCCAGACTCTGCTTGAAACTGGCACCATCTGGGCTGACAGGGTTACTTTATGGGCGACATGGCTAGAGAAGCATTTTCAAACATGGTTTGTCTTACCTCCCCAATCCAAAGAAATCTATAAAGATTGTGCCTGTTTCTTTGTGGTTATCAGTGCAAGGGCAGTAACTTGTCTCTCGTTATAGAGGAGGTATCCTGACCACCGAAGCCCTAGAACCTTCCTTGATGTGGCAGGCTCCTGAATTCTCCCAGGTGTATCTCTATCTTGTGGCACACTTGTGAGGACTAAGGCTTGCTGAGTGCCAAGATCAACGTGGAGGGCGTGCTGGAGTTGGAAAATTATCATCTTATGACCATTAAGATTGGTCAGGCAAAAGTCCTCAGTGGGTGCTAAACCAAGAGGGAAACTTTGAAGAGGAAGATCTTTGTATGGTTTCACTGCATCTCCCCGCAGACTGCTTGTTGCTTACAAGGGGAAAAATAGCAACTACACGGTAGAGAAATTGGACACTAATTTAACCAGGAGGTAAAAATTAACCTGTGAGAAGTAGATGAATATCCAGGGCCTCCAGATATGATGCCCTGAGAAGGATAGGCATCACTCAGGGCATTTTCTGTCCTGGAAGAGCACAATCTGAATCTGGCTATGAGGGACCATGGAAAAAACCCCAAATGAAGAAGAGTCTATTAAAAATAAATTGTATTCTTTAATAGTGTGTCTTAGTCTGTCTGGACTTCTATAACAAAATGCCATAAACTGGGTGGCTTAAACAACAGACATTTATTTCCCACAGCTCTGGAGGCTGAAAGTCTGAGACCAGGGTGTCAGCTTGGCTGGGTTCTGGTGGGACCCCTTTTCCAAGTTGCAGACTGCAGACTTCTCATTGTGTCCTCCTCGCATGTTGGAAAGACAGTGAGAGAGCTCTCTGGGGTCTCTTTATCAGGGCACTAATCCCATTCACGAGGGCTCCACCTTCATGACCTAACGCCCTCCCTAATACCATCACCTTGGGGGTTAGGATTTCAACATATGAATTTTGGGAGGACACACACATTCCTTCCATAACAGTGTCAATGTCATAAAAGACAAAGAAAGGCTGTGGGAAATGTTACAGACCGATAGATATTAAAGAATCATGGTAACTAAGTACAGTACCTGAGCTGGGTTGGATTTTGTAACCGAAGAAAAAAATTCTCAGAGGACATTTTTGAGTCAGTTGATAAAACTGGAATAAGAAAGGCAGATTGGATAAAAATACTGTTTCCACGATAAACTTCCGGAGGTTGATAACTGTTGTGATTATGTAAGACATTATATTTACATTTAGGAAACACACACTGAAGTAGTTAGGATTAAAGGGCTATGATATAAGTAGTCTTTGTTCACAGGGTTGAGAGAGGCTGACAGAGAGACAGTTAAAGATGATAAAACAAATGAAGCAAAATGTTAACAGTAAGAGATTCGGCATAAATGGTGCATGAGCATTTTATGTACTATTTTCATTCTTGCCAATTTTCAGTAAGTTTGAATTATTTGCAAATAAAAAGTAAGAAAAAAAGTGCAAGGTACAGAAAAAGGCTGCAGGAAACATCCTTATACATGTCTTTGAGCCCTTGTATCAGCATTTTTGGGGAAATGCTCTACATTCTTGGACATGGAATTGCTGGATCAAAAATAGTCACATAAAAAAAAATTTGGTTGATGTCAAATTGTCAGGCCATTTTTGCTGCACTGTATCTCAAGATAGAGAGTGATTGAAATGGACATCACTGATAGAGACTGGCAATACCACCACCAAATGGGCGTGTTGCAGGCTTGTTGGGCATGGATCCCATTTTCAAAGGCCCTTTAAATGCCCCATGTGCCTTATAAGTAGGGCAGGAATCACAGGAATAGTCATCATAGGTGTATTAGTCTGCTTGGGTTGCTGTAACAAGCTACCACAGACTGGGTGGGTTAAACAACAGAAACTTATTGTTCCACAGTTTTGGAGGCCAAACTCTGAGACCCAGGTATCTGCAGGGTTGGTTTCTTCTGAGGCTATGAGGGAAGGATCTGTTCCAGACCTTTCTCCTGGGCTTGTAGATGGCTGTCTTCTCCCTGTCTATTCACATCATCTCCCCTCTGTGTGCTTCTGTGTCCAAATTTCCCCTTCTTATGGGGACACCAGTCATATTGGATTAGTGCCACCCTAATGATGTCACTTTAACTTGATTAGCTCTCTAAAGACCCTATCTCCAAATAAGGTCACATTCTGAGGTACTGGGGCTTGGAACTCTAACATACGAATTGGAAGGGGGTGGACACAATTCCACCCATAACAGCAGAGGTCTATGTGCTCTGGAGCAATTCCTGAGGTTTTCCAGGCTTACCTCCCACCTTCTTTGAGCCCTGTGTCTGGGCTCCATCTCTTTTGGCTGCATATCTTAGTTTCTTTTTCATCTAGCTCTGCTCTCATTGGCAGCTTGCCTTGGGGCTTGTTCTCCTGGCTCTCACCGGGCATTCACTTCTGGTAGTCACCCCCAGAACCACTGGTAAAGAGGCCCTGCAGGCTGAGAAAGAGCTGAGGGCTGCACAGCTCAGCTGGTGGCCAGAGTCAAGAGAGAGAAATGAAGCCCGCATCTCAATGGCATCTCATTTTTCTTAACATCCTCTGTGCTGCCCGACATCCATCACTTGTTACTATTTATGAATACAGTGTATGCCAAATGTTGTTTTCTGTTTATGAATACAATCCCACCAGCACATCATATTCCTTCTGTTCGTTGCACCCCATTTGCTAAACCCCTGCTGGGGGTAAGGCACCATGGCAGGAACTCTGTTAAGGGCTGTAAGAGACAAAAAAGGAATCAGACTCAGGACAGCATCAGGCATAGAGAGGATGGAGGACTAGGGAAAAGGTGTGAGTGCAGATACAACATCATATCAGCAGTGGTGAGGGTCTGCTCCAGAAGAGTCCTTAGAATAAAAGATGCAGTGGCCTATCCTATTAATAACAAAAAAAGAGCTGGAGCCTCTGAAACAACATGGGCCAGCCCAGTCAAAGATCTCACCTTGAATCATGTTGGTAAATCCTATGATTTGCACATGACGCCCACTGGGTTGCCTCTTCTCTCTTAGTAAACTTTGCATGAGAACAAGCTGCACCAAATCAGAGGAATGCAACACAGATTTTGAAAGGCTTTCTTTCCTTTGAGGCTTTTCATTTTATACCAGGATTCTTATGAAAACTCTTCCACACAACGACATCTCCCCATGGGCCAACTAGCAAGTCAACCAGTGGGTTTTAGGTGATGTGTCTGTACACAGACTCACACTCCACAACTCCCCAGAATGCTCCAAGTGTCCTCATCCTAGAGCTGTCCTGTGGGCATTGCTGGATCAAAATATTTTCTTTCAAATTGAAAATCCCAGTAGCTCAAAATCATCACAATGTAATGAACCAGGTGAAAATCTGATTTAATATCCATCTCTGCAAACTGAACAGTGAGGTGAGGAAGGCAAGGGCTGGGGAATTCCTTCAGGATGGAGAAGGAAGCCACCAACCCAAGGCAGCCACTCATCCATGGACAGCAAAGAACAAAGGGACAATACAGCCAAGGCCGAGGTGTCACTTGGGATTTCAGAGGGGTCCTCCTTGGGGGCTCTTGTCAGCTGAGGAAATGAAGTTGTAGAAACTGGAATCAGGGACTTCCCTGGCGGTCCAGTGGTTAGGACTCTGCTCTTCTACTGCAGGGGGCATGGGTTCAATCCCTGGTCAGGGAATTAAGATCTTGCAAGCCACGCGGCACGGCCAAAAAAAAAAAAAAATAATGATAATAATAATAAAAAAACCTGGAATCACCTTTCTGTCGATCCTAATTCCAAACCTTCTCTTCCTTTACCTCACCTTCTCATCTGTATTGGATTGAATAGGTTCCCTCCCCTTCGCGCTCCCACCCAGCCCAGCTCATGTCTACCTGGAGCCTCAGGAGGTGACCTTATTTGGAAATAGAGTCTTTGCAGATGTAATTAGTTATGATGAGGTTATACGGGAGCGAGGTTGGAGTAAGGACACTGGTGTCCTAATAAGAAGAGAAAGCAGACAAGCAGGGAGAAGGCCATGTGATGACACGGCAGAGATTGGAGTGATGCATTTATAAGCCAAGGAATGCTAAGGGCTGTCGGCAACATCATCAGAAGCCAGGAAGAGGCAAGAAGGATTCTCTCCCGAACCTCTAGCTACCACAAGACCCTGCTGACACCTGAATTTTGGACTTCTGGCCTCCAGGACTCTGAGAGAAAAATTTTTCTGTTGTTTCCAGCCACTCAGGTGGTAGTCATTTTTTTGGCAGCCCTAGGAAGCTAATACATCCTCTTAGAAGAGGTGTTTGGGGATAGTTTAAAAGATCAGACACTTCTTTTTCTTCTTGGGTGGTCTGGTGTGTGTGTGTGTGTGTGTGTGTGTGTGTCTCAGCTTGGCCCTGTTTGTACTCACAGGTGAGCTGTGTATCAGACCACAGGCTGGTTTGAGGATTGAGGCTGCTGAACTCAGATTCATTTCAGAGATGGTGGGTTATTTTGTCTTTCTGTTGTCTGAGGGCTCACTGGAGCTGACTCAAATATTTTCTCAATCATATGAGAGAAGCAGCTACTCAAGTACTTAATGAAGTTCTTGGCTCCATGTCTGGGGCCGTGAGGGCTGGTTCCCTACTTTCGGGAGAGGAGGATTTGGATGGGCAGAGACGTGCAAAGGGTACAGAGCAGAGGTACGGGATGTAGAGGTGAGCAGGGACTCTCCATGTTCGGAGGAGGGGAAGTACCATCGGCTAAGGGAGGCCAGGATGGGTTAGAGAACAGAGGGCCTGGGGAGTCCCTGTGGGTGTCTGACTTGCCACAAGAGGTACTGAAGAATTGTCTTAGCTTCAGTTTGCGGGATGGGTCAGATGAGGGGACAAAGAGACAAGGAGAAAGAGAAATCCCTGTGGACTGCTGATGTCCCCAACTTCTGTGCTGTGACAGAGCTGTGCCAGGTCTGGAAAATCTCCCCAGCAACACGGTCCTGGCTGCCGAAAGGCAAACGGGGCCCAGAACCTTGCCACTCAGGGTTCCGAGTTCTAATTCTTGGTCTGTGGTTTCAGCAAGTCACGCTGACCTTTTTGTGCCTTCGTTTCCTTCCTAAAAATAATAAATCACTGACTGTTGTGTCCGGTTTCAAGTGGCACATAAATGATGGTAAAGCAGCCTAGAAATGTAAATTATCCAGAAATGATAAATGGTGGGTCCCACGATCCCGCCAGCCTGGCAGCATCTTCCTGCTGCAAAGCTTCCCACTGGCCTTTCTCTGAATATCTGACGACAAATAAGTTTCACTATTTTTTTTTGTACACAAGCATGAGATCCTCTGTGTGGAAGTACGGATCCTGGTTTGTTTTTCCTTGTCCTTTTCCTTTCCAGTGCTCTCTCTGAGGACAAATTTCCTACATCCATGAGCCCCTCAGAAGTGACAAGGAGTGTAGTAGTGTCGTATGCGTATAAGTTGTGGTATTGTGCAGAAATCAGACTCGGCAAAGATTCTGTAGTCAGAGAAAGGTGCAGAGGTGTGGAAAGACAAACTTGAATTCTGTGGGGCTGGGTCCTGCGTGGGGACCGTGCTGTGGCTGTTACCATTTACTGGTACTATGCTCAGGGCCAGGTGCCTCAACAATTTTTGTTGTTGTTTAGAGTTCTTTTTTTTTTTCGTTTTTAAAAAATTGATGTGAAATTCACATACCTTAAAGTTAATCGTTTTAAAAGCGAACAATTCCGTGGCATTTAGTATATTCACTGTGTTGTGCAACCATCACCTCTATCTAGTTCCAAAACAATTTCAACACCCTGAAAGGAAACGTGTAGTATGCTAAGTTGTGGCTCCACCTCTCCCTTCCCCCGCCCCCTAGCACCCAACAATCTGCTTTCTTTCTCTATGGATTTACCTGTTCAGGACATTTCAGGTAATTGGAATCATATAACCTTTTGTGTCAGTCTTCTTTCTCTCAGCATAACATTTTTGAGGTTCATCCATGTTGCAGCATGTATCAGTACAGGTGTACCTCGGAGATATTACAGGTTTGATTCCAGACCACCACAGTAAAGCAAATATTTCAATAAAGTGAGTCACACGAATTTTTTGGTGTCTCAGTGCATATAAAAGTTATGTTTACACTATACTGTAGTCTATTACACTATACTGTAGTCTATTATGTTTACACTATACTATAGTCTATAGTCTATTACACTATACTGTAGTCTATAAAGAGCTCTAGAATATTACTTTCTTATTTTTGTTCAAACCTTTTTTGGATTAGTGTTGGTTCTAAGAGCTCTACAATATTACTTTCTTATTTTTGTTCAAACAGTTTTTGGATTCGTGTTAGTTCTAAGAGCTCTAGAATATTACTTTCTTATTTTTGTTCAAACCATTTTTGGATTCGTGTTGGTTCTAAGAGCTCTAGAATATTACTTTCTTATTTTTGTTCAAACAGTTTTTGGATTCGTGTTGGTTCTAAGAGCTCTAGAATATTACTTTCTTTTTTTTTGTTGAAACTGTTTTTGGATTAGTGTTGATTCTAAGAGCTCTAGAATATTACTTTCTTTATTTTTAGTTTTTCGATTAGTAAGGAAACTGTAAGATAAATTGAGAAATATGCAGGCAATACATAAACTCCCATTTTGACCAGAGTCCCACAGTTCTGGTACCTCCTGGAGCCACTGGTGGATCCCTTTCCAGATTTTTGATATAGAAGATGCACACCTTATAAATGACTTGGAGACTTGTAGTTTTCATTCAGCATGGTGCCTTGGAGAGCTATCCATTTTAGCACATACCGATTTGTTGCTTTCTTTCTAACAGCTCCATGCAGGATATGAAGACAAATAGGGCTGCACCTTGAAAATCCTGAGGGAAAGAGAGTTCCCACTAGAATGCCAATGGAATTGTGTGTGGAAAACATCCATCAAGGTTGAGAGACACTCGGAGGCATTTTCAGACACGCAAGAACACAGTGTACTTTCCCGTGTTAGGGGTTACTAAAGGATGTGCTCTAAGAGTCACAAGCAAGTAAGCAACAAAGTAGGAGGAGGTGGAGTCCCCCCCCAGAGGTTTAATATTGCTCAGCCCTCTTGTTATATCATTATTGCTCTGTCTCTCCATCTCTGCCTCCATCTCTCTCTCCCCTTCTTATATTTCCTGTTTCCTCTCCTCTTTAGAGCACTCACCCCTCATCTGAGGGTCCCCACCAAGCCCCCTCACTTTATTATACAAAGCAATCCAGTCGTCCCTTTGTCTCCCTGGCCTGCCCTGGTTACTCTCTGGGAACTTCCCCTTTACTTTCCTGAATAGTCAAATCCCTCTATTGGAAATTCTCTTTCTCCTCCCTGCTGTACTGCAGGGTCATTTAACATCTGCAGGCATTTAAGTCCAGCCACCACTATAAAAAATGGCTCAGCCAAAAGAAACTGTTCTCTGAGCAAAAGTGGCTTTCAGATTTATCTTTTCTATTGTTTTTCTGTCTTCTAACTTATTATTTTCTACTTTGTTCTTTAATAATTCTTCATTCAGCTTTCCTTTAGTTTGCACTGCATTCATCTACCTTTGTGAGTTGGGTGTTTAATTGTTTCCTTTAATTCTTCATTTTTCTTCTCTTCTTAATGGATAGAATGGAAGTGTTTTTTGCTGAGCTTTGCTTAACTCTTTCCTATGGATTCTTACCTGTGACCATTTCATTATTGTTTTCCAGATGTTATGTATTTCTGTTTGTCCATTCTCTCTGACTCAAGGAGAATTTAAGGGCATTTTTTTTCCTTCTAGGTGGAGAGATTTTTTGTGTGTTTTGTTTTGATTTTCAGTTTCTGGTTTTCTTGCATTGTGATCATAGAAATTTTTCTGCCCCGTTTTTGCTTTCTGGAGATTTTCTTTTTTGGTCTGAGTCCAGTTTTTATGATAACACTTGAACTGAAGATATTTTCTTTATTTTTAGGGTGTATGTGTGAATATATTTGTGCATACATAAACCAGACTTACTTTATTAATTATTTACTTAATTACTTTATTAGTTGTGCTATATTGGTCTTCTGTAATTTATTTATTTGTCTGTCTACTTTATGTATCAAGAACAGATGGATGTGCATAGATGTTTAGGGCTATTATACCTTTACTGTGAAATTGCACCATTTAATTTAATAAAGTGCTCATGTTTGCCTTTTAAAAAATGCTTTGTGGTCTTCAATCTGTCTTCGTTGCTATTAAGATCACAACTCTTGCTCCTTTTTGTTCGTATTTGAAAACATTTTATTCAAAAGTCAAAAGACTTTTTAGTCTTTATGAAGTATTTTTTGTTTGGAGTGGCTCTTGTTTACAGCTTAGAGTTGGGTTTTGCTTTTGGCATCCAATTTCTTCCCCTGATCCCTTTATTCCTCCCTCCCTCCTCCCACCCTCTTTCTTTTCTTCCTTCCTTCCTCCCTTCCTTCTTTCCTTCCTTCCATCACAGATGAGTTAAGCTTGTTTACCTCTATAATGATAGATGGATTTGATCTTAGTTTTTCATATTATTTTACATTGTTTTCAATTTTATGGCTTTATGTAAAGTCATCCACTATGTGGTCTGTTTTCTTTGAAAAATCTTCCTGAGGTTTAGGAAGGTTTGTAATTTTATTCTAATGGTTGTTTAAAAAATTTCATTGAAAATGAGCACCCTTGGTCCTCTATTTTCACACAGTGTATGTTTGTTCCTCTGAATAAAGTACAGTTCTCCCTCTGTATCCATGGGGCATTGGTTCCAGAAGCCTCGGAAGATACCAGAATCTGCCAATGGTCAAGTTGCGTATGTAAAATGGGCGAGTACAATGAACACGGTGGGTGTCTGCAGGTTTGGCGTCAGTATCCATTCACGACTGGTTGAACCCATGGATGCAAAACCCACGGATACGGAGGGCAGACTGTAACAATAAATTAATATGTTTAGCTTTTTTACCCCTCCCACATACCCAGTTTTAGTCAATAATACCCATCTGTCTTAGTATTTATCCTTGTAAGGTAGATATGTTTATACTTCTACCACTTGTCAGCTGTAATGACTTTTGCGATCTTTCAGCTTTTTTAAATGAGGTGATTGGCAAACTCACTCTGCCTTTTACCTTCTCATCCCCTTCTGCTGAGTCTTGTTTTTGTATCATTTCTACATTGTAGTGGCATATAGCATTTACTTCTGCTCTGCAACCCTAGTCTATACATTTGTTTTGGTCTTATTTTACAATTAAATATATCCAATGCTCACTACCAGGTTCTGTGCCTGTGGTTTTTTTGATCATCTTCTGGTTGGCAGAAGTATGTCCTCTAGTAGCTTCTCAAGAATGGTTCATGATAACAATATTCCCTAACTTCTTGCAATTAAAAACAAACATACCCTTTATACTCGAAGGACAAGTCAAATTTTCCCTATCAGTATCTCATAAATGCTGCTTCATTATCTTTTGGTTTTAATGGTGGATAAATACGAAGCCAGACTGATTTCTTAGTCCAGAATTTTTTTTCTTTCTTTTTTTTTAAAAGTACATGATTAAGACTATGATTAAGTTTTGGTATTAAGCATCCTAGGTCAACTTTTTATTCCTGGTACACAGTGTACCCTTTCAATTGTGCAGATTACATTCTTTTTTAATTTCATGAACATTTCGTGGATTATGTCATTAAATATTTGCTTTGGGTTTCTTCAGGATTCCAATTAGGTATCTGTTGAATCTCCTTTACCTCTCTTCCAGGTCTATCATTTTCTGTTTAACAACAACAACAAAAATCTTTTCTGTAAAATTTTTTTCTAATGTTCATGTTTCTCATTATTCTTCTTTATGTTTCTTATTGAGTTTCCAGAGTATTTAGACTCATTTCTGCTCCTTCCAGTATTTATTCATTTATTCTTTCTTGGAGTATACTAGCTTATGTTTTATTTCTTTCTGTTGAGTAGCCACATCTGTTCTAGGTTCTTGTGTTTCTGATCTTCCTTTGTAGAAATAATGGCCACATTGAATGTTTTAAAATTTATGGTGAGATACTTAGTTAAAATTTTTATCTGCTCCATGGCAACATATTTCTGATGAGCATTTTTCATCTTTGGTACATTTTGTTGCTCTTTCCCCACTATCTCCTAGACATCTTTGTATTAATACTGAGCTAATTCCTCTTTCATTACTTATCATTGAATGGTTGTATTTTCCTTGACCAGCTGGTAAGTGGTTCCTCTTTGGGGACCAGGTATTGAGGCTAAGATAACTTTTCAGAGACAGTCTGCTTCTTGCAAATATGACTTTTAATGTGATTCTTTATATCCACACTTCCCCTCTGCTTCTTTCAACCAAAGCCTTTCAAGGAAGGCTTTTGCCACTGGCTCTGCCCACCTTCCGTCTTTCACAACTGCTGTAGATGAGAGACACACCTGTTATAATAGAGTATCGGCCCTTCATCTTCAGGAGGTGTGTCCTGGTGGCATTTTCTGACCTCTGGCCACACTATGTCCTCTCTCCTTTCTCTATGCTTTTCCTTTTCCTTCCTCTATGTGGCTTCTGCTCATTTCAGCTGCATTTGTCAGTATTTACATATATTTTAAAGTCTGTTGATTATACTGTTTTCCAAATTTCACAGGGAATGAAGTTTCTGCATTGTTTTGGTAATGCTTCTTGTTGTTTTATGATTTTGAGGAGGAGAAAGAGAAATGTAGACTTAACCATGTTTACGCTTGAAGCCCAACTACGTTTTCTTTATGATTTCATTTTGACATATAACTAAGCCATCAGGCATTTTCTTTTTTCTTTTGGTAAAATATGAACTTGAGGTCTGATATGTATCTTTTCTAGTTGTCCCAGTATTTTTTATTGTATAATCTGATCTTCGTTCCTGTTTTGAAATGGTATGTTTATCACGTGCTGCAATCTTATATTTACTCTCTGTGGAATGTGTTATTATGCCTATACCTTCAGTTACTATTACCACAGTATTTTAATACTGAGTATTTATAATCTGCTTTCTGTGTCTACCTTTTCAGAATCTATTTGCTATTTTTGCAATTCTTCTAAAGTTAATCCAGTAAGGTATATTTTGAATCTCCAAAATGGAGATACAATATGTATTATATTCTGTGTTCATTGAAATATGGAATTCTTTCAATAGTACAATAAGAATTTCTCTCTTTTGAAGCTAATATTATATAAAGCATAGTTTGAGAAATGCTACACTACTATTTTAACAGTAAACATCATGCTGGCTGTTGTTCAAAAAGAAGTCATTTAAAATGTTAAAGAAATATTAGTCTACTCCTATTCTTCTAAATTAAAAAAAAAAATCAGAAAGGAGGTTAAATTTAGTACCTATTGAGAAGAATCATTTTCCTTCCTTGACCTGTTAATATGATGTATTATGTCTGGAATTTAGTTCTCACTATGAACCATTTATATATTCCTATTATAAATGGTATGTGTTCAGGGCATGTTATTATTTTAATATATTTCTAGATTTGATATAACAGGATTTTTGCATCTGTATTTGTGAGATTTAGTTTGCAGTTATCTTTGTCATGTCTTGATTTAAGGTGGCTCATGCTTCTTAAAATAAAATAGAACACTTCCCTTTTTGCTATTTTCTGAAACAGTTTAATTCCATAGACATTATCAGTTGCTCAAGAGTTCGAAGTAGCCTGAGGGGAAATCATGTTGCCCCCCCTTCAGTCCTTGGGGGCTGCCCTATGACATAACGTTCAATATCTTCTGCACTGCAAAGGTAACAATGGTGCCAGCCATCCAAATGCCAGAGTCACGGTGCTTTAATTCCAGTTATTAGAGGGTAGGAAGCTTCTTAATTTTACTTAACTTCTCTGTCTTCATCTGAGCAAACAGGCATAATGACAGGACCTACACCATAAGGTTGATGGGCAGATTAATTGAGACAGTACAAATTGAGACAGCCAACGAGTATCTGACACCAGCAAATGCTGGATAAATGTGAGCTGTTTCCTTTCTTTTTTCTTTTTAAACACCTTTTTTTTATTAAAAAATGTTTTTTAACATCTTTACTGGAGTATAATTGCTTTACAATGGTGTGTTAGTTTCTGCTTAATAACAAAATGAATCAGCTATACATATGCATATATCCCCATGTCTCCTCCCTTTGCTTCTCCCTCCCACCCTCCCTATCCCACCCTCTAGGTAGACACAAACCACCGAGCTGATCTCTCTGTGCTATGTGGCTGCTTCCCACTAGCTATCTATTTTATATTTGGTAGTGTATATATGTCCAGGCCAGTCTCTCACTTCGTCCCAGCTTACTCTTCCCCCTCCCTGTGACCGCAAGTCCATTCTCTACATCTGCATCTTTATTCCTGTCCTGCCCCTAAGTTCTTCAGAGCCTTTATTTATTTTTTTAGATTTCATATATATGTGTTAGCATATGGTATTTGTTTTTATCTTTCTGACTTACCTCACTCTGTATGACAGACACTATATTCATCCACCTCACTACAAATAACGCAATTTCATTTCTTTTTATGGCTGACTAATATTCCATTATATATATGTGCCACATCTTCTTTATCAATTCATCTGTTGATGGACACTTAACTTGCTTCCATGTCCTGGATATTGTACACAGAGCTACAATGAACATTGTGGTACATGCCTCTTTTTGAATTATGGTTTTCTCAGGGTATATGCCCAGTAGTGGGATTGCTGGGTCATATGGTAGTTCTATTTTTAGTTTTTGAAGGAACCTCCATACTGTTCTCCAGAGTGGCTGTATCAATTTACATTCCCACCAACAGTGCAAGAGGGTTCCCTTTTCTCCACACCCTCTCCAGCATTTATTGTTTGTAGATTTTTTGATGATGGCCATTCTGACTGGTGTAAGGTGATACCTCATTGTAGTTTTGATTTGCATTTCTCTAATGATTAGTGATGTTGAGCATCCTTTCATGTGTTCGTTAACAATCTGTATATCTTCTTTGGAGAAATATCTATTTAAGTCTTCTGCCCATTTTTGGATTGGGTTGTTTGTTTTTTTGATATTGAGCTGCATGAGCTGCTTATAAATTTTGGAGATTAATCCTTGGTCAGTTTCTTCATTTGCAAATATTTTCTCCCATTCTGAGGGTTGCCTTTTCATCTTGTTTATGTTTTTCTTTGCTGTGCAAAATCTTTTATGTTTCATTAGGTCCCATTTGTTTATTTTTGTTTTTATATCCATTTCTCTAGGAGGTGGGTCAAAAAGGATCTTGCTGTGATTAATGTCATAGAGTGTTGTGCCTATGTTTTCCTCTAAGAGTTTTACAGTGTCTGGCCTTACATTTAATCCATTTTGAGTTTATTTTTGTCTATGGTGTTGGGAAGTGTTCTAATTTCATTGTTTTACATGTAGCTGTCCAGTTTTCCCAGCACCACTTATTGAAGAGGCTGCCTTTTCTCCATTGTGTATTCTTACCTCCTTTATCAAAGATAAGGTGACCATATGTGTGTAGGTTTATCTCTGGTCTATCTGTCCTGTTCCATTGATCTATATTTCTGTTTTTATGCCAGTATTGTACTGTCTTGTTTACTGTAGCTTTATAGCATAGTCTGAAGTCAGGGAGCCTGATTCTTCCAGCTCCGTTTTTCTTTCTCAGTATTACTTTGGCTATTCAGGCTCTTTTGTGTTTCCATACATATTGTGAAATTTTTTGTTCTAGTTCTGTGAGAAATGCCATTGGTAGTTTGATAGGGATTGCATTAAATCTGTAGATTGCTTTGGGTAGTATAGTCACTTTCACAATGTTGATTCTTCCAATCCAAAAACATGGTATATCTCTCCATCTGTATCATTTTTAATGTCTTTCACCACTGTCTTATAGTTCTGCATACAGGTCTTTTGTCTCCTTAGGTAAGTTTATTGCTAGGTATTTTATTCTTTTTGTTGCAGTGGTAAATGGGAGTGTTTCCTTAATTTCTCTTTCAGATTTTTCATCATTAGTGTATAGGAATGAAAGAGATTTCTGTGCATTAGTTTTGTATCCTGCTACTTTACCAAATTCATTGATTAGCTCTAGTAGTTTTCTGGTAGCATCTTTAGGCTTCTCTACATATAGTATCATGTCATCTGCAAACAGTGATAGCTTTACTTCTTTTCTGATTTGGATTCCTTTTATTTCTTTTTCTTCTCTGATTGCTGTGGGTAAAACTTCCAAAACTATGCTAAAACTTCCAAAACTATGTTCATAATAGTGGTGAGAGTGGGCAACCTTGTCTTGTTCCTGATCTTAGTGGAAATTGTTTCAGTTTTTCACCATTGAGAATGATGTTGGCTGTGGGTTTGTCATACATGGCCTTTATTATGTTGAGTTAAGTTCCTTCTATGCCTAATTTCTGGAGAGTTTTTATCATAAATGGGTATTGAATTGTGTTGAAAGCTTTTTCTGCATCTATTGAGATGATCATATGGTTTTTCTCCTTCAATTTTTTAATATGTTAATTTGTTAACATTCATTGATTTGCATATATTGAAGAATCCTTGCATTCCTGAGATAAACCCCACTTGAACATGGTGTATGATACTTTTAATGTGCTGTTGGATTCTGTTTGCTAGTATTTTGTTGAGGATTTTTGCGTCTATGCTCATCAGTGATATTGGCCTGTAGTTTTCTTTCTTTGTGACATCTTGGTCTGGTTTTGGTATAGTGTGATGAACGTGAATTGTAGAATGAGTTTGGGAGTGTTCTTCCCTCTGCTATATTTTGGAAGAATTTGAGAAAGATAGGTGTTAGCTCTCCTCTAAATGTTTGAGAGAATTCGCCTGTAAGCCATCTCGTCCTGGGATTTTGTTTTTTGGAAGATTTTTAATCACAGTCTCAATTTAAGTGCTTGTGATTAGTCTGTTTATATTTTCTCTTTCTTCCTGGGTCAGTCTCGGAAGGTTGTGCTTTTCTAAGAATTTGTCCATTTCTTTCAGATTGTCGATGTTATTGGCATATAGTTGCCTGTAGTAATCTCTCATGATCCTTTGTATTTCTGCAGTGTCAGTTGTTACTTCTCCTTTTTCATTTCTTATTCTATTGATTTGAGTCTTCTCCCGTTTTTTCTTGATGAGTCTGGCTAATGGTTTATCAATTTTGTTTATCTTCTCAAAGAACCAGCTTTTAGTTTTATTGATCTTTCCTATCATTTCAATAATTTCTTTTTCATTTATTTCTTATCTGATCTTTATGATTTCTTTCCTTATGCTAATATTGGGGGGTTTTTTGTTCTTCTTTCTCTATTTGCTTTAGGTGTAAGTTTAGGTTGTTTTTTTGAGATGTTTCTTGTTCCTTGAGGTAGGATTGTATTGCTATAAACCTTCCTCTTACAACAGCTTTTGCTGCATCCCATAGGTTTTGGGTTGTTGTGTTTTCATTGTCACTTGTTTCTAGGAAATTTTTAATTTATTCTTTGGTTTCTTCAGTGATCTCTTGGTTATTAAGTAGTGTATTCTTTAGCCTCCATGTGTTTGAATATTTTACAGATTTTTTTCCTATAATTGATATCTAGTCTCATAGTGTTGTGGTTGGAAAAGATACTTGATAAGATTTCAATTTTCTTAAATTTACCAAGGCTTGATTTGTGACCCAAGATATGATCTATCCTGGAGAATGTTCCATGAGCACTTGAGAAGAAATTGTATTCTGTTGTTTTTGGATGGAATGTCCTATAAATATCAGTTAAGTCTGTCTTGTTTAACGTATCATTTAAAGCTTGTGTTTCCTTATTTATTTTCATTTTGGATGATCTGTTCATTGGTGAAAATGGGGTGTTAAAGTCCCCTACTATGATTGTGTTACTGTTGATTTCCCCTTTTATGGCTGTTAATATTTACCTTATGTATTGAGGTGCTCCTATGTTAGGTGCATAAATATTTACAATTTTTATATCTTCTTCTTGGGTTCATCTCTTGATCATTATGTAGTGTCCTTCTTTGGCTCTTGTAATAGTCTTTATTTTAAAGTCTATTTTGCCTGATATGAGAATTGCTACTCCAGCTTTCTTTTGATTTCCTTTTGCATGGAATATCTTTTTCCTTCCTCTCACTTTCAGTCTGTATGTGTCCCTAGGTGTGAAGTGTGTCTCTTGTAGACAGCATATATATGGGTCTTGTTTTTGTATTCATTCAACCAGTCTAGGTCTTTTGGTGGGAGCATTTAATCCATTTACATTTAAGGTAATTATCGATATGTATGTTTCTATTACCATTTTCTTAATTGTTTTGGGTTTGTTATTGTAGGTCTTTTCCTTCTCTTGTGTTTCCTGCCTAGAGAAGTTCCTTTAGCATTTGTTGTAAAGCTGGTTTGGTGATGCTGCATTCGCTTAGCTTTTGCTTGTCTGTAAATGTTTTAATATCTCTGTTGAATCTGAATGAGATCCTTGCTGGGTAATCTTGGTTGTAGGTTTTTCCCTTTCATCACTTTAAATATGTCCTTGCACTCCCTTCTGGCTTGCAGAGTTTCTGCTGAAAGATCAGCTGTTAATCTTATGCAGATTCCCCTGTATGTTATTTGTTGCTTTCCCCTTGCTGCTTTTAATATTTTTTTCTTTGTATTTAATTTTTGATAGTTTGATTAACATGTGTCTTGGTGTGTTTCTCCTTGGATTTATCCTGTATGGGACTCTCTGTGCTTCCTGGACTTGATCAACTATTTCCTTTCCCATTTTAGGGAAGATTTCAACTATAATCTCTTCAAATATTTTCTCTGTTCCTTTTTCTCTTCTTCTTCTGGGATGCCTATAATTTGAATGTTGGTGCTTTTAATGTTGTCCCAGAGGTCTCTGAGACTGTCCTCAATTCTTTTCATTCCTTTTTCTTTATTCTGCTCTGTGGTATTTATTCCCACTATTTTATCTTCCAGATCACTAATCCATTCTTCTGCCTCGGTTATTCTGGTATTGATTCCTTCTAGAGAATTTTAAATTCCATTTATTGTGTTGTTCATCATTGTTTGTTTGCTCTTTAGTTCTTCGAGGTCTTTGTTAAAAGTTTCTTGTATTTTCTCCATTCTCTTTCCAAGATTTTGGATCATCTTTACTATCATTATTCTGAATTCTTTTTCAGGTAGACTGCCTATTTCCTATTTCTTTATTTGGTCTGGTGGATTTTTGCCTTGCTCCTTCATCTGCTGTGTGTTTCTCTGTCTTCTTATTTTGCTTAACCTACTGTGTTTGGGGTCTCCTTTTCACAGACTGCAGGTTCATAGTTCCTGTTGTTTTTGATGTCTGCCCCCACTGGGTAATGTTGGTTCAGTGGGTTGTGTAGGCTTCCTGGTGGAAGTGAGTGGTGCCTGTTTTCTGGTGGATGAGGCTGGATCTTGTCTTTCTGGTGGGCAGGACTGTGTCTGGTGGTGTGTTTTGGGATGTCTGTGACCTTATTATGGTTTTAGGCAGCCTCTCTGTCCATGGGTGGGGCTGTGTTCCTGTCTTGCTAGTTGTTTGGTATAGGGTGTCCAGCACTATAGCTTGCTGGTCGTTGAGTGGAGCTGGGTCTTAGCCTTGAGATGGAGCTCTCTGGGAGAGCTTTTGCCATTTGATATTATGTGGAGCTGGGATGTCTCTGGTGGACCAATGTCCTGAACTCAGCTCTCCCACCTCAGAGGCACAGCCCTGACACCTGGCCAGAGCACAAAGACCCTGTCAGCCACATGGCTCAGAAGAAAAGGGAGGGAAAAAAAAGAAATAAATAAAGCAAATAAAAAGTTATTAAAATAAAAAAATTATTAAAAATAAAAAAATTTTTAAAGTAAAAAAACAAGAAAACAAAAAATGGAAAGACAGAACCCTAGGACAAATGGTAAAAGCAAAGCTATACAGACAAAGTCACACAAAGAAACATACACATACACAACTCACAATAAGAAAAAATGGGAAAAAAATATATATCTATATATTTTTTAAAAAAGGGGGGGAAGAGAGCAACCTAATCAATAAACAAATCTACCAATGATAATAAACTTTAAATACTAAGCTAAAATAAACATAAAACCAGAAACAAATTAGATGCAGAAAGCAAACCCCAAGCCTACAGTTGTTCCCAAAGTCCACCACCTCAATTTGGGATGATTCGTTGTCTATTCAGGTATTCCACAGATGCAGGGTACATCAAGTTGACTGTGGAGATTTAATCCGCTGCTCCTGAGGCTGCTGGGAGAGATTTCCCTTTCTCTTCTTTGTTCGCACAGCTCCCAGGGTTCAGCTTTGGATTTGGCCCCGCCTCTGCATGTAGGTCACCAGAGGGCATCTGTTCCTGCCCGGACAGGACGGGGTTAAAGGAGCAGCTGCTTTGGGGGCTCTGGCTCACTCAGGCTCGGGGGAGGGAGGGGTGCGGATGCGGGATGAGCCTGTGGTGGCAGAGGCCTGCGTGACGTTGCACCAGCCTGTGGCATACCGTGTGTTCTTCCGGGGAAGTTGTCCCTGGATCACGGGACCCTGGCAGTGGTGGGCTGCACAGGCTCCTGGGAGAGGTGGTGTGGAGAGTGACCTGTGCTTGCACACAGTCTTCTTGGTTCCTGCAGCAGCAGCCTCAGCATCTCATGCTCATCTCTTGTGTCCACGTTGTTGACCGCGGCTCACTCCCGTCTCTGGAGCTCCTTTAGGTGGTGCTCTGAATCCCCTCTCCTTGTGCACCTGAAACAATGGTTTCTTGCCTCTTAGGCAGGTCCAGACTTTTTCCCAGACTCCCTCGCAGCTAGCTGTGGTGCACTAGCCCCCTTCAGGCTGTGTTCACGCAGCCAACCTCAGTCCTCTCCCTGGTGTCTGACCTCCAAAGCCCAAACCTCAGCTCCCAGCCCCCATCTGCCCTGGCGGGTGAACAGACAAGCCTTTCGGGCTGGTGATTGCTGGTTGGCACCAATCCTCTGTGCGGGAATCTCTCCGCCTTGCCCTCTGCACCTCTGTTGCTGTGCTCTTCTCCATGGCTCTGAAGCTTCCCCCCGCGCCATTCCCCATCTCCACCAGTGAAGGGGCTTCCTAGTGTGTGGAAAGTTTCCCTCCTTCACAGCTCCCTCCCCGAGGTGCAGGTCCTGTCCCTGTTCTTTTGTCTCTGTTTTTCCTTTTTTCTTTTGCCCTACCCAGGTACATGGGGGAGTTTCTTGCCTTTTGGGAAGTCTGAGGTCTTCTGCCTGCATTCAGTAAGTGTTCTGTAAGAGTTGTTCCACATGTAAATGTATTTCTGATGTATTTGTGGGGAGAATGGTGATCTCCACGTCTTACTCCTCCGCCATCTTGAAGGTGTCTCCTAAACATCTTTTTAAAAAATATTTATCTATCTTTGGCTGTATTGGGTCTTCATTGCTGCACGCGGGCTTTCCCTAGTTGCAGTGAGCGGCGGCTACTCTTCGTTGCAGTGCGCGGGCTTCTCATCGAGGTGGCTTCTCTTGTTGCGGAGCTCGGGCTCTAGGCGCATGGGCTCAGCAGTTGTGGCTTGAGGGCTCTAGAGCACAGGTTCAGTAGTTGTGGCTCACCGGCTTAGTTGTTCCACGGCATGTGGGATCTTCCCGGACAAGGGCTCGAATCTGTGTCCCCTGCATTAGCAGGTGGATTCTTAACCACTGTGCCACCAGGGAAGCCTGTTAGCTGTTTTCTTATTCTTGATCTGTTCAGACTTGCTCCCCTTTAAAGAGCCAATTTTAGTAAATAGACTATTTCTAGACAATTAACCATTTCATTGAGAGTTAAATATTTATTACCATACGGTCGTTCATAGTATTTGCTTATGATTTTAAAAAGCATTTTCTACATCTGTGGTTGTGGTTCCTTTCTAATTCTTAATAATATGTGTTTGTGCTTTTCCCCTCATTTTTCTTGATTAGCTTTGTTTGGGGTTTGTATGTTGGATTTATTTACCAATGGTATTGTTTTTCTGTCTTCTCTTTCATTAATTTCTGTTTTTAGTGTTATATTTTTATTCTTGCTTTTTCTGTTTTGCTGTTGTTGATATTTTTCTAGCTTCTAGAGTACATTACTTATTTCACTGATTTCTATTTTTTCTTGTTTAGCAATAAAAACATGTAAAGTTAGGAATTTCTCTCTAAGTGCTTAACATTTAATTATTATGAAGCAGGAGTTGGAAAACCAAGGTTATGGGCCAAGTCCAGCCTGCTGCCTGTTCCTATAAATAAAGTTTTACTGGAACACATCCACACCCATTCATTTGTGTGTTGTGTATGGCTGCTTCACACTACCATGGCAGAATTAAGTAGTTACAGAGAGACCTATGGCCCGCAAAACCTAAAATATTTACTGTGTGGCCCTTTACAGAAAAAGTTTGCTGTCCCCAATATAAAGCATTCCATAGTTGTTGATATATAGTTTTATCACTTTTTTCTAAGCAGTCTATAATTATAGACCCAACAAGTTATCCAGGAAAGTGTTTTAATTTCCATGTGGTTTGAATTTTCTTGTTTATAGTTTTGTTAATTTCTAGTTTTACTGCATTTGGTCAGCGAATATTGCCTACACAGTGTCTTCTTTTTTCTTTTCTTTATTTTTGATTTACTGAGATTTCTTTTATCACCTCAACATATGGCCAAATTTTATAAATGTTCCAAAGACATTGAAAAAAGGACGCATATTCTCTGTGGAAAACAGACTCTGATATTTGGTGACCTTATTCATTATACGATTTGAATCCTAATTCTTTTGTCTATATAAAGATTGAGAACTCAAGGTAAAGCTATGGCTGTGGTGTTTTTGATTCTTCTTATATTTCTGAGAGCTCTAGTTTGGCTTATTTTGATGCTAAGTTATTTATAAACATGCATAGGTGCAAACACGGCAGAAGCACAGACTGAAAAGCACTGGCCCACTGGAGCTTGCTCTTTTGCTGCTCTGGGGACTCCTGCCACCACGGCCATATGACCATTCCCGGCTAGCCTGCTGGGTGCAGAGGTACACATGGCCCCATCCTCAGCGTTGCTCCTGCTGGCCCTGCAGACAGTCAGCCAACCCCAGCTGCTGACCATGGCAGCTGACCACAAATGCAGACTGAGCCCAGCAGAGACCATCAGAAGAAATGTCTAGCTGAGCCCAACCGAGATCACCAACTCACAGAATAGTGAGATAAATAAAAAATCGTTGCTTTAGGCCACTAAATTCTGGCATGGTTGGCCACATAGCAAAGACTAACGTGTTCCCTGTGAATTTTGCCTTCCTTTAACATATAATGACCCTCTTTGTCCAATGATAAATCTACGCATGTATTCTATTTTAATCATATTGTCTGTTTTGCTTCCTTTTTAAATTATATTTTTTTATGTATAGCTAAGCTGTAGAACATGATGATTTGCTATATATATACACATACTGAAATAAAAACTACAGTCAAGCTAATTAACATGTCATCTCCTCATGTAAGTTACCTTTACTTTTTTTTTTTTTTTGGTGATGAATGCACGTGAACTTTGTGGTAGATAGTGTCTGAGAGCTGAGGGTCTCAGTCATTTAACCACAAGTAACTGAATTCTGACAATAACCAGTGAGTTTGGAGAAGCACCCACAGCCTCAGATGAGACCCCAGCCCTGGCTGACACCTTAGTTTAACCTGATGTGAGGCTGAGTGTAGCACCTAGCTAACTCACACTGACTCTTGACCCATGGAAATTGTGAGATAGAAAGTCGTTTTAAGCAACAGGGTTTGTGGCACTTTTTACACAGAGATAGAAAGCAACTACACCTCTGTATTTCTAAACCAAAGGGCTTTTGTTGCCATTTATGGAATCGTTCATTTTTGGCATCCTGTATCACCTTGTTCTCTGATGGGTGAAGAGTAGCTCACTTACAAGGCTTGATCCCCTCCCCCCATTTCTACCCCATTAGAGTTTGAACAGTGGGCTACCCAGGCTACTTGATTTCATCTTTGCCCCAGGGATGAGCCTTAATTGGGTTTTATAGCTCAAGGCCTTCTCAGTTTTATCTTTTATGGGTTGGAGATGAGAAACAGCACTATTTTTTAACCTGCAAATCCTGGAATTTATGGTCTCTCCAAACTATCTTTCAATTCTGCTTGCAAAATGGCCATTTCTTCTATGAGCTTATTTCTCTTTTATTGTGCACTGTCAAAAACAGTCATTAGCAAATATCCAGTGTTACCAACATTCTGCTTTCTCCCCAAAACCACGAGTTCATTAGTGACACTCTGCCTTCCAGTTTATCACAGGTGATAGTTTTATCAAATGCTATGGCACTGCATAAAAAGCCTTTAATATCAGTTTTTTGTTTTTTGTTTTTGTCACCTGCCACTCGACACCAAGGCCCATGCACACATTTTGTGTTTATTACAGTAGCACTTTACTTCTGGTGTCAGTCTGGGAATGGTTCAGCTCTTCTGCCGAAACAATCAACACCGAAACCAGACAACCAAACCTATAGCTTATAATAGCAAAAGTTTCTGTCTGCAGAGGTGACTATGGGCTGGCTGGGGGTCTACTCCATGTGTCTCCTTTGTTCCAGGATCCAGGCCAAAGGGGTGGTCCCTCTCTGAGAGCAAAGTACATGGCAGTTTCATGCCATGAATCTTAAATCTTTGGCTTGAAAAGATCACGTCACCTCTGTTCACATTTTTTCGCCAGAGGAAGTCATATGGCCAAACTTGTTATCAATGGGTCAGGCGTGTGTAATCCTCCCTCAGGGAAGGGCAACACATGTCTACCCTGACATCATAGCCAGTGTTGACAGACTGAGAAGACATTTCTAAAACACAGTCAGTGAATGATTAGTTTCTAGTGTATGTAAGGAACACCTGTAAATCAACAAGAAAAAGTCAGGAAACGAATAGAAATATGGCAAAGGGCAAGAAGAGGCAATTCAGAGCGGAAAAAGCTAACGGCTTGTAAGAAATCTCATTAGTAATCAAAGAAATGCAAATTAAATCAAGAGATCCATGCAACTGTCAAAAGCTATAGAGTTGGAAAATATCAAGCATTGACTTGAACATGGGGAACCCTTTGTATCCTGCTGGTGAGAGTGTATAGACTGGAACAGCTATTTGGTAGATTAATTTGGAAGGAGTAAGTGAAATGGGCATAGATAGAGTGAAGTGGTGAATGCGTTCTGGATTGGAAAGATCTAGGTCTGTGGGATTATCATCACATCCACTTTCGCCCCTCTATCCTCATTCTGTACTTGGGTGATGAGCAGAGTTCATTCTACTAGGCTGTAAGATCTGAGAGGCGGGGACCACGTCTCGTTTTCCCACCATTGCGTCCCCTGCACCTTGTACAAAGCTTGCCAGAGATGGACACTTTGTATGGATTTGGTAAATAAAAGCATGTTTTAAAAAATCCATTAAAACCGAGGGACTTGTCTCCTCTAGGGCAGGAAGGTATGGACTTGCCAGTGTATAACTGCATTGTCTGAGTACTCTTTTGGGATCTGTTTTGGACTGAATTGTGTCCCTCCCTCCTTCTCCCCCAATTAATATGCTAAAGCCCTGATTCTCAATGTGACTGTGTTTGGAGATAGAGCCTTTGGGGAGGTCATTAAGGTTAAATGATGTTGTAAGGGTGAGGCCCTAATCCGATAGGGCTGGTGTCTTTATAAGAAGAGGAAGAGACACCCAGAGGTCTCTCTCTTACTCTCTGCACACGTGCACAGAGGAGAGACCAGGTGAGGACACAGCGAGAAGGGGGCCATTTGCAAGCCAGGAAGAGAGGCCCCACCAGACACTAACCCTGACGGCACCTTGTCCTCGGACTTCCAGCCTCCAGAACTGTGCAAAAATAAATTTCTAATGTGTAAACCCCCCAGTCTGTGGTATTTTGTCATGTCAGCCCAAGCTGACTCACAGAGGATCCAATGTATCATCCCATATAAACCCACCTCCTTTGTTTAATTTGCATTTCCTTACAGTGACTGTACCAAGGCAGAAAGACATCAGTATGCTCAGGTCTCTCCTATTGATCATAACTTGCTAAAATAGAAATAGATTTGGGGAAGCTTTCTATTTGAGGTGGATGGGAACTTGATAACACAAAGTCCACTGACCTGTCTTAACCATTGTTTGAAATGGTTGGATACTTTTAAGGCGTGTAGCTCTTTTAGAGCCGGTACGGAGTTTTCAGATCACTTCCTTCTTGGTGGTTTAAGTCATGGTTGAATTGAGCAAACATCGTATTCAGAAAGGCTCAAGGCCAATCTGATAAAAACAGGAGCTAAGTATTTTTAACAGTGTCTTAAAAAGTAACACCGAGCCTGCCAGGCCCATGATCCAACATTTCTTTGCCTGATTTGGGGGTCAGGCTCCTCTGGGTCAAGGGCAGCTCTCTTTCCTGTGGTCCAGGATGCCTCTGATCCCGCATCCTCTGAGCTCTCAGAGCTCTTGGGTGTGTCCCCTGTCTCCAATCAGGTGTGCCTCGCCACTGCCTGGACCCTCTCCTGTAGATCCTGATGTATTTGGGGTGGGCTAGGGCTTCTGTCTTTTTAAACAAACCTCCTAGGTGATCCTGAAGTACACTGGAATTTGAGAACAACTGGTGTATAACGTGTTTGCACTTAATTATATTTTGTTGTGTTACTCTTGACTATTGTTTCTTATGTTTTAGCAATGAATTCTAAACCAGTTTTACAGTCCCCTGTGGGCAGGTGATACATCTCGATTTTCCTTTTATCCTTCATTTCACTGTAACGGGCCTGTAACAGGCTCTTAGCAGATGCTAAATGCTAACGGGTAGCTAGTCTAATGACTAAAAGCACTTTTCCTTGTTCAAAGAAACTCTGCCTTTCTTGTGGGTGCTGGGTCTTTGGTCATAAGTTTCTCAACTGTTTCCTTTGGATTCCTTCTTGCTTCAAGGTCCATATCTCGGTCTCCATATCATCTGATGGCATCCAGACTTTTCACAGGCATCACTGGCCTTCTTTTATGTGGGCTTGAGCACCCATCTTTGGAGTGGTCCACAGTCGCCTGTAGCAGCCAACACTGAGGTGCCAGGACAGAGAGCACGTCTTCTTCAGGCTGCCTACTGACCACAGCTCTGTCTGTCTCTGGTGTCCTGCTGATGGGCCCAATGGTGAGCTGTGCACGGTTCTGTTTGGACATTGCCTTTCTTCCATGCATCAGTTGGCTTTGGTCACCAACCGTGATAAGAATTGCTGCCCTCTCCACCCCTCCTCATCTCACAACAGCCTTGGTGGCCTCATCCTAGTGACCATGCTCTTGGATACACAATTTTCTTCAGGCAACCCTCACTAGGCATGGCATAGACTCCCACAATTTACTGATGAAGTGCAGAGTTTGCCCTAGGATGGCCAGCAAACTTCCGTTGCCTGTCTCCGAGCTGGGTGATGGGGAATGGGGAATTCCAAGAATGTTCTTAGCCACCCTAAGAGAAGTTATTCTAAGTATGGTAACATTCACTCTAGCACAAAAATGAGAAGAAACATACACTTAAGTAACCTTGGGAAAGGGTTTGTCTACCCACCTACCCAATATTCAACAAGCCTTTCAAGTGACAATTAGTAGCACACACAATTCCTCAGGGACAACGTTAATTTTTCCATGATGCTTTGTAGTAATGATATATCATATGTTTGAGCACCCTTTCAGATTAAGTCATGACTAGGGAATATCAGATAGGGGTACGGGAAACAGGGTAGGTCAATAGGAGGAGGAAGGTCTGGCCCTGGATTCTGCAGAACATGGAACGAATGGAGATTTTAGAGGAAACTTTCTATTTGGGGGATGGAGGGAATTAGAGTAATGAGTGAGCACGCTGTCCACCAGAAGCCAAAGGGATTGGATAGAAAGGCAGAAGATATGCATGAAACGTGGTATAGAAACTGTGTCACCAGGCTAGGAAAACCAAGTTCAGAAGGGAGCGTCCACCTGGAGAATGTGCCCGAGGTGCAGAATAGGACATACTGGGCTACAGAGCATGTGGTCCTACCCATGGGCGGGAGGCAGCTTTACAGTTTTTCAAGTGCTCTTACATATATGATTTCAATTGATCTTCCCAACATGCCAGTGAGGTAGTTGGGGCAGGTGGCGTTGTCTCTGTACTAGTTAGCTTTGGCTGTGTAACATCCACTCTGAGTTATTTATTCTCATGGATGGCTTTGCTCATCTCAGTTACATTTGCTGCTGTGGAATGGGCGTCAGCTTGACTTGGCAGGAGAGACGTGGCAGGGCACACTTGGCTCTGCTCCGCACGTCTCCCACCCTCTTCAGGGGGCTAGACTCCCAGCATGTCCTTCCCATGGTGATGGCAGAAGCTCAAGAAAGCAGGTGGAAATGTGCAAGGCCTCTTGGCCTATGCTTGGAACTGATGCACTCTTTTTAAAAATAAATTTATTTATTTTATTTATTTTTGGCTGCGTTGGGTCTTCGTTGCGGTGTGCGGGCTTCTCATTGCTGTGGCTTCTGTTGTTGTGGAGCACGGGCTCTAGAAGCACGGGCTTCAGTAGCTGTGGCATGTGGGCTCAGTAGTTGTGGCTTGCGGGCTGTAGAGCACAGGCTCAGTAGCTGTGGCTCATGGGCTCAGTTGCTCCGCAGCATGTGGGATCTTCCCGGACCAGGGCTCAAACCCGTGTCCCCTGCACTGGCAGGCGGATTCTTAACCACTGCACCACCAGGGATGCCCGGAACTGCTGCACTTTTATTTCTATTATATTCTATTGACCAATGTCAATGGCCAAATCTAGAGTCAGACTGGGAGAGTATTACCAACTTACTTGGCAAAGGGTGAAGATACAAAAGGGGTGAAGAATTGGGCATTAGTACATCAACTATTGTGCCCCATTTTACAAATACTGAAACAAGGCTGAGAGGAAGTGATTTCCTCAGGGTCTACAGCTCCTTGGTGGTCAAGCTGGGGTAAAATCCATGTCACCCATCTATCTAATGTGTCCTTAAATTACAAATAGGACCCATATTGGAACAATGTGTTGTTTATGGTTCTGTTACAGTGCCTGGTGGCAGTGAGCACTTGAATAAGTTCTCTGGAAAATAAATTCAATTTTTTAAAAAGTCTGGCTGTCAAAACCTGATTTCCTGGTTGAATGAATTGGCTCTGTTGTTCAGATCCTTTGGGTCTAAATTTATTTTTTTATTTATTAATATTTTTTTAACATCCTTATTGGAGTATAATTGTTTTACAATGGTGTGTTAGTTTCTGCTTTATAACAAAGTGAATCAGTTATACATATACATATGTTCCCATATCTCTTCCCTCTTGCACCTCCCTCTCTCCCACCCTCCCTATCCCACCCCTCTAGGTGGTCACAAACCACCTAGCTGATCTCTCTGTCAGATAGCTGCTTCCCACTAGCTATCTATTTTACATTTGGTAGTGTATATATGTCCATGCCACTCTCTCACGTTGTCACAGCTTACCCTTCCCCCTCCCCGTATCCTCAAGTCCATGCTCTAGTAGGTCTGTGTCTTTATTCCCATCTTACCCCTAGGTACTTCATGACCTTTTATTTTTCTCAGATTCCATATATATGTGTTAGCATACGGTATTTGTTTTTCTCTTTCTGACTTACTTCACTCTGTATGACAGACTCTAGGTCCACTAAATTTATTTTACATGAACTTATTTAAGAAATTGATTACAATTCCCCCTCTATTTGGTATTGCGGGTGTTATAATTGGAAATTTAGAGAGAAAAGACAGAAATGACTTTAAACGATTTACGTATCCACCTACAATTTGCAAAATGGTAAAAGTATAGGAGACTTTAGGTAAGATGGGCTGCATTAGACTCCTTGTTAGGTTTAACTATCTTTATTCTTTTCTGATATCAATGCCCATTGGGCCTTTTATCTGCTTATTTTGAAAAACAAACTCAAAGTGCTTTGGCTGCTTGCTGTTCATCCCCCTTTACAGTTTCTAGCACACGCGGCTGTAGGAGAAATTTGAGGCTGTGCACAATCTTTGACACATGCCACTCAAGATGAATCCCCCTTGTCTCTCTCTGTGTCCCTTGTTGTCAAGGATGGAGCTATCTCTATACAGTCAAGTTTCAGGTTGTTGTCAAATGCTTTTCACTCACTCTAAACCTATTAGGATTTCCACTCCAGGGGAATGTTTCTGAAGATTTGGGCCAAGTCTTTGGCACCAAAGCATCCTGAGTGCACAGGATTTTACCTGGGGACAAGCATTCCAGTTATAGCTAACAGACATAAGAAAATATTTGGAAATTTTGACTTAAAAGTGAAGCTTAACTTTATTGGAGGTAGACCAGGCTGGGAGAAATGACTAATGGGAAGCACATCTGTGACACTCAGATTTTGGGTTGAAGGCCCTGGGATGGGATGGCTCTTTCTTTACACAGGGAAGTCACGGGGCAGCCGTGGCAATGTTGTTGGCTTCTGGACTTGGGGGTTTCCACGTTGCATTCGAGGAATGAGTTCTTTTACTGGTCAAAGTTCTTTAGTACCAACCATGGCCATCAGCATTTGGTTCTTGGGACCCATAATTCTACTTGTCCATTTCTATGTGGTCTTGTGTTGCCACCACTACTCTGGTAATACTCACCATGGTTATAAGCATATGTCGTGGAGGTAGGACTGTGTCATAGCACAGGTTTGCCATTTACAGCTTGAGTTCTGAGTCTTCTTCTTATCCTGCCCTCGCTCCTTATTCTCTACTGCTTCTGACCCTCCCATCTTCTGGCAGGGGAGCTTTCTCTTGTGCCATTTCATTCCAGGGCACTGTAAATGCTTTTTTTTTTTTTTTTTAAACCAATTTTACTTTTGTCATTTGCCAATTGAAAAAGGAGTAGAAAAATCATTTTCAGGTTGAAGAATTGTGTTACAGACATACTCAAAACTGAAATTTTAGCTCTAGAAGGGACCTTGGCCATTGAATGGAATCTGTCTCCGCATTTTACAGATGAGTAAACTGAGGGCCAAAGAGATGTACAGGGAATGCTCCCAAGCTCACGGGGTGGCTGGTGGCAGAACTTGGCTCAGAACATGGGGGGATGACTTTAAGAACTGTTCTTCCCACCATACCACATGGCTGCACTCACAGAAGAGGCTTTGGTTTGACCTGCCTGTTTATTGTGTGTTTGAGCATGAGCACGTAATGAAGGAAAGATGCCATTTTTTATTGTCTCTTTTTACTACATGTACATGTATTAATTGAGATGATTTCCTAGATAGAATAGTGTTTTTCTAATCTTAGGAAATGGCATGTTGGGGTTCTTTTTAAGCAGGACTACTACAGTGTTAAAATCATACA
>NW_021703768.1:9172656-9382433 GCF_005190385.1 Monodon monoceros | reverse complement strand
TCATTATTTATTTAAAGAGCATTAGAGACATCTAGGATAGTTTAGGAGAAGTCAAATGTCATTATAGAAGGTCAAGGGCAAGCTGGTTCCATTCCCTTTGATTATGGCCCAAATGTGCCAGAAGGTATGTAGAGCTGAGTTATCCAGAGAAAGAAGCGTTCCAAGGGAGTGACCAGTGAACCCATAGCAAGCTGCCCATGGTTCAGTTAACTCTGTTGAATTTTTAGAAAATGAGAGTTTAATGAATTCCAGATGGGGAGATTGTGAGTTCTGCAATGTTTCAAATCTTCTTTACAGAGCATGTGGAACAGCACTGTATTTGGGTTCGTTCTTTGGAGAAACAGAATTAATAGGATGTATGTATACACAGAAAGAGATTTAATATAAGGAATTGGCTTACACGATTTTGGAAGCTAACAGGTTCCAAGAGCTGCGGGCGGCAAGCTGGAGACAAAGGAGAGTTGCTAGCGTTGTTCTGGTCTGAAGGCTGGCACGCTTGAGACGCAAAGAGAGCAGCTGTTTCAGCTCGAGTCTGAAGGTAGGGAAAGACTGATGTCACAGCTTGAAGGCAATCAGGCAGGAAGACTTTCCCTTATTTTAGGGAAGTTCAGCTTTTTTGCTCTATTCAGACCTTCAACTGATTGGATGAGACCCACCCACATCAGGGAGAGCAACCTTCTTTAGTCAGTCTACCAATTCCAATGTTAATCTCATTCAGTAACACCCTTTCAGACATATCCAGAACAATGTTTGACAAATGTCTGGTTACCCTGTGGTCCAGTCAAGTTGACACATAAAAGTAACCATCACTAGCACTGAATAAAATTAATAGTTCATTAAAGGCTTTCTGATAATGCTGAATTTTCCAATATTGAAAGGTTTGGGCAGGTAGGATAGTGTTAGATGGAGAGTCAGAATTTTACCTGCCAATGAGAATGGAGATCTTGGCTTTCCATGCCTTTCCACTTATGGACACATATGTGGATTCCATTTGTTACATTCAGTCCAGGATAAGATGCTGTGAGGACACTAGGGGACAGGGCCCTGATTCCAAGGAGTTTTCAGTTCTTTTGGGGTGAAGAACAATTAGGTGATAACAAGTGGCAGTAAAGAAGTTATGAGAAGGGACAGAGGCCAGTGTGGGTCTGTGGTTCTCACATTGCACCTCTCAGTGTCTGAAGACATTTCTGATTGTCACAAATGGTCAGGGTGCTATTTAAGGTATTTAAGGATGCTGTTAAACATTCTATGGTGCACAAGAGAACCCTACATAAAAAGATTGTCTGGCTCAAAATAGCAATAGCTCTAAGTTGGAGAAACCCTGGTATAGGCTTTATGGAGGAGGTGATATTTAATTTACTTTTTCTTTCATTCATTCTCATATTTGTTCAATATTTATTTAGTGCTTACTATTTTCCAGTACCAGTTTTGTCATGGAGAATATGATAGGGAATAACCAAAGTAGTTCTGTGGGCATAGGTCTTACAGTTTAAAGGGAAAAAAAGATTTAGAAAAAAATGAAAATCATGTATAATAATTATTGTGATGGAGAATACAGGGTGCTAAGGGAACCCACCACAGAGAGACACATCTCAGTTAGAAGGCCAGGAAACTCCTGCCAAAGAGAAGTATCCTTTAAAATACAACGAGAAGGGTTAAGTGGGAGTTGGCCCATGAATAAGGTGTGAGTGAGTGTGTATCAGGAGTTGGAGTGTAGGGAGGGAGTGGCTTTGGAGGCACAGGCAGAGCGGCTTGTTCAGATGTTTGCAGGTGAGTGAGAGGGTGGCATATAAGTGGTTCTGCATGTCGAAGATGCAAAGAGAAGAGCAGCAGATAAAGCTAGAGACGCAGCAGTACCTGTGTCTAGGAGAACCTTGATTCATACCAAGAGTTCAGGTGTCATCCTAAAGCCAATGGAAAATATTTAAGAGTTTTAAAGCCTTAAAGCAATGGAGTGATGGGATCAGATTTAAGTTTTGGAAAGTTCACTATGGTTGCAGTGTGGAGGTGAGAGTGGAGGAGAGCAAGATGGTGCAAGGATGCCATCAAGACTGCTGGGCTGGGATGGACAAGAAAGGATGTCGGCTCAGAGGATGGCGACAATGGGAAAGTCAAAAGCAGACAGATTGACAGATTGGAGGGCTGTTGAGGAGGTAGAATAAAGGGCACTCGATGGAAAGTGAGAGGGAGGAATTAAGGAAGATATCCAGGTTTCTGATGGGGATGAGCAGGTATTTTGAGGTACCATTTCCAGGGTGCACTGGAGTGAGTGAATTCTCCTTCGGTAGTTGTTGAAATAATGTGAATTATTGGAATTGTGGAATGATGTGGAGTCCAGTTTTGGATATGTAGAGTTTGAGTTCCTGAGTGATGTTCTACTAGATATGCCGATTGGCCTAGAGAAATCTGGGCTGGAGCTCATCATTTAGAGTCAAATAGTTGATGAGACTTTGTACAGCAAGGACAGAAAAGTGCTCGGAGACATGGCCACATTTAAGAATGAGTGGAAGATGAGGAACTTGCATGGGCTCCCCAAAAGGGGTCAGGATGGTAGAAGCAAAACCAGAGGAGTGTGGTGGTGGAGAAAATAAGACAAAGTAACCAGGAGAAAGGAGTAATCTCTGCTGTACTGCTGCTAACTGTTGCTCAAACCACCCACGCCTTTGGGAACATGCAGGTCCCTGGTGATCTTGAAAGAGCAGTCCAGATGGAGCCTCGCAGGAGGAAGTTAGGTTGGATGGATCAAGGAGAAAGGAGCAGAGAGCATCTACGGAAATGGGAGATAGATGAGCTGTAGCCCAGGGTCTATTCAAGCTACTTAACAACTGGTGTAGCACATGTGCTGACCCATCAGAATAGCTGCAGGCTGGTATAGAACCAAAACATTCTGACTGATCTCAGACCTGACTGTAGTTCTGATGGACATACTTTCCAATTAAAAAGGTGGGATAGCTTGTTTGGACATACAGTCTGGCAAAAAAAGATGGAAACTCTGGAGCATGTGGTTGTTAAGCAATGGCCCTACCCTGGAGGGATGGCGATCCATTGATTCATTTGGTACAGTGTATGAAGGGGTAAGAGTCCAAGATAATGTCAAGGTCATTTGACAGTGATCTCAAGCAAGATTTCTCAACAGTCACATCTCTGAAACACAGATATTTGCATCCGCAACTTAATCTGTAGCACTTCTACAGAAAACGACCAGCTAAAGGGAATAAAGTGCACCGAAAAGATGAAGCTTACTATATATTTTAGATAACCTATAAGTCTCAGCTAGCAAGACACTTCCATTAGCCCAGAAAAATAATGGCCTTTTTCAACAAGATGACTGTCAAAAAGAAAAAAAGGTAGACAGTCATATGATTTATTTCCCCATCCATATTGAGTTTATTCATGGGAGATTCACCTTGTGAACTAATAATTTTCTGGGCTAAGAAAAAGCAGCAGGCATTTTTCTTTTTAGGAAATGCCTATTTTTATTTTATTTTTTACAGCGGGTTTCTTTTGGCCTAAAAAAATGATCCAAGTCTATGGCTTTGATATCAAGGAAAAGCCTTCTTTCAGTTGCTTTAATCTTTTCCAAAAAGTGACCCACTGAGATAAATGTTCTCACGCTGAGAATCAAGGTTTTCTCTGATAGCACAGGCAGAACAGGAAGCAGAACACTTTCTTGAAGTGGCTGAAGAAAAATTCAAGATCTCAGGCTGAGGAAAGGAACTCTTTTGAAAGGGCAAGTTTAAGACCCATACTTTAAGCAATTAAAAAAAAAAAAAAAGATAAATCTCACTCTCATGTCAGGTGGTGGATGACACCAGAGCAGGGCGACCGGGACAGAACTAGGGACCCAGGAAGCAACTAAGAGGAAAGGCACTGGCAGATGATTTCTTTCCTTTTGGGCAAACAAAGGGCCAAATTCCTGGAGGCCAGTTCAGGCGGGGAGGTGGGGCAGGCACAGGGCTCGGGATGCTGGGGGGTCAGAGTACTTAGGGCTGAACTCACGTCACGGAGGTCCCTGGATTTCCAGTTAGAGGCACGAGTAACCCCCTCCTCCCTGCATCGGGTCCTTAATAGGTTGCCCAAAGACCTGAGCTCAGGGAGCAGGCAGCCCGTCTTCCCTGCACCTCCAGCCCCTTCCGCTGCTCCTTCACCGACTCCCCAAAACCCCACCCTCACCCCAGCCTCACAGGGCCTCTTGAGTCCTGCCCTTGCTGTGGGTGTAGCAGCTCATATTCTGTCTTGACCCCAACTTGGGCTCATATTCATGTCCCAATCTCATTCTACCCCTTCTTGGCTGTTGTTACCCACCTGTACCACCTGGACCCTGACCTTGGCTAGGAATGACATCTACATTTGGATAATTGCTTCTCACATGTCAGTGCCTCGAAAGAGCATTCATGACAAAACCGTGTTTCATCCCTTCCGAATGGTATGTATAGTCCAGAAGGAGCGTCATGAATGCCAAAGCGTCTGTAATCCTGCAAAGAAGGAATCTCTGGGGATTCAAGTGTGCGAGTGGGGGTGAGGAGCGGGGGAGGGCCCGGGGGCATAGGCTGTGTGACAAGTCCCGTATGCATGTCACATCCAGAGCTCTTCCTCCCCAGGGCAGAGGCTGGCCCCACTTATCCAGGCTTCCCTGCAGGCACGATGGCCGTGGGAGTGGCGCGGGGTGTGGGCAGAAGCAATTAAGCCATCCCGTGTGACCCTCCCTGGCGGTGGCCACCTTGCTGGATGCATGCTCTGATGGCCGACTCACACCAGACCCCATGAGGAAAAACATCTTCATGGTGTTAAGCTACCCCAGAAAGTCTGGGCTTTCCAAGGTGTGGCATTGCTTAGCACCAAGCTCCTCACTTTCAAGGTCTTTTTAGGGGATCTAAACGGGGCAAGTGCATTGCTCTGTGATCATCTGATTCACACGTTCAGCTCCATACTGCAGCTCAGGATTTGGATATCTGCCTGCCTGACCATGATGCCCTCGCCTGTGTCCCCTGTGACATGGGCTTCAGCACCTGTGGTCGTGCTGGGCGCTTTATAGAAGCTCAGTGGAAAAGCAGCTTGTGTCTCCTTTGAGCCGTTGATCAGACCCTCATTTGCCATTTGCCTTTTTTACTGAAGCACTCTGTTTATATACACATTTCTCAGTAGAGCAAAAGCAGGTCAGGATGGAGCTTGAGGCAGGTTCTTTGATATAAATGGTCTGCCCAGGGGACAGACATCCTTGAAGGGCAGGAAGTCCTGAGGCTTGGCTTGATGACTACCTACTCTTCTCTTCCCCAATTTGGGGACCCCAAATTCCAAGACTACTATTTGCCTTTACTAGGGATTCTGGGTTATACTTACCTTGGGGGAAAAGAGTTTTATTTAGGGTTGCCTGCTTCATGTATAGGAACAACCAGGGAGAAGCAGTTCCTGACTGCGACTGTTTTCTTGTCCAGCTTATCTCCTCGTGTGTGACCTTGGACATGATCTCCTGGCTTTGCTGGGCTTCCCCTGTTGACTCCATGGGGGTGGCTGTAGCTGTCCTTAGCTTGAGTGGCTTCGTCGGAGCTGAGGAAACTTGCCCTAGATCTTCCCCCGTGAAGCCTACAGACACAAGTACTGTGAAAAGAGACCTAAGCCAGTGTAGTCATGCGCATCTCTCGGGCTCTTTTTGGTCCATTTGGGTAGCAGCTATAGAAGTCTGAGGCAGGTGAGGGCCGGTTTGTCCTTTGACATTTTGCTCCTGGGTGTTTGTGACAGAAACTCTCAAAGCAGCTTAGCTGCACACAAGACATTTACTGAAGAAGCATTAATTTGCTGGCAGGCCCAAGTGCTCATCAACCTGTTCTGCGAGCTTAGTGAAGTGCCAGCTCCTTGCCCCTCAGATGCTCTGACCACCCCTGGGCAGAATGAGCCTCGAGGCTAATGCCAAGACTGCAGAGGCAAATGCTGTCACCCTGATAGCCGGCATCAGACAAGCTAAGACCTCCAAGTTTCAGGTTCCATGGGCGTGGGGCTAAGGGCTGTTGTTATACCTCTTCCCACGAGAAAGGGTCCAGGCAGCACCGGATTCATGCACTCTCTTCCTGCAAGGGGGGGGGGGGATATTTTCTTAAACGTTTCAGCCACTCCACATATCTTGAATGTCTTTAATGTCACCACAGAGAGCTCATTTCTAGCAGCCATCATGACAATTGATAGGACACTAATTGCACTTATAGGAACCATTTTTGATATTCTGTCAAGCCTTGCTTGATGACAACAGAAGTGCTGGCATTAGCTGCCCTGTGTCTGGGCTTCCTGAGCAGACCACCAGAGGTCCACCCTGAGCTCTGCTCTCTCGTCAAGGATACTGGCAGCACACTTCACATCGCATGGTACATCTGGAGTATTTTAAAGGGAAGTCCAGACATGGAGATGGTCAACAGATGCCATCGGGTGAGCTGAGCCTGTGCTTCCAGCTCCCTTTGCCATTATAGGTGACACCAAAAGTAAGAGTAGCAGCTGACATGTTGGGGCACTTCACTATTCCCTATATCTTATGTTCATCTTCTCGTGTCATCCTCACGATAACCCGGCAGAGTGGTCTTATTATCCCCATCTTTCAGGTAAGGACACTGAGGCTCCAAGAACTTCTAAATTTTCCCATGGTCACCAGCTAGTAAGTGCAGAGATATTGACCCCAGCGCCTGAGCTCAGAACACCTCTGTCACCTACTGGGTTGGACCCAAAGCAAATGGCCGATCAGCCGGTGAGAGCTGTGGCCAGCACAGCAGATTTCAGGAACTGGCTGAGGGTGTCCTGAGGGTGATGGCTAGACCTCATTAGACTGCTGGTCCCAGTGATAAGAGGCCAGTGCAGAATGTGTTGATATAGGAGCTTCAACTGCCCAGGTATCTAGAGGGTGGGTAGATGAGGGTCGGGTTTAGGTCACCTTGCAGCTGCCCAAAACTGTGGTGCAGGCTTGTCCTCTAGCTGTTACCCCCAGGTGAGCCCCACCACGGACCGGCCATCCAGGAGGTGTGGGCAGGGAGCTACACTGCGTGCTGGTATCTTCCTTGCCTGCCTGGACCATAGCAGTTGATCTTGGCATGTCCTCTTGGGGGTTCTCATCCTCCCGGGGTCACTCTCATGGATCCTGAGGAAGTCTTCATTTTTTATAGGCTTCACCTTTCTTCTCTGAAACAGCCGTTTGTACCAATGAAATTCACTGATGAATTCGATGAACTTCAGTTCATTAAAAATTATCATTTAATGTGTCATTTATGAGACGAATGTCAGCACACATGGAATGATTGTATTGGTCGGGGCATGTAGCATGGTCAAACTCTGGCTTGGCCACTTCCTGGCTGTGCAACTGTCGAGCAATTGATTTGACATCTCTGTGCTTCAGTTTCTTCCTCTTAGAATGGGGATAAAATGGTACGTGCCTCACAGGGTTTTGGAGGATTAAACGAGTTAATCTATGTGAGGATTTGCTCCCCAGCTAACTCAATTGAATGGCTTTATGTTAAGATTTAAATAATAGTCTTCTTTTCTAGAATCCTTTTTTTTCTTGACAACATGATTTGCTACTTTGACATCGCAGGTGAATGTGGGAAATGTTCCTTAATAGTGGAGGATTTTGAGGGAAGGTGGATGGATGGGGGAGAACCAACTGAAAGTGTCGTGTGAAGAGATGCCTCATGAGGAAACACTAAACGCTGTTGAGAATTTTTAAGCCATTGGTGACTGGCTTAGTTCTTACCATCTTTATTTGAGTTTTACTTTGCTAAGTACTATCCAACAAGTTTTGAATATCTAAGTTATTTGAGGTGGTTCATTGAAGGCAAACTGCTGAAAGTAAAAGCAAAATCAAGGAGAACCCCGGGGTTTTGAAGGTTTTTCTTAACTCGTGGCCATTTTCCACCTTTAAAAGCACTGACCTGACTTTTATAGGAGCCGGTAGAATTATCTAACAGAAAATGGAAACCACAAGCACAGTCATTCCCTTAAATATTTTATACTGCATTCGGATGTGCATTTTTCAAACTCCATTTCCTTGACATTTTCTGGGGGTATATTTCTTGGGAAATAAAATAAATATGTTTGGTAGATGCTCATACCAATTTATTTAAAGCTATAAATAAGATAAAGATGTCTCCTGTCATTTGTGCTAGAAAATATAAGGATTAAAGGAATATCTTAGGAGGTCAGGCAAATGATTCATAATACTGTTCAGGTTATGAAGAGGTCGGTTGATGCTTTAAGCCATTTTAGCTGATCCTCAAGTGAATCACTCTTAAGAATGGACAAGAGAGATCCTATGGCCAAAGCGTGGGCCAGAGACAATGCCCAGGCCACACACTTCATTAGGGGCCACTGAGTGAAAGAATCCAACTTCCTGGTTTTCCAGTCTAGGTATGTCACACAATCTCCCCAACTGTTCACGATCTGGTAACTAGATCGCTCCGAAGGCTTCCCAGAGGCTGGGAACAACCCTTGACAGGCAAGAAATCCAGTCCTTCCATTTGGAGCCTGTCATAGGCAATCTCCCAGCAAGGAATCTATGCATGCAATGAGTCTATTCAATCATTGTATTGCTGCTCTGAGAGATATGATGGAAATGGCTTCCCTCAGGGAATGGTTGGGGAAGGGTGGAATATGCAGGAACCATGGCACAAAGTGTGTGACCTTAAGGAGAGAAGAGGCACCCAAGTCTGGGTTGGCCAGGGAAGGCTGGGGGGAGGCAAAGGGGCAGAACAGGGGTCCAGAGGAAGGGAGGATGTTACTTGGGTGTGGTATCCGTGAGGGCGTGGTATCCATGGCAACAGGAGAGGCAGCAGGACAAAGGAAAGCACTTTGGGAGACGCTAGAGTGGCTGCACTTTGGGAGACACTAGAGTGGCTCCATCTGACCCAGGGAGGAGCAGGAGGGAAGAGAAGGTTGCCAGGTGAGCTGCACTCAGGCTGTAGCCCTTCATCCCCAGGAGTTCAGATTTGTTTTTGCTGTTTTGTTTTTTTTGCGGTACGCGGGCCTCTCACTGTTGCGGCCTCTCCCGTTGCGGAGCACAGACTCCGGATGCGCAGGCTCAGCGGCCATGGCTCATGGGCCCAGCCGCTCCGCGGCATGTGGGATCTTCCTGGCCCGGGGCACGAACCCGCGTCCCCTGCATCGACAGGTGGACTCTCAACCACTGCGCCACCAGGGAAGCCCCAGGAGTTCAGATTTGAAGGCAACAGGAAGCAGTAGGTGATTTTTAAGGTAAATCAAATCAGATATGAAATACCTCAGAGGAAAACAATCTTCTAAAGAACTCTTTTGTAAATCCTTTTAAAAATGAAGTGAATCCTTCATCATGTAAATGCAGTGAAAATGGTAACTTTCAAATTCAATTACAAGTTTAAATTTTTCCTGAATTTTTGTTTTCCTGAATTAAGTGAAGTACAACCTCATTTCTTTTATCCCACCACCAAAGTAATGCCATCCTGAAAGAGAAGCGTGGTGTGGAGAGAAAAGGGGGAAATAAATATTTAGTAGAAGACAGAGCAGTGCCATCAAGCGCTTATTTTGAGTTTTGTCTCAGAACGGAGAAAAAGTTTTTCATTTCTTCTTTTCATTTTTATGTCAGTATATTTAGGGTCCAAATCACTTCAGAAATTTGGGACCTTTTTAAATTAGAAACATTGATATGAAGAAAGATACAGTGGTGATGGCCTGAGTCTGAAACTCATGGGGTGGTTGTTAAGTGGCTTACTAGCTGCCGTCCCCTTCTTCTTCTTCCCGGGAGATTCCCCATTTTAAAATCAGAGCTCAGAGTGTGCTTCAGAATCCTTCTGAACACAGTGCTCTTGCACGGTCACTCCCAACTGAATTTGCAGTCAGGTGGAACCAACTTGCCTCCTGGCTTTGAATGTAGTAAGAGTGGTTCTTACACTTGAGTGGGCATCAGAAACCCCTGAAAGACTTGTTCCAACACAGGAACTGGACCCCACTCCCTCTGATTTAATAGCCCTGGTGGGGGGGGGCATAGATGTGCTGTTGATGCTGCTTGATGGGGAGAACACTTTGAGGACCACCATCTTGGATTTTAGAACAACCATCAGCAGACAGCAGCTCAGTTTTCCACTTTAATGAGGATTAGATTGGTGAAGAGAGCAACCGTTTAGAATTCCCTTACATTTTCTCCCCCTTCCTTGTTCTCTGTAGTTCTTCCTTTTGATCCCTTAATTAGCGGCTTTACAAACCTATGACCTTAAGTCAAGAAAATGTCATAGTCCAGGACATTCAATTCTTGACATTCCAATGACTATAGTACCTTAGCTGGAAGGTAAGTGAATGTTTTAGAATATGAAATGGGCAGTTTCAGAATACAAGAAGAGCTGGTAGGTTGAAGAGTAAATCAAAGAAGAATGTGCTGGGAATTTAGGAAAAGTCCCAGTTTTCACTCCAGATCAAGGGTTTCTACCAATGATGATGTGGCTGGTTATTGGAAGTTGAGATGATCATTACAAGAATGACAAAGGGTGACTGTTTCCTGGAGCTGCCCTAACAAAGTACTACAAACTGGATGGTTTAAGCAATGGAAAGGTACCGTCTCACAGTTCTGGAGGCCAGAAGTATGAAATCAAGGTGTTCCTTCTGAGGCTGTGAGGGACAATCTTTGTGTCCAAATCCCCACCTCCCCTTTTTTTGTGTGGTACGCGAGCCTCTCACTGTTGTGGCCTCTCCCGTTGCGGAGCACAGGCTCCAGACACGCAGGCTCAGTGGCCATGGCTCACAGGCCCAACTGCTCCGCGGCATGTGGGATCTTCCTGGACCAGGGCACGAACCCGTGTCCCCTGCATCGGCAGGGGGACTCTCAACCACTGTGCCACCAGGGAAGCCCCAAATTCCCCTTTTTATAAGGACACCAGTCCTATTGGATTAGCATCCACCATAAGGACCTCACCGTAACTATTTAAATGTGCAATGATCCTATTTCCAAATAAGGTCATGTTCGGAGGCATAGGGCCTGGGGGCTAGGACTTCAACACATGGATATTTGAGGGGCACATTTCAACCCCTGACAGTGACCCTGAGCTTAGTTCTTGTCCAAACTGTCTGCAGGAGACCCACCACCATGCGGAGCCTTCAGGGGCCTCAGGAGAGCCACCCAGGAGCTGTGACACCCACCCCTTTCCTCACTGGCTCTGGTGACTGGCCAAAGATGCCACAGAACGTATCTGGGTACATGTGCATGACCATAAAGTATCCTACTGTGTGGAAAGTCTACTTCTCTTCATGTCCTAGCATTGTCCTTTGAACTTCTGAGCTTTGAGATGATACCGTCTCAGACTGGAAGATCAATTCCTAAGCTTGAAGAAGCGTTGCTTTAAAAAAGGCAGGACCTTGTTATAACTGCAATTGAGGGGTCCTATTAACCCCCGACTCCGAGACAGAGGCTCGAATCTTCTGAGATGAGATATCTGCCAAAGTCTGCCAGGGACAATAAGAGCAGTAGATCTGTCAGTAGCTGCCAGGTGTCTGAAGGCGACACAGTTACCTGAGGGGCAGCTCTGAAGCGCAACGGGACCTACCAAGGCCAGCTACTTGGCTTGTGTTTCGATCTGAGGAGCCGTTGCTTAGCTTTGTGGGATGAATCTTTCTCTGCATCTGTCAAGAGTACTACCTCGTTCATTAATGTGTCACTAAAATTTAAAATGCTACCTTTCTGCTCCTCGGGTAATTATTGCAGACAGGTTTGAGGCCTATTGTGAAAGCATGGTTCTCAGCAGAACCAGATCCCGCAGAGTGTTGGTGGGTAGTGTGCTTGGGTCTTAACACCTGTTGTTCCTTGGTTAACTAGTTCATGGGGCACCAAGGTCGGCAGTGAGCTTGCTTCTTCCTCACTTTCCCCTTGTGGGGCTTTTGTTTGTTTCGCTAATTTCTGAGTCTGAGTTTCTGTGTAGTCAAGTACATGGAATCATTCCTTCCATGAGTCACATTTGCTGGGAGGAAATCGTTTTGCTTTTGATACTTTAGAACTTTCCCTCCCTTGCTCTCGTCCATCACTATTCCCCTATTTCTGGAAGTGCTGTTACCTCTCGGCATCTACTGGGAGGAGAACTTTAAACCCCACAGTGGAGGCCTTAAGACACATGGCTTGAGTTGTTGACATCTAGCTTCTGGCTTTTCTTTTTACCTCTTTTTACCTCATCAGATCATTGGTTTCATATTTCTTAATAGACTCTTAAAAAACTTAAGGATGTCTTGCATACTCTTCAATTTCTAATTTTTATGATGACTTGGGAGCTCTCTATTGGCCCAGCTTTCTTTTATAAATCTTTTCATTGTATCCTTTGGAAGCCTGCCGAAAAAGTACTCTTGTTTTGACTGTGAAGTGTACATACTGTGGAAACAATGCTTTACAGAAATGGACTCATAAATGTATCCATGTGCAGGATGGATTTGGACTCAGGCCATTGTTTCAGACAAGGTGGCACAAAAAACAGCACTCACGATTCTTGTGGGGCTTCCCTGGTGGCACAGTGGTTGAGAATCTGCCTGCCAACGCAGGGGACACGGGTGTGAGCCCTGGTCTGGGAAGATCCCACATGCCGCGGAGCAGCTAGGCCCGTGAGCCACAACTACTGAGCCTGCGCGTCTGGAGCCTGTGCTCTGCAACAAGAGAGGCCGCGATAATGAGAGGCCCGCGCACCGCGATGAAGGGTGTCCCCCGCTTGCCATAACTGGAGAAAGCCCTCGCACAGAAACGAAGACCCAACACAGCCAAAAATAAATAAATAAAGAAAGAATTATTTTAAAAAATTGAAGAAGAAAATGGCTGAACCAGTATCAACAATAAAATCTCAGATACATCATAAAAAAAAAAAAAGATTCTTGTGCCCAGGTGCTCTAATGACAGGTCACTTCACCTTTACCTTCCTTGCTTTACTGTCTTGCTTGTCTTTATCGTTATAAGAATTCTTAGGACTTCCCTGGTGGCGCAGTGGTTAAGAATCCACCTGCCAATGCAGGGGACACGGGTTCTAGCCCTGGTCCGGGAAGATCCCACATGCCGCGGAGCAACTAAGCCCGTGCGCCACAACTACTGAGCCTGCTCTCTAGAGCCTGTGAGCCACAACTACTGAGCCCACGTGTCACAACTAGTGAAGCCCGTGTGCCTAGAGCCTGTGCTCTGCAACAAGAGAAGCCACTGTAATGAGAAGCCCGCGCACTGCTACAAAGAGCAGACGCCCCCCTCGCTGCAGCTAGAGAAAGCCTGCACGCAGCAACGAAGACTCAATGCGGCCATAAATAAATAAACAAACAAACAAAAAGCAATTAATTAATTAAAGAAAAAGAATTCTTTTTAGAAATGGCCATAAAAATGTGGAAATTGATGAAGACCAACCAAATGAGAAGAAGCACAGGCTATTTATTCTTTACTCACCCTAGCAAGGGAGTCAACCACCTTTGCTGTGTTTTGGCAGACACTCAAAGGCAGGCAGGGGATTGGGGAAGGTTTACAGGGGAAAAAACCGGAGGGCTTCAGGTGGGCTCTGATTGGAGGCTATTGTTATGGGGAAGCAGGGCATCCTATGTGATTGGTTAGGGGTGCACATTTGGCTTTCTCTGGTTGGTCCTAGATTGGAGGTGGAGAGAAAAATTAGGGAAGCTGTCAGTTATTAACCAAGTCCTGGCCTTTTTGGGCCAATGGTTACAGGGGCTATTGGCTGGCTTCTGGGATCAGTCACTAGAGATGTGGTCTGACTTCCTGCGAGTCTGACTTAAAGAGCAGGCTGGCTTCCTGGGCTGGTGGTTGCAGGTTGTGGGTCAGAGCTCTGTTTCCATATATAATCTGGCCACTGCCCATTTATATATTCAGTCTCTCGAAAGCAATCATGAGCACTAGTTGTGTCGATTAACTTCGTCAAAATGCAGTTGAACATAATATCTTTCCTTTTCTCATCAAACCATTTTAGATCTATCTTCAGTGAAATGCCATCCACAGAAATTCACATACAGTGTATAAGCTGGTTGGTAAACAGTGGAAATGAGTGCCATGCCTGAAATTGCATGTTAAAGAATGGGTATCACCATATATAAACTATACTCATCATTCTTAGAAATGGAAGTTTTTAAGGGAAAGTAGTTTAAGTTACTAATGGACAAATAATTTTGTAATGATATTTCAGTCATAGGTTAATTCCAACACCACTTTAACTCTTTAGGTATTAATTTCAATGCCATTTAATAGAAGAGTGACCCACTTGTGTTACTTTAAGTATTTAGGATTTTCTTGCAGGACACATGTACCCTGGAGCCTCGAAAAGACCACCCTACCCTGACGGTGACCCTGCTGGTCCTTCCCTCTTTCTTCCACTCATTGGGCCATCCTCACTCTCTTTGGGGCTTATTCAATATTCCTTCCACCTTTGAAATCTCGCATCATTAGCTCCTGTGTTCCTCCACAGGCCCAGAAAATCTTGTCAAACGTTATGTTCTATAGAGTGTATTATGAAAACAGCAGGTGTTACTTTTTTCGGCCGTACATTCCAAACTCAATTGCACCTTACTGTCCTTTATCAAACTGCGCGTCCTCCCCAAGTCCCCTACCACTGAGCTTCTGTCTCAGGTCACTTGCCAGTCTGCTGATTGGCTATCCTTGGGCCAGGTCCTCACTGGCCTGATCGAGTTATTCACAGCGGAGGGATGCAGGAAAGTACGTTCAAGGTAATTTCTTCCCTAACTGCCTTCTCCAAAGGGAATCGATCCAGACACTTCTGCTAGAATCTGCAATTCAGTAGGGAAGGACACTGCATCATCCTGAAGAATACGTGCTCCAGGAAGGAGAAGACAAATAAGGATGCATTTCAGGTCTGGAAATCAGCAGTGAAAATTCAGGTTCTGTGCTTGACAAGAGTTGAAAGCTGGCAAAGGAAGCAGAGCTGATGTCCTTCTGCACCAGCCTCCCGTTGTCTGTAAGGAGATCAGAGGAAAGGCCACAGCGACAGAATCCTGGATCCCAATAAACCTGGAGAGAAGGGCACAGGGGCATCTGCATAAAATAGTAAAGAACATTTAAAAGAGAAATTGCCAGCCATTTGGCCCTTAAATTCAGGGGCATTTGGAATTTTAAGGGGTAGAAATTAAAGTTGAGGGCACTTCTCATTTGTGTAGACGATTACAGGACTATGTTTTAGTTTGCTAGGTTCTTTATAGAACCCTTGTTTATGGAGAATGATTGATACATTCTTATCCGGTTTGTTCTTTAAACTATCCCTTCTGGGCAGAGCTAGTCCAGGTTTCAGGAGATCAAGTACCTTGTCATACTTCAGGTCTAGTTCATTCGTGGCCCCTGGTCATGGTTGAGATCCTGCAATGGAAGAGGAACACCTATATTTTTCTGAGAATTCATTCGTACTGAAATCACTTCCTGAAGTTTCCTGTGGCATAAGCCTCTCTTTGGTCATTATAACACTCAATTTACATTTAAATCCTAATGTTCTTAGTTGTTCATCCTCCTGTACCATGGAGAAGATAATTGGTTGTGAGCTGTCTTCTCATTACTTTTGGCAAGTCAGAAGAATTCCTTAGAACCAGACATAGGTGAGCATAGAAATTCCCAGACGGAGTTAAAAAGCTGTTCTCATCGTGTGTGTTCTTTTCTCGCATTTGAATCATGCTGCTGGTGGCGCCAGCACTGGCAGCAGAAAGAAATACGGTGTTTGGCTAATGGCTTGAGAAGGGGAGGGAAGGACTCAGGGTCACCTGTGGCAAAGCCTATTTTGAGCTGAGCCAAAGGAGATTAATGCTGTCACTTGCTTGATTAGCCATTGCATGGCTCTCCACTTCAAAATGTATTAATACTGAGAGAACAGCTAGCTTGGAATTGTCTTGTTCACGTTTGCAACTAACCCTGTAAAATCCCACAGCAGTGGGCTGACTGGAGGGAGAGCCTGAGATGCTGCAGAGCTTCCCTTGTCTTTTGTTTGCGTTTATGACAAGGGCGTTCAAAATCACGTTAAATTGGTTAAGCTTGAGCCTGCAAAGTAACCGGTGTTTTGTGTCTCAAGTTAAACCTCTTTTTAGCGAAGCGTTCTAGAGCGAGCATCTTAAATCTATTCAGATGTGTACATGCATTTATTCATGTGAGTGTCAGGAAACTTCTTGTTAAGATAACCTTCTTAAGTATATCATGGTGATGTGAATTGGTAATGTGTTCCTATAGTCAGAAGTCATCTGTGCTCGGGTTTTTAAATGCTCAGTGTACTGTCTCATTTGGCTGGGCATGATCTGGGTTTAGATGTTCTGCAGGTCAAAGTATGACTTAGAACTACTTAAACATTTTCCATCCCGTTTGCTGACAGATTGAAAGTAGATCTGCATATAAATTCTCTGTTTCTAGTTCTGGGGACCCACTTTCCTTTATGTGGGAGGCTGGAAGCCTGGTAGGTTCCTGAGCTTTGGAGCTAGAAGACTTCAGTTCCAATCCCATCTCTGGCACTTCCTGGGAGCAATGGTTTTTTAAGTACAGAAAGCATTGTGGGTGAATTGGAGTAGATTATAGGTGCTGTCATTGAATCATAAAATATGAATTTTAAAAACCTTTTGACATGTAATGCCAACTTTTCCTTTAGAAGGGTTATGCCAGTTTTACACTCCCACCATGCTTGTTCTGAAATTCATCAGATTTATCATTTAATAATCCTACCCAGCATATAGGAAAATTTTTTTGTGATTGTTCTAATGAGTGCTTCTTTGATGACTTGTGAGGTTAAACGCACTTTTTCAAAAAACACAATGTTTATTGGCTTTTTGCTCTTTCTTCTGTTTCTTTTTTCGAATTGCCTGTTAATGTATTTTGCAAATCCCCTGTTCATTCTCTCTTCCTCAATACAATGAAATAATCATATGAATGATAAAGACATTATGCTTTTTTGGGAAGTTATAACAATAGTACCACAGCTCTTTTTTTTTAAAAAAAATAATGGGTCCAAAATATATTGTATGAACCTGGTGTCTCTATGAACCCCACACATTCAAACCTATCTTTCCGCATATAGGTTTTCTTCTCTGATCTTATCTTTCTTTTTCTTTGTCACGGGTAGTTTCATGGGTTATTCTCTTTCTCTTTTTTTCTTCTTATTTGGCTATCTTATCAAACTCTTTGACATTTCCCATTAAACCACACTGCCCTGGCCTTTAGTAGATTAGGATGGTCCAAGCTACAGTTCTCTTTCTTTCCTGGCTGAGATTCCCCACCTCTCAGGCAGACCCTACTCCCCAGTGTGAGACTGTGTTGGCATCACGGGACAGATGGAGAGCTGTTCCTCTGAGTCTGAGCAGGAGGTCGTGGGCATTGAGAAGCATCATTTCTTCAATGGTACAGCAAGTATTCATTGAGGGACTGCCACACCGAAGCCCTGTTCTCAGGGCTACAGAGAAGGCTAGGGTCTAGCAGCCAGGGTGGGAAGGAGTGCCACGGCTCCGTGTGGAAAGGTCAGGGAAGGCCTCCATGAGAGGATGGGACCTGAGGGAGATGGGGGAAGCAGCCACGTGGATATTTGGGAGTGAATGTTCAAAGCAGAGGGAGCAACAGGTGCCAAAACTCTGAGTGGGGACCATGAAGGGGATGAGGGAGAGTAAGGAATGGGCTGTGAGGTTGGAGTGGTACCTGGAGAACCAGACCATGGGATGCCTTGTTGGCCATTGGATGGACTTTGACCTTTGCTTTGGGTGAGATGGGACGTCAATAGAGAGTGAGAAAAGGGGATGTGATTTCAGTTGGTTTTCAAAGAGTGACTTGGACCCCTGTGCTGAAAATAGATTGTTGGGGAAGAGAGGGGGTGACAGTGGAAGCAGGGAGACCAGGCAAGGGATGATGGAGGCTGGGGCCAGGAAGGAGCAATTGGACCAGAAACAAAAAGACATTTCAGGGTCTTAATTATCCCTTGGATACGTTGTAGTCTGCTCGTATGTGGCAATGAGCCACATACACACAGCTGCATTGATATCACTTTGAAATTCACTCTCCTTTTGCTTCCTTCTCTGTCCTCCTGTGATCACTTCTTTGATGCACCTCTTCCTTTTCTTCAGTATTTTACTGTGAAGTCTTTTAACAGTTGCCTGGGATTCTGATCTGTTCTCACTGGGAGATGAAACTATCCAAGGTAGACTAGATCTCTGAGTTCACAATTTCTTCTAGAGTGTTGTACATAGGACATACACATATAGAATATACACATACATGTTTATTCTATATATGCTATATACATAGAATAGAAACAGACCTGAAAACCCCATTGTGCCCAGAATGATGATTCAAGGTTCTAGTTACAATTGGAAGGGTCTGCCAAGCATTCTAATGGCATTCTGGAATTTTTCCATTACTGTTAACTAAATTCACACTCATCTTTTCTAAGCTCCAGAATATCTTCCAAATAAAAGCAGAGAGAACCACAGATCACATCAAACATAAAATGACCACACAGTGCTTCTTTGGCCTTTATCAAGAAGTTCGATTGCAGTTTGTCTAACAACTTTCCTCTTTTTAGCATGAATTAAATGTGCAATGTCCATGTGCCCAGTTTGTGTTTTCTGGTGCTAGTACTTAGAACTCGATCCCAAGTATATAAAATATGAAAGAAGAACTAAATTTAGTGATTTTGGGGATGCTTATCCTAATAAAGACCCAAACTGACAGAATTATGGAAGAAAATTCAAATCAATAGTCATATGGGAAGTTTTCACATACCCTTTTTAGCAATTGATAGGTCAAATTAATTTGCTTAATTAGACAAATGATTAGCCTAATTAAGGCTATAATATAATTAAGGCCATAACAGACTTGACTATAATCACTAAGGTTTATTTAAGGCACTATAAAGTTAAGACTGCATCCAAAAAATAGAAAATACAAATTCTTCTCAAGCACATACAAAACATTTACAAAAATCGACCCAACTCACAAGGGTGTTTGTATTTTCTATTTTTTGGATGCAGTCTTAACTTTATAGTGCCTTAAATAAACCTTAGTGATTATAGTCAAGTCTGTTATGGCCTTAATTATATTATAGCCTTAATTAGGCTAATCATTTGTCTAATTAAGCAAATTAATTTGACCTATCAATTGCTAAAAAGGGTATGTGAAAACTTCCCATATGACTATTGATTTGAATTTTCTTCCATAATTCTGTCAGTTTGGCTTTTTCTCTTTGGAGTCTATTTTATGAGTTGCGTACAACTTACAAATTATTATATCTTCCTAGTAAACTAAAATTTTTATTTTAACTTCATGTTAAGAAATGCTTTTTGCCTTAAGGTTTATATATCTAATAATATAAATTCATGTGTGTGTGTATCTATATGTATGTATCTATGTGTCACTCTACCTATCTATCTATCTATCCATCATCCACCTATTTCTTTATAACTTATCTATCATTTATCTACCTATCTCTCCATCTATTTATCTATCCATCCATCTATCGATCATTTACCTATTTCTTTATATCTACTGTATCTATCTATCTACATATCTATCTATAGAATACCTAGCAGAGTGACACCAACTCTCTTTTGTTACTATTTTCCTGGCCTATCTTCTCATAACCTTTTTCTTTTAACCTTCATGTGTCCTTTCATTATATATTTGCCTTTTGCAAACTATATGCAGTTGGGTGTTTTAGTCCAATCTGAACATCTTTGTCTTTAAACTGAAACATTTAATCCATTTATATTATTGTCATAACATATATTTGGGTTAATATTTACCATAAGCTTTTATTCTTGTTATTTGTTTCTCCTTTTTTCTGTCTTCTTTCCCCATAATCTCACTAATAATTTAGAAGCTCTATACTCTTCCTCAATTCTTTTAGTGTCTATTTTTGAAATTTTAATTTGCACATTGAAGTTAATTTTCTGGCTCCTTCTTTTCCTTTGTTTGGCTTTGGAGAAGTCTTTACTCTTTTTCTATTTCATTAATAGATTTAAATGATGTTTTTCTATTTATTCAGGATTTTTAGTTGTGTCAGTGAGACAGTCAACCAGGGTATCTAGTCTTTTACACTGACCAAAATGGAAGTCCTGAATGGATTTTATTTTCTATTTAAACTATAATTTTCATTATTTAAAATGCAATAAATGAATATTCTAGGAAGTTAGAAAATACAGGGGAATAGGAATAACCAAATAAAAACACCTTATTCCTGTCACTCACAGATGATCACTTTTAGTACCTTAGGGTATATTGTTCCACGTGTGTGTGTGTGTGACATGATATATATCTTTGTATGCTTTTAAAAGCCAACATAATATCATACTGCTCATGCTAAGTAGTAAGGTGCTTTTCCAGTTAGTAACGTCCACCTTTGCATGTCCATACATTTTTATTTTGTCCTATACACTGTCCCTATTCCGGTTTTTCCAACTGTGCCCAAATGTCCAGTTCGGTTGATTTCTTCACCCTCAACCCCAACCCAGGAGCCCTCAGCGAAGCTGGTTGTTGAATCCCCACGTCTTCTCTACTCAGACACAACTTCCCTCTTTGTTTCCATGACCTCGACTTGTTGAGCTGGCCAGGCATCTTTCCCGCAAGCTGTCCACTTTCTGCATTTGTCAGTTTTGTCTCTCATGGTGCCATTGGACTTGAGCTTTCTCCCCTCTATTTCCTATAAACTAGGAGTTAGTGTTATAGGATTAATGGATTCAATTCACACATTTTTGATTAGAAACCATCGTAGGTGATGTTGCGACCTCATTTTGCATTGGGACACATCATATCTTAGGACACCATTAGTGAGTTTGGCCACTAGATTACGATGACAGTGGCTTGATTCCTCCATGGTAAAATTATTGATTTTTCTCCTTGACATAAGGAAATAATCTGTGTGTTGCTACTTGGGTGCAACATGAATATCCAATTTCCATCAGTCATACTCAAGTTTAAAAAATTTTTTTATTTAAATTTTTTACCCATTTTTTATTTTTAAATTAATTTTTATTGGAATATAGTTGATTTACAATGTTGTGTTAGCTTCTGCTGTACAGCAAAGTGAATCACTTATACATATACATACATCCACTCATACCCAATAGTTTTAACGTCATCTGAATATATTTGCCTGGGTCAATGGCTTCGTAAAATTTGCAGAATGATGTTTTCTGAATTCCATTATTTCTTCTCACTATTATCTGGCATTCTTCTGTAAAGCAGAGCTTTCCTTCATCAACCAGATAATTGATTTCTCTGAAATGCTATTTTTACTGGGAAGGCTTGAAAAATGCTTAATTATTTCATTTTAATTACCAACTTTCAAAGTAATTTACAGCATATTGTGACATAAGAAATTTTTCCTAATCTCTCTCTTTTTTAGTATCATTGTGGACTCACCTATTTTCACTGATTCATTGTGTTTCAATCCACTATAACTGAGATTCTTTTTGTTGCTCAAATTGTCACAGATTTGGATGTGGAAGCTTCTGGGCCATGTCAATGCTTAAAACTAGGAAGTATATTCTACATTTCATCAAAACCAAGGCTTCGTTCATTGTACGTTGCAACATTATTTTAGGTAACATTGAAAAAATAGTTCACAACCAATTTTCGTATAAGTTGTCGTTAATTGTAAGATAACTCCTGATTTCAGAGACCTTAAAATGTAACAAAAAAGGTGAATCTTAGGGCTTCCCTGGTGGCGCAGTGGTTGAGAGTCCACCTGCCGATGCAGGGGACACGAGTTCGTGCCCCGGTCCGGGAAGATCCCACATGCTGCGGAGCGGCTGGGCCCGTGAGCCATGGCCGCTGAGCCTGCGCGTCCGGAGTCTGTGCTCCGCAACGGGAGAGGCCACAACAGTGAGAGGCCTGCGTACCGCAAAAAAAAAAAAAAAAAAAAGGTATCTTAGATTCAATGTGATATTCTATTTTAAAACATACAGCATGGTGACTATAGTTAATAATACTGAAATAAATACAGTATTTGAAAGTTGCTAAGAAAGCAGATCTTATAAGTTTTCATCACAAGAAAAAAATTCTGTATCTATGTATGACGATGGATGTTAACTAGATCTATTGTGGTGATCATTTTTCAGTGTATGCAAATAACAAATCGTTATGTTATATACCTGAAACTGATATAATGTTGTGTGTCAATGAAAAAACCCCATGAGTTCGTACTGATGGTTTCAACTTATGTTAATAATAGTATGTAGACTTAGTTTCTGTGATTTTCATAATGGTACATCTTTCCTCTTACCCTAGAAATATGGATTCCTAACCTCCTTGTATGAGTTTCCTGTGGCTGCGATAACAACTTACCACAACTTGGTAACATAAAACAATAGAAACTCATTCTCTCGCAGTTCTGGAAGCCAGAGGTCCAAAGTCGTTATTGTTGGACTGAAATCCAGGTGTCAGCAGAGCTGCACCTCTGCAGGGGGTTCTAGGGGAGCGTCTGTCCCTGCTCTACAGCGTTGGGTGGCTGCAGCCTTCCTGGCTCAGGGCTGCTTCACTCCAGTCTCTGCTTCTGTGATTGCATCACCCTCCCCTCTGTGTGTCTGTGTCAAATCTCACTCTGCCTCGCTCTTATAAGGACACATGTGATTGCATTTAGGGGCCACCTGCCTAACACAGGCTAGTCTCCCCTTCTCAAGATCCTTAACTCTATCACCTCTGCAAAGTAATTTTTTCCCTTTTAAGGTGATATTCACAGGTTCCAGGGATTAAGTTGCAGTTCTCTCTTGGAGTGTCATTATTCAACCTACAAAAATCGTTCATGTATAGTTACTTATAAATTGATCATACAATGCAAAGTGAGCAACTGTAAGATATCTGTGCACATATTATTACTAAAAATAAAAGTACTACGTGAAGTTTAACTTTAATATGTCAATGTTTTTGGTCCGTAGAATTAAACCTTTAATTCTAAGGTTTAATTCTAAGGTGAATTCAAAGTGCTGTGTTGCAAACTTACTTGAGAAAAATCCTTTCTCCGTGTTTAAGTTCGTTTGTCTCAGTTTACCTTCAATTTCAAGGATTCCAACAAAAGTAGCCATTTTAAATTTAGGGGATATAGTTCATGATTCAAGGCGTCTTTCACCAGTTCCTAAATTGGGAACTGACCTCAGCAAAGTCTTGTTGAGGGCAGCTGGGCCTGGGATATGAGACAGAACCTCTCCGTCCTGGACTCAGTGGGTGTCCACCTCCGCAAGGCTGTGGGGCTTCTTTGGTCCCATCAATGTGCTCACCAAGACAGTTTTGCTCTACTTTCTTTTATACAGATACCTCCCCTTTCCTTCCTTTCCAGCACTTTCCCCTTCTTTCTGAACTTTCCTGTCTAGACTCCAGGATGTACTTTCCCCCCAATCTTTCTTCCGGCTTCCTCTATACCTAACATTGTGCAATTTTTGCAAAGATGCGGAGAGTGAGATGAAGTGGGATTAGGGAACACTTGGAACTTGGGTCTCCTACTAGGATGCGAGTGCTTTGCTTTACTTTCCGGGTCATCTAGAGCTGAGCACCAGGAGGCCCTGCTTTAGTGAAGGAGGGAACAAGACCTATCTTATTTCAGGAACCTCAGAACAAAGCACCTTTGCTCTGCAAACATATGCACGCCTGTCCTTTGGTATTTTCTACTGCTTTATTTGTCCTTATTTTTCTATTAAATATCCTTTGGGGAAATATCCAACTTGAACCAGCTGAATCAAGGCAAAAGAGATCCTTCATGCTGTAGTGGTCAGGATGTTCCTAGAGACCATACGTGGTCCCAGAGGAACCACTGTCTACCTGGAAAACTCAAATAGTCTGTTGGCAACGGGGTCAAAGGTAGTGAGAAGCAATTCTGAGAGTGGGACAGTTGTGACTTTTTGTGCTTTTATAACCCAGGATGATTCCTTACACGCTGCTAGTTTGCACACGTGGTACTTAATCTATTTTCTTAAAAGCATAAGCAACTGAAGGTCGCCCAGGATGTCTGTGCGTCTTTGTCGACTGTGCATCTTGGTAGAGCAAACTTAAGTCTTCCTGGGAGATGTAATATAATTCAAACATTTTTTCTCCCTTGGCTTGTCTTGATTGTGTGACTTGGTAAAGGAAATAAGACTACTAAAAGGAGAAGGTGATTTATCTTATAAATAACTCTGGTTATTACTGAGACATTCTTGAAATAACACTGTTACTGTTTTTAAATATTAATTCCGTTTCCTGAAACAATGAGCTGAAGAATTCAAGCAATCCTAAAGCACATGAAGGAGAAACTAAGCTCTCAAGAAAAGAAAGTTGCTAGAAGGTGAAATATGCAATTTGACAGTGTGCATACATTATATTGTTATAAATGCTTCAGATTGTTTAACATCAAACTGTAGATGTGTTTTGACAGAGCACAGTAATTTTGAAGACAAGTGATTAATGTAGTACTTGGGATAGTTTCTAAGAAATGAATTAGTTTTCTTGGATATGGCAGTGGTTGAAGGCATGTATTGACTATTTTGGTTCACCGGGGTAGCATTTGCCAAATTGAAGCAATAATGGACTAAGACTCATTCTAGGGAGTTTAGAGAATTAAAATCCCCAGGTAAGTTTCTTTTATTGGAATGATTCCAGGAATCAGTTAACCAGATTATTAGGTATGTATGATAGAAAGAGATTGGAGAAGGTGCCCCCCTTACAGTCATTTTTGGTGGTCATTTCTAAGCCACCCTTCTTCTTGGCTCTTTCCCCTTGTCCCACTTTGAGGTCTGCATGGGTCCTGTATGGGTCCCAACTGTGATCCATTAAAGGGCAGACATTTGACCTAAATTCGAGCATTGGTAACTCACCTCGATAGCTACAATAATTGGTCTGGGGGTACCATTACTAGGGTTATACTTGCTCAGACTTCCCCAATTTCAAAATTGAAAGTCCCATGTCCGGGGAACCTCTTCAGTCTCAGGCAAACTGGGACAGATGGTCATCCAACATTTAACCGAAATTGGCCGATCAGCGTTCTTCCCTGGGAGATTTGGACCTGGGAGATTTGGACTAGAAATGAAGTCTTTCTCTTTCTGGCCACAAAACTGTGAAGATGTAAGTGAAGAGTAGCTGGCAAGTTCTGCTTTCAATCCCAGGACTAAACTTGTCTGAGATAATAAAGTCTCTTTGTGGAGAATGAGATAGAAACAAAGTCCCAAAACCACTTGAGTTTTTGGTTCCATCTCTCCCCACCTTTGGCAAGGACAACATGTTTAATGTGATCCAATGGATCTCCAGCTTTTGCCCACACTTTTCTAATTGGGTTTCTGACAATTGCCAAGCAAAGAATCCTAATACAATATGTTTGCTCCTAGACAAGTCAGGGGTTTCTAACTTTTAATCCTTTTAGTTATAATTTTCTCCAGTCTTACAAAACTTACAAAATAAAGAGTAGAAACATTTTTAATAGTAATTAGAGTTTCTTAGAGGATCCAAAAGCTAATCTTGCAGATAGGACAGAATTCATTTCTACAAAATGCCTGAAAACCACTTGGTATATTTCACTCTTTCCCTCTAGTTATCAAGCCCAGTTTCCTCATAGCTTATAAGGCATCTCACATCTGGTGGTACATAAAGGCATGCTGCCCCTGTTAACTGATTTACTGTTGAATGGATGCATGTTTAATTGAACTTAACTCAGTTGTAACGACCCGTTAATCTTAATTTTACATTTGGGTTTTGGAAGAGAATCTTAGGAAATTATAGAATCAGATTATTAAGGATCAGGGGAACATCTCATAGCCACAGTGTATCATGCATATTGCATAACACAGGTCAAATGAATTTTGGGCATATATGTTTTATAGTTTCCTTTTAGATGTTTAAGAAAGTGGCTTTATTTTGATATATGATCATGGAGGATGTACAATAGTCATGTCCAAAATTGCTCTTTGGAAAAATGAAGTTTTCTGTTGTAGCTTGTCTTTGGAAAAGAACTGTCTGTTCATACAGTTAATAAAAATTTACCAAGTGCCCACCTTTTGTGTAGAAGGTGTGTAGAAGCTCAAGGAGTTGGGAGCCTCTAACCACCTTACAGTGTGTCTAGGAGGTGGAAGATGTATCGGTTGGACCCTTGCAGTTGCAAGTAATAAAAAATGCTACTCTAACTGGCCTAAACAAAAATGGGAAGGTTTTTGTTCATATAATGGAAAAGGCGGACCAGGCTCCAGGGCTCCCACATTGTTACCAGAACCTGGCTTCTCCCTCTAGGTATGAGCTCTACTTTCTCTGTGTGAATTCTTTCTCAGAATGGCCCCTCGCCCATCCCATGGTGCTTAGCTGGCTGCTGTAGCCTGAGCATCACTTCATCCTAGGTTCAGGTGGGGATGGAGAGGGAAAGAGTATGTGTCTCTCCAAGAACAATCCCAGCCAAGGTTTCCTTATACCCCCTAGTTCTAATTTTCTGTGTGGATTTCTACCCCCAATCAATTGAGGGATGCTGATGATTCCCTTAGGCTTGGTCATGTCCTCCGTCCTGGAGCCAGAGTGAGAACCCCAGAACGTGTGAGACATGGTTTCCTAAAAGGAGGAGAGAGGGGGCATCATGGCTGGTAGATGGAGAAACAGTTAGCAAGCAATTTCTACAAAGGATATCTGGCTGAACAGCGTTTGGGGGTATGAAGCCTTTTCTCATTGAGTGTAAGCGGTGCAAGGCTGAACTATATCAATGTAAAAAAGATGTTTGCATGAGTGCCTTGCTGGCTCCTACATGTACGTACACTATTCTCATACACTGAGAATCTTGGATTTTTTTAATCCATGTGTAGTTAATGCTGCAGGTCCACTGGACAGCCCTCTGCCCTCTTGTTGCAGGGGCACAGAAGAGAGGGGATGGAAGCCCTGTGCAAAAGCTGGGCCCTCCCTGCCCCAGAGCTACCGAGTTGGACTCTGGGAGGAGGAGTCCGGGGAATTTTAAACAAGTGTCCGGGTGATTGCAAAGGGCAGGAAGAGCCGATCGTGTGGGGTCGTTTTGTCCAGAGAGTCATTCCTCCTCTTCACACCCAGCCTCCGCCACGCAGCTTCCACAGTCTTGGTGACTCCTCCCTGCCTCTTGCGGGAACACTGATGCGCTCTCTCCTCTACAGCTACCTTGTGCTGTCTTTGGTGTTCCAGCACTTTTCATCTTGTGTTGTTGTGACTTTTTAAAAAAAAATGTTTTTTAATTGGAGTAGAGTTGATTTACGCTGTTGTGCTAGTTTCAGGTGTACAGCAGAGTGATTCAGATATGTATACATATATATATTTATATATATGTATATTCTTTTACAGATTCTATTCTGGTTCATAAAAAATGCTTGTCTCACTCTGAACTCCCTAAATTGACTTCAACCCCTGCACTGGGGGCCACATCCTGCAGCTTGGGACACGCTGGTGTAGATAACGAGGGGGAGGCTTGGAGGACGGTTGGATTTGGAGCCTTGAGCCATGTCTCCCGAAGAGTCTGTAAAAATGCAGCTTCCCCAGGCCTCAGTCCTGAGATGCCCTGGGGTCTGAGAACCATGGCGAACACAAGAGGGATGGGGTCTAGGAGAGGAGAGAAGAAAGAGGAAATTTGCAGAGGACAGCTGGAAGGTTGATGTTTACTAGAAGTAAAGGTCGCTAAGTAGGCCTGGATCAGCTCATGCAGAACCTTGAAAATCAGGTGAAGGACTTCTGGACAAGATGGAAGGTGTTCATTCATCCATACTATTAAGTCATATCAGCCTTACCATGGTCAGTCACCTGAGAAGTGTTAGCACAAATTCCTGCCTGCCGAACCTGCTGGCCTTGATTAACGGGGGTTCCAAACAACGCAGTGGGGAGGTGGGTCAGTCTTGCTTTACCCCGTTTTGGGGTAACAGTTGGGGAGGAATATGAAACCACCCAGGCACTATGGGGAGTGATTCCACAGGGATGGGTTTGCCACCAAACAGCTCCAAGCCCTTAGAATTTGTTCGGGAAGGCTATGGGCCCCCATTTATTCTGAACCTTGACCTGTTCTCCTCTAACCAGGGATGAGTGGCAGCTGAATGGAGACTAAAGCCTGTGTTCGATTTCCTGAAATTAATGCCTGGGTGTGACCTGCTTCTTCTTCCTTATCTACTGTTCTTCTTCTTTCCTAGTGACTGCACAAAGATGGCAGAAAGAGAAGTTTCCTTGAAAGCTCCCTGACAGACACCCAACACCCTGCTCTACTTTTTTTTTTTTTAAATGTATTCATTTATTTTTGGCTGTGTTGTGTCTTCACTGCTGTGTGCGGGCTTTCCCTAGTGGCGGCGAGTGGGGGCTACTCTTCGTTGCGGTGCGCGGGCTTCTCATTGCGGTGGCCTCCCCTGTTGCGGAGCACGGGCTGTAGGCAAGTGGGCTTCAGTAGTTGTGGCACGTGGGCTCAGTAGTTGTGGCTTGCGGGCTCTAGAGCGCACGCTCAGTAGTTGTGGCGCACAGGCCCCGTTGCTCCATGGGCATGTGGGATCTTCCTGGACCAGGGCTCGAACTCATGTCCTCTGCATTGGCAGGCAGATTCTTAACCACTGCACCACCAGGGAAGCCCTGCTCTACTTTTAAATCACTTGGGTTGGGCTATTGTTTTATCTGATGGGAAATGCCTGGGTGCTGAGACTTTCCTCTGGAAGCAGTAATATGAAAATCATATTCCATTTTGGACCTAACCAGGCCTGTATGTTTTAAGCAGACTTAACATGATTTTGTAGTAAAAACTCTTGCATGGCGAACTGTGTGTGATCTTGAGGCTTTCCAAAATGAAAGGCTTGATGTTGAAAACTGGATGCTATCGATAACCAGCCCGACAAGGCTGGTGAGGAGGTGGTTGAATGGGGTCTTAGTGTTCTAGTTTTCATAAACTAGTCACTGTAGCAGGAGTTTATCAAATTGCAAATCGGAGTCTCGGTTAAAAGTGTTAGCTGTGATCCAATTAATATATTCATTTTTAATAGTTGGGCCCCAGGCTAGGAAAAGGCGCTAACTCAGAAATGCATGTGGGTTCTGTCTGAGTCCTAGCGCCTGCATCTTGAGGTTAACCTGGCACCTTATTGCCCTGCTTGGCCAGCACCCTTGGATTCACCTTTGATGACTTCTCAGAGAAAGGCAAGGGGAGACAGTGTGAGTTTTGCTCTTTTTGTAGTCCTAAGGGTTTCTGACGTGCCCAGGGTGGAGAGTTTCTTGCCAGTTGACCTTCTGATTAGCCAGGGGAGGTATAAAATGTAGTGTGTATTGATTGGCTTTGACTTTTGAGAAATAAGACAAAGGTGCTTTCTGCTGATGGAGAAAACTAATTACAGCTCCAGATCGCTGGGCTTTCAGCATCTGAAACAAAGCAATGCCCTAAGGTCTCCTAGGAAATCAAATAGAATCTAAGAGCAAAGGGAGAAATCAACACGGAGAGAGGTCCTTTTTATGCCCTGTGCTTATTTGACATCTGAAGTGAGAATCCTGTTGCAAGACTGTTGAATTCCTTATTATTGTCTTCCTTTGGTGACTGACACAGGACCTGTGGGGCAACTACATTCATGCCCAAGCCACCTCGAGGCGGGACTTGGTGTTTCTAAGCGTCCCCCAAACACAACTGATTTGACTGTACATGAATGAGAAAGGGATTCTTGGCTTCCTATTTTCTGCAGAAATGGCGAAGACTCATCACCACTGCCCAGCTGAAATGGAATCAAATTCCCGATGGACAGCTCTGATCCCTGTCAACATTCTTCTTTGCCTTCCAATCCAAGCGCACCCTCGAAAGTTCCCTTCTATCTTCTGGGTCCGTTTTGGCTTTGGCTGTCAGCCTCCTGGCTCAGTCAGCAAAGCTGGCACAGGGGACCTGAGCGGTGCCATCTGTTCCTGCCCCTCAGCTCGCCCCTGGTGTCTGCATTCATCTCCTTGCTTGGCTGAGTCTGTGTCCCGAGTGGAAGAACTCCTCCTCCCATTGTCCTGTTGGTTGTGTTTCACACTCCAACAGCATTCAGCATTTCTGAATGTGGGTTAGAACCCGGATGCCCTGGATGTTTCCTGCCAACACTCGCCTTCTAACTTCAGGATGTGATCTGGCTTGCTACAAAGTCAGGGGACTTGCGAATCCCCTGAGAATTGGTTAAATTCTCAGACGACTCCACGTTCCGTAAGCCTTGTTGGCAGGGCTGCTCTGATCCTGCCCCAGTGACTGTGAATGTACTTCCACCTTGTTCTTGAGGCCAAGTCCCCACCGGTACCCCAGTCTCACCCACCAGTCCTGGCTTTGTTCGCTTAGACCTCCATTTTTGCTATGATAACACACCCGTTAAGCCCTGTCTCCCGAGTCTGACACCTGCTTTGCTCTTGTAAAGCCATTCTAGATTCTTAAACTTCTCCCTGGTCTTTGAGGTGCTGCTACCAACTACCCCTCCTCCCTGATTCTGATTTCCCCTCTATCTCCCCATACTGCCTTCCCCAGATCATGTATGGTGAGCAACATAACCACAGCCCCCCAAAGATGTCCATGTCTGAATCCTTGGGACCTGTAAATATGTCAGGTCACATGGTAAAGGGGAATTCTGGTTGCAGATGGAATTAAGGTTGCTGATCAGCAGACGGGGAGATGATCTGGGATTCACTGGGTGGGCCCAATGTTATCACAGGGGTCCTTAAAAGTGGGAAAGGAGGTGGAAGAGGAGGGCAGAGGGATGCTACGTGAGATTCTGGACCTGCCATTGGTTGCTGGCTTTGAGGACAGAGGAAGGGGCTACAGGTCAAGGAATGCAGGCAGCCTCAAGGCTGGAAAAGGTGAGGAATGGGCTTTCTACTTAGAGCCTCCAGAAAGGAATGCAGCCCTGCTGACACCTTGATTTTGGCTCAGCGAGACCCACTCTAGACTTATGACTTTCAGAATTGTGAGTAAATGGGTAATTGTAAATTGCAATTATATTAAATTAATTGTAAATTACAATTGTAATAGTAAATCTGTATTGTTTTAAGCCACTCCATTCATGATAACTTGTTACAGTAGCAATAGGAAACTCATACACTTCTTCTCACTGCCCAGCTCTCTGGCCCAGCATCTTCTGTACCTGCCCACTCTGACCACCTGCCTGGATCAAACCTGCCACTCCCCACGGTGCTAGCTCATCCTAGCTCACACTGGCGAGCACTCAGCTGAGAACCTGGCACATTCCAGGTGCTGTGTGTGTAGTCACTCACCATCTTGTTTAACCTGCCTTGTGCTGATACCAGGGTCTCCCTGTGTTGTGAGCTGGCCTGAGCTAATCTGGGTAAATATGGGGAGACCCTGGAGGTTTGCAGCAGGTAACCAGGGAGGGAGGAAGGTATTGTCCATTTTTCTTTCCTCAGGCTGCAAGCCTTGCCTTGCAGGTAAGGCTCTCACTGGGGCCATGGGGGGCAGGACTTGCCTTCTTGTAGCAGCTCAGCACATGGCCATGAGTCCACGGGGCTCGGGATCAACCGCCTGCTCCTCTGGTACAGGCTGCTGGCCCTGCTTGATCCCTATGCCCCCTACCTGCATGTGTCCCACCAACCACTAATCTTTTTTTTTAGCTGCACCGCGCAGCATGTGAGTTCTTAGTTCCCTGACCAGGGATTGAACCCCTGACCCCCGCACTGGAAGAGTGGAGTCTTAAACCACTGGACTGCCAGGAAAGTCCCACCAACCAGTAATCTTAAATGCCACTAATTTCACCAAGAAAACCCCTAAAAGAATTGAAATAAGGAACTTGAGCAGATGTTTGTACACCAATGTTCACAGCAGCATTGTTCATTATTCATAAGAGCCAAAAGGTGGGAACAATCCAAATGTCCATTGACAGATGAAAAGATAAACAAAATGTGGTCTAGACATACAATGGCTGGATTTGAGAGAGGCAAGGTCGAGGCAGATCTGGGAGATATTTTGGAGGAAGAGTCAACAGCGTTTGGCAACTGTTTGGGGATGGGAAGAGAGAGAGGAGGAAGGAGTCCAAGGTCACTGCCAGGTTTCAGAAGGTGGGAGCTATGCCATCTGTATTGGTGTCCTGGGGCCGGGTAACAAATGACTACAGACTTGGTGGCTTAAAGCAACATAAACTTATTGTGCTAAAATTCTGGAGGCCAGAAGTCCACAATCAGAGTGTCAGCAGGACTGGTTCCTCTGGAGGCTCTGATGGAGAATCCCTTCCATGGCTTTTTCTTTCTACACTTCTGGTGTTGCGGGCAATCCTTGGTGTTCCTGGGCTGGTAGAGGCATCCCTCCAGTCTCTGCCTCTGTTTTCATGTGGCCTTCCCACTGTGTGTGTCTGCCTCAAATCTCCCTCTGTCTTTCTCTTAGAAGGACATCAGTCATTGGATTTAGGGCCCACCCTAAATTCAAGATAATCTCATCTTGAGGTCCCTAACTTAATTACATCTTCAAAGATGCTTATTCCAAATAAGGTTACATACTGATGTCAAGATAGACGTCTCTTTGTGGGGGCACACCATTCAACCCACTGTATCATCTGAACAAAAGAGAGAACACTAAAGAGGAAGGAGTTGGGGGGAAAGTGGCAAGTTTTAGTTTGGGGCACATTGAAGTGTCTGTGGGACGTCCAGGTGGAGATGTGCAAAAACTATATGAACTGGGAGTTGAGGAGATGGGCTTGGGTATCATTGTCTACATTGGGTAGATGAGAATAGCTAAGCTTTTTCAAGGAGAGCATGGACCACAAGGGAAGCGGTGACTAAGAGTGAATCCTTGAGGAATGCCAGCAATTAAGGAGAGGGAGAAGAGTCAGGGTCCACTAAGGAGTGGTCACAGGGGTAGGAGGAGGGCCATGAGCCAGCCTTGTTATTGGGACAAGGGAATAGAGGGTTTCGAGGAGAGTCGTCAAGGTCAAGTATAGCAGAGAGACTGACCAAGACAACTGCTGGGTTTTAAGGCGGCCTGGTCATCACGTCTGTGTGGACGTGAATTAAAGAGAGCCCTGGACTTTCTCCTGCCTTGTCTGATGAAGCAGTGAGTTTGAGTCTGTGATGGCAATTGTTAGTAACGGGCAACACAATGGACGTGACTGGGTGTGACTCTGCTGGGAGTAGGATGCTCTGAATTCCGGTCTCGGCATTGGAATTTTAAGATAATTACCTTAACTGGGTAGGGCAAGACCCTGAATGGATCTGATTTCCCCTTACAAACTTGTCTGCTCTAATGCTCCTAATTATCACAATTAAAGGTTGTTTGAGGGTAAAAAGTGGCGAGAAACAAGATGATAGGAAATTAGGTTAAAACCATGTGCAGTTGAAGGCAGAAAGGTGGAGGCACAATTTTGTGTCATTGAGACAAGTTATTGGACTGCACGAACCACTGCTCTGACAGTGACGATGTTTCTCATGAAGGTTCGAAGCAGTGGTCTGGTATACTCTGATCAGCCATGGTTGGTTCATCCAGCCTTGAATTAATTGTCAGGGTCTTAAGTGCTTTTGTACATTCAACGCCCTTTGAATTCGGTTTCCATAATTTTAAAGATCATGGTACTTTCTCTTTCCCAATTATAAAAGAACCAGAAATCCTGCTAATTATGAAAGGCGGCTCTAAATATCAAAGGTCATCTGTAAGCCTTTCTTGTTTGGCTTTATGTCTGAGTTTGATTCATCTGGAACTTAATTGAGTGGATTGAGTGTATTAGTTGGAACAGGCTGGGTTTTGCTGCAGTAAGAGATAACACCAACAGCTCAATGGAGTAACACAAGAGTTTCTTCTCACTTGTACTTCATATCCAACACAGAGGGTAGATGGCTGGGCCCACCCAGTCATCAGGGGCCCTGGATGATGGAGGCTCCACCATCTTTTGGCTGTGCCATCTGGAACACATGGACTTCTAGATGGCAGCAGCAGGGAAAGAGAAACACTCTTTGTTACCTCAGTCAACCCATCGGCCAGAAGCTAGTCTTATGGTCCATCAGCTCCCCAATGCACAGGCCTGAGATGTGCAATCTTCCATTGACCAGAACAGAAAGAGAATGGGATATTGGTGATGGCTAGTGTTGTGCACCAGGGATGGATGTAAAGAGCATCAGTGAGTGACTTGCACACTTCAGCATCAGTTACTGTTTAGATAACCCTCCCTCTGTACTGTAATACTGACTGGCTTATCCACCACATCACTGGTTTGCCAGAGAATCCTGCCCAGGAAACGACCTAGTTTGGAGTATGTGTGTAAATGTTTGACAGTCCTGTTCAGATTACCAAATGGGCCTATGCCACCTTCACAGAAAGTGTGCCTAGGTAGCCTTTTTTTCATCCAGTGACCTTCTACCTGTGGACATTGTGGATTGGCCCAAAGAGTGGTAACCCCATTGGCTTAGGAGTGACCAATCAGATGTTCTTTTTCATAATTGTAACTGGATGTCACAGACACTGTCATTGGGCTGTGGGTCTTGAAACCTGCTAGTGGATCCAAGATTCTGATTCTGTGCTGGTGTCCTCCTCAGGTTTGTCCTATGGGGAGGGGCCCACCCACTGGAGCATCTGTCCCAAGGTCCCAAGAGTGGCTGAATCTTGAATGGTTTCAGGAATAAGGGGTGGAGCCTGGTTGTGAGAGCAGGGCTGTCCACACACATACACACAAACAACTTTAAGAAGTGAAAGGAATTTTAAATTGGAACTTGGCCTTCCAGGTCACTTAAAGGTGTGTTTGACAAGGTAGTAGAATAGAAAATAACTTAGTTAAAAGTTTGTTGGCTTGATGAATTACTTGTTCATATTTAGACATAAGGCACATGGGCCTCCACTCTATTTTTGCCTTGGGCCCTGAGAATGATGGCAGGGGTGGGTGGGGTGGGAGTGGGGCTGGGAGAGGCAGGGCGTGGGTGCTGGTATTCAACATCCGTAAAAGGAGGAAGGATCTTCAGATGATCTTTCGTGCCTTTAAAGTTCTGGTTTGCGTGTAAACAATCGGTATGTTCATCACAAGTGCCAGTAGCTAGGCACTAAATTTGGTTCTTGAGAACCTCTCTGTCAATGCAGGTTTCATCAGCCTGTATAGTTTCTATCCAGACTTGAAAGTAAAATAGTCCCAAATAAAACAGACTGGATGCCCTTGTGCAGCTCTGTTCTCATCCTGCTCTGTTGGTGGGGTATTGCAGGAATTAGTACGTTAGGCACCAAGGCTGGCTCCTCTGTCAACTCCCAGTTCCCTCTTTCCCACCCAACTTCTAGCTTCACTGCTATCTTAGGAATTTTCCTAAAAATTTTGTGTTGGGAGAAGGGGAATAATGATAACAGTCAGCACTGACTATGGGCAAGGACTTGTTCTAAATACTTAATGTAATGTGTTTAGGGCACTGATACAGAATTTGTGTGGCTCAGGTCAAAATGAAAATACCGGGCCCTTCTTCAATAATGATTAGGAATTTCAAGACAGTGACAGCAGATCACTAAACCAAGCATAGGGACCCTTCTATGCATGGGGGAGGGTGATGGGGAGGGCCCTGTGTGTCTGCTCATGTCACAAGCCCATGAAGCCTCCTCTGTTGTGTATTCACTCTTTAATGCTCATAACAACATTTTGAGGAATTACTGTCCCCATTTTACAGATGGGAATGCTGAGGTCCAGATGGGTAAGTGTGATCAGTGTAATGTCACAGGGTTAAACCACAGCACAGCTGAGATTGGCACATAGGTATTCTTGGTTCCAACGTGAGCCCTTAAGCAGCGCCCTCTGCTGCATCTCTAGGGAGGAGAGTACTGGCTCCACACCTACAGCAAACCATCAGTAAAGCCCCTCAGTTGGATGGCTGGACTCTTCTTCCCAAGTTTCTTTTCTGGTGTTGCTAGCTGCCCCTCCTCTTAGCCCCTAAGATCACAGTCTCCATTATGAAAACAAATCCCAAAGCCAAGAAAAAACTGACCCCCACCCCAGTGACTTACAGACCATCTATTTTACTGTAACTTAAGCATCCTCTCTGGGGAGTCTCGTCCCACCACACACACACACACACAAACCAAGAGGGGTAATGAGGTTTTAAGCCAACAAAAATCAATCTTGTCTGTCCTCGGAGAGATTTTACTGCTACGAACGTCAGATTTTCTCCATATTGTTATAGGGACAAAATTGCACTTCCTTTAAAACATTCCATTTGTTTTTGCCCATTTATTCACTCTTATGGTTCTTTTCCCCCATTAGTCTAAATTTGTGAGTTTTTATTCCAGATTGTTCCAGATTCCAAGCAATCATGATAATCGAGTCTTTTAAAATCCATTTTGATTCACTTGCTGTTTCAATACACTCAACATGTAATGAAAGGGTCCCTGCAGAAATGCCTTTGCCTGCTTTATGAAAATGAGTCCTTTCCAATGAGTTCTGGCAAGAAGTTCATCTTAACGTCAAGGAATATTGTTTGGTGAAAAAAATAATACGACGTGCTGTCCTGTGGGAGGGCACCTCAACGACACTCTCCCCTAGTACTTGAAGACTATTATTAGAGCAAACAATTGATTCATTTTTGCAGCATTCTTATCAGAAAACTTTGATGTTAAATGTATATTCTAATGAAGTTGGAATTTGGGGTAAGTGACTCATTGGAATGACTACTTGAGGCTCCTTTCCATGACTAATTGCAGGACAATAAAAGTGTATCTTATATTTCCAAACTTCCTTCCCAGATCTGCCACTTCCCGTCTAAAGGGTATCCATAAATCACCTTGGAAGTTGGATGAGAAGACTGAGCAAGGATGGAAGGAGAAAGGAAATCTCCCTGGGAAAGTTCAGAATAAATTAAGTAGATCTGATTAGTGAAAGAAGACAGCTACATTTCAAGGAGATGTTAAATGTTTTGTACAAATCATTTTATGTTGATTAAACAGTACACTGAAATTTCTTTTCTAAATTGAATGGGCTACAGTGAAAAATGGTGTTTGGCCCACCCTGAACAATAACTTCTCTCTGAAGACCTTTATGGTGAATTGAGAATTTTAAATTAGATGAAGAAATAACACTGCATGGTGTTGCTAAGCAACCACTATATGTCTGTTAGTAACAGAGACTCCAAATGGATAAGTTTTAGGTCATGCTGGGAGAACAAATAAGCTAATTACCTGAGGCAAAATTAAACGAATTTCCAAAAGCTGAACCTATGCCAATGTCATTTTATTCACACAATTGTGCCAAGGAGAGAGATTTTCGTGATTATGAGGGTTCATGACTTGGGTTGTGGCTCTTGAATCAGTTACACACTCAGTGGCTCGGAGAAGTGGCTTTGGTCTGGGAGGGTGATGATGGCGAAGGGAGGTGGGGAACTGTGGGGGTTCCCAGCTGTAGATGGTCAGCTGGGTCTTCACAGTTATCTGGGGCTTTTTGTGGATACGGGTTGCCTCCCAAGAGCAGAGATGGGTGAAGGTTCTAGTTTTTGCTCTCCATAACCTCACTACCAAGTGTTGACAATGAAAGCAAGTCTCAGAATGCATTCAGCCACCAAACAAGCTTTGTTGAGCAAAGAGAATGAAACCTGTCCTTGGAAGCTCAGGGGAGGCTCAGCTGTCTGTCCTTAGCCTCTCTGAAGGTCAGACCATGCGGCAGAATCCATAGCAATTTCCTGGAATCCAAGACTTTATAGGGTTGTAGGTGTAGTGTCAGTCTGCTAGCTAGATTCTTGGACCTTGCTCATACCTGGGCAGAGGTACCTGGAAAATATTTCTAGCTCCTGATTCACAGACCTTGAACACCACTTATTTTACCAACAAAAAAATTCTTTCTACTACCCTTTGTGCTAATTAACAAGCCCTCTGCTAGTCAGGGTGATATAGTTGAAGACTCTGCATTGTGGGCTTCTGAAAGGGGTCTTTCAAATATGAAGGAACTGCCCCTGGAGTGTAGATTCCCGATTGGGGTATTTAAAATGTTTGTGAACCACTCCTGGGTTGTAGATGAAAACTGCTTCACACACACTTGTGTATGTTACTGAATCTAAGATGTCATCACTTGTAAGACATGTCACTATTTTATATATCACTAAGAAAAAAAATGCTGCCAATAAAACTGATACAATTCTTCTTAATCACTTACATTTTTTTATTTTGTATTTTTTGAAAGAAACTTTTAGATTAGACTTAAACTTTTACTGTAGGTTGAGCATGTTCACAGATTAAGAAGAAAAAAATATATGAAGAATTGCTTATGGTTTTCCTAAAAAAAATCTTTCTATTCCAAGGTTGACTTTTTCCAATCACTTTCTTGACTAAGAAAGTCTTTTTTTTTTTTTTAAACCCAGTGCTCTTCTTTGTGTTATTAAAGACTGCGACAATGCATGCAGCTTTTCTTAGAATAACTAAAGTCGTTGGTGCTGGCTCTTATGTGGCTCTGTCCTCATGGAGATGCAGTAGGGATGGAGCTAGGTGGTGTGGGGACTGAAGTTTATAAAATTTGGGGAGGGAGGCTTTCAAAAAAAGAACACAAAATCACAGATACAAAATTAGGTATGATCATGATTATTTATTCAGAATGAGAAAAACAAATATTACAAAATACTATAAATTTGTGAAGTCAAATTTTGCAATCAGGAGTCGTCAAATACCACAAACAGTCCAAAATAGCAAAAAAAAAAAAAAAATCCTTTCATTAACTGACTACTTGGCCTGCCTCAACAATGCTCTTTTTCCTACATTTTTTTTGGCTGCAAACTCAGTGATTGCTGCGTCATATTGAGCTATGTAATAGTTACCAAATTGACTTTAACATGAGAAGCAGTTTTTGTCATTGGAACACTCAATTCTTCAGACCATTTCACCACTTAGATTTGATTTTTCATGCCATTTCATATGAGACTGCCAGATTCCATCAGGACAAGATGCTATAGTTACACTAAAAAAAGCCATCTCATGTATTGGAATGTATGAAACTTCACCCACGGAGATGTCTGTAGTACTTGCAGTTTGAGGCACAGTTCCATGTTTGTCCTCTTAAAACAGAGGACTTCTAATAAATTGTGTGATTTTCATAAAAAGTATGGTTTGTTTCCAGTTGTAAACATGTCATTGTTGAGTTTCTCTACAGAAGGGCACTTCCACGTGGATTTGGATTGATGATAACTGAGCCCTCTGCTTGCAGTGTTACACCTTTGATGACTGGAAGAAATTTGCATAGGCTAGCTTTTGGCTCTGTACTTTCCGAACCTTATTTTCCCTTCACTACCCCCATGCTTGAGGTGTTAGAGCTACATGTATTAGTCTGCTTTGGCTGCCATAACAAAACACCACAGACAGGGCAGCTGAAACAACAGAAATGTGTTTTCTCACACTTCTGGAGACAGGAAGTCCAAGATCAAGGTGTCTGCAGGTTTGGTTTCTTCTGCAGCCTCTCTCCTTGGCTCGTAGACCACTGCCTTCTCACTGCATCCTCACAGGGCCTTTTCTTTTTGCACGGGTATCCCTGGTGTCTCTTCCCTTTCTTATAAGGACACAAGTCCTATTGGATTAGGGCCCCATCCTTATGACCTCATTTAACCTAATCACCTCCTTAAAGGCCCCATCTTCAAGTATAGTCACATTGGGAGTAGGGCTTCAATCTATGAATTTGGGGTGGGGGTAGGGGGACACTTCTGGGACTATACCTTTGTGCCAAGTTGCTGGGTGAGGTGACATAGTGGGTGGTGGGGCAAAGCCGGAAGCATTCTTATAATGAGATGACTAGTGATGAGTTAGTTAAACTTCCAAGTGTCTGTGAGCCATGTAAACCTCATCGAACCTCAACTACCAACCAAATGACCCGTTTCTCCTGTTCAACTTCCCCTTAACAAGGTCCCGACCCAACCTGAGGAGAATGGAGGTGGGGACAGTTCAGAGTAGAAGGAGACCATGGTCCTCACCAGTACTGGTTGAATATCTTAACTTTGCAGGTTTAACTCATGCAATTACACCGTTAGGGTGCATCTCAGGGCCTTGGTATAGTCCTGTGCAAGTGACCCTACCAGAAGTTTAAATTTTATTAGTTTTGTGGTAAACCGATCTCTGAGAACTAACTTAACTTTGATGCCATCTATGGGAAAATCCCCAAACGCATGTGATTTCACCATTCTCCAACCCCTCCCTGCAACTATTTGACTCCTACAGGTTAAAAAGTATTTTACTTCATCTACAGGATTTTCTTCTAAATTGCTAACATCCAACCTGAGAGGTTTTTTTTTTTCCAATTAGACTTTTTATTTTAAGACATTGTAGATTCACATGCAGTTGTGGGCAATAATATAGAAAGACCCTGTGCCCCTTTTACTCAGTTTTCCCCAATGGTAGCATCTTGCAAAACGATGGTACAACATCACAACCCAGATAGGGACACAGATACAGTCAAGACACAGAAAATTTCCATCACTACCAGAATCCTTCCTCTTGAACTTCTGTAGCCACACCCACTTCCCTCCCACCTCCATCCTCTCCTTGATCTCTCACATCCACTAATCTGTTCTCCATTTCTAAAATTTTGTCATTTTGAGAATGTTGTATACAGTAGTCCCCCCTTATGTGTGGTTTTGCTCTCTGTGGTTTCAGCTACAGTTAATTGTGGTCTGAAAATATTAAATGGAAAATCCCAGAAATGAACAATTCATAAGTCTTAAATTGTGTGCTCTTTTGAGGAGCATGATGAAATCTCTTGCTGACCTGCTGTATCCTGCCCAGGATGTGAATCATCACTTCGTCCAGTGTATCCATGTTGTATATACTAGCTACCTGCTAGTATAGGAAAAACCATGGTATGTATGGGTTTTGGTTTGAAATCTGCTACTTTAGGCATCCACTGGGGGCCTTGAAACATATCCTTCATGGATAAGGGGGACCACTGTAAATGGATCATATAGTATGTAACCTTTTTTAAGATTTTTTTTTTCTACTCAGCATAATTCTCTGGATATTCATCCAAGTTGTCTGTCTTCTTCTCTCACAATTCAGAATCTCCTTATATTTGTTTTACATATAATGTTCAAGGTTTTCAGTTGTACATATTGAAAGGAATTGGGAAAGGACATCTATTCCCTTCTTGGAAGCAGAAGTCTACGCTGCAGGCTTTGATGCTGGTAGTTTTGACGTTTGTTCCTGCGCAGGCAATGACAATGACATAACAACAGCTGCCTCACCAGGAGCTAAGTCAGAGGCGGTAATAGATGAAAAATTCTTAGAATGCAATACCGTATATTATGTAGCCTGTGATGAGTATTTTCCTGTAAGTTATAGACCATATAGCAGGTAATCTCTCAATTATCCATACTTTAAAGCTCACCAGAATTCTGGTCTCCTCACTTCTGTTTGCCAGTTTGAAGGTATTTAATAGCAGAAGGATACTAAACTTGGCAAATGTTTAACAAAGCCATTGAGAGGTTTGTGCACATAGTTTGTGGCACAGTTTGGGTGTCCCAGAAGGAGTAGAGCCTGCAGGATGTTTATTTGGGGGTGTCCCAGGCATCGGCCTCTGTGGGAGAAGCAGAAGGAAGCAGGATGGGGCAGAGGGAGAGGTCTAGCCATGGTGGCCTCAATGACCCTGTGTGGAGCTCGATGCTAGATGAGTCTACAGAATTGTCCAGAGCTGGACCTGGCTGGCCAGGCCTTTATGCACCTGCTCAGCAGACTCTCTGGATGGGGGCTATGTGGAGAGGGCAAATGAGGTCAGCCAGGTGGCTCTCTGCAGCAGAGGTATCCCTGAAAGTACTGGCCACCGAGGGCTGTCTGCCCCTGGCACTCTGAGTAGCTGGGCATCACATCTTTCATCTAAGGGGGCTCCTGGCACTGCCTTGTAGTGCCCACCACAGTGCATCAGTAAATATACATGTAGTAAAGATACATTCTCCAGAGTGTTCTACTATTAGGGGTGTATAATCAAAAAGTTGGCTAACTACCAACCTTGAAAGCTGATTTTTTTTTTTGTGGGAAAATAATGCCAATACCTCAATTAATAATAACTCATAAGTTCTCATTTGTTGATATGAGTTTTTTGGTCATTAGGGTGGCTTTTTCCCCCTAGAAGGGATGACTTACATTTATTGGGGGTTTTAGATTAACATTCAATTTATTCAAATTAAAAAACATCCAAGTTTTGTTTTCCTTAAGCCTGTAAATTCCACTTGTAAGTCTTATTGTTCTTTTTATAAATCCAGTGGATTTTAACAATCCTATTCAAGGGTGCTTTTACTAGTGTTCCACTGAACAGACAGAACTATCTTAAATAATCAGCCCCTTTTACAACTTGGTTAATTAAATTATTTTAAACATTTTTACTGCATATATAAATATAATGTATTTGATTTCTCCTCTGTAGTTGATATAATAAATTAAACTTATGGATATAGTAAATCTCAACTTCTCTTAAGCATTCCAGCACTGTTTACAAACCTAGCCAAATTACCTTAAACCTTTCAGCTTAAAATCTCAAGCCTAAAATAAAATGCACATTTTAATGGAATCACCAAGCAAATTCATTGGTTCTGATAGAGCAGATTATCCCCAAACACTTTAAATACCAAACATACACATTGTAACATACAAGCATTTATATTCTAACCTTCTTTTGGGAGCTGGCTAGTTCTCTGATTGTCAGAAGCTCTCAGGTTCTTTTAGGCAGATGGTGATGGCCCAACCAGGTGAGGGGAGCAGATCTCAAACCAAACTCTGCCTTCCACATGGATATTTATTAAACAAACTCTTATTATTAAGTGTGTGAGCTCAGTGAAGTCCCATTTCTCTGTCTTGTCGGTGGTCTACTGCAATGCAGGAAGGTTCATCTGAGGAAGATATGACATTATCCACAGGCCAGACTTCTCCCAACTCGATGGCTAGACATGGGAGTTTTAAGACATCAAATGTTGGTGACATCATTTACTGGGTTCTTCTATCCTATTCATGAAGTGTGGGGATTGTAACTAACACATTTTACTTAATCACATAACTTGCATACCACTAATTTTACTAACAAAAACCCTTTTCAGACTCTTTCTATATTAATTAGAAAAACCTTGGGCGCTGATGGAGATTTGGGTGGCTGAAGCTCTTGGTGTAGCCTTTTTGGTTACAGTAGGCTTGTTGGTGAGAATGCCAACCACAGGCTGGGGCTCTTCATAAGGCCACTGACTATACCTAAGGTATAACTTAAACTGATATATAGCACTGCCTGTGCAAAGTATTTTAAGATAGATTATACACATCTTAACACCTTCCAAGGGTAAATGATGCTCTTGGAAGTTTTAGAGTTTGTTAGGGACTGAATTTTGTCAGTCTCCCACCCCAGCCCCCCACCCCTCAAATTCATACGCTGAAGCCCTATGATCTCCAATGCAATGGTATTAGGAGGTGAGGCCTCTGGGAGGTAATTAGGCTTAGGTGAGTTCATGAGGGTGGGGCCCTCAAGATGGGATTATTGTCTTTATAAGGAGAGATAGCAGAGAGCTTCCTCCCTTCCCCTCTCACCTCCATGTGAGGACAAAGACATCACCTGCAAGCCAGGAAGAGGGTCGTCGCCAGTACCTGACCATGCGGGCACCTTCACCTTGGACTTTTATCCTCCAGAACTATGAGAAATAAGTTTCTGTTTTTTTAGTCCATTGAGTCTGTGATGTTTTGTTAAGAGAGCCTGAACTGACTGATACACCATTCCAGGAATATTGGGGTTCTCATCTTGAGCAGAAGGATGTCACTTCTCTTTAAGAGAATTTTGTCTGGGATCCATGCCCTAGATGCCCAGGTCTTCTTGTGCTTCAGATGGATGTGTGGGGTCTTTTAATAGTCATCTGTAGGGAGACTATAGGGACTCCTAGACCACACCCTTCAAATGAGGTGGCCTTGCAGCCCGTGTCCTCTCGGTTCAAGTTAACTCTCACCAGTTGCCGAATTAACTGTGAGTTGAATGAAGGCCTCAGTCTCACTGAGATCTCACTAACTTCCTCCCTTACTTGGTTAGATTTTACATTTCTTTAGCTCTCTCAAATAATTTTAATGGTTTCCATTTTCCTTCACAGAATTAGCACATAATTCTTTCCTCTTATTTACATCCACAATGAGTCCCACCCCACTGTCTTGAAGCGAATCTCTTTTAGAAATTCTCTTTATTTTTCTGTTTTATTCTTTAACCTCGATTATGAAATATTGACCCATGTAGAAGAACTATGTAGCGTACGTGTATATTGTGAAGCACAGTAATACAATAAACACTCAGGATACTGGAATACCTTATAGAATCAAAGGAAGAAGGAACCTCTGGGCCTCGGGAGGACAGGACGTGCTGTAGTTCTGGATTCTTAGAAATAAGGGCTTCTGGATCTGTCTCTAAGTTGTGGCTGTCAACCCGATGATTCAACTCCAAATGCCTTCTCTCCTGTGTGTCTCCCTCGAACTCCCAGGAAGAAAAGTCTGTTTGACCTAGCATGGTCACACACTTAACCCTGGGGTTAGGGTGTGGCAGGTCTTGTGGTTGGGGACACAGTAGGGTAGGATAGCTCCTCCAAAGGAAAAGTTAAGGTAGGTGAAACAAACATTCATTTCTTATGCTCCACAAGCCAGGAGCTGCTGGTGGAGCTTAGCCAGGGCTCCCTGCCCTTGTTGTCTCTTGTTTCCCATGTGGGTTTCCCCTTGCATTTGGCAGTTGTGGGCCAGAGTAGCCTGTTCCCTGGCTGGCCTCACTTCGCTATATTGCGTGGAAAACCCTTGAGTATCATTTGAGTGTCGTTTTCAACCTTACCAATTTTCCAGCATTGATATAGATTCTCTTGTCATCTGATGCTAATTTTGAGAAGGGATTAAATTTAGTGCTTGAATCATATTTTGAACCCTAGGAGATATTTCTGGCACAGGTTGGCAGGGCTTGTGGGTGGGATAGGAAGAGAGGGGCAAGAAAGAAGGTGAAGGAAGTTGAATATAGCAACATTCTCCAAGTAAGGGAATACATGAACAAATTCTGGTGAAAAGAGAGACAATGGGTAGAGTTTTAAACCTTATGGGTTTGGAGGAATCTCGTAGTGAAGCTGAAACTGGCCTCTGTATCCCGACACCGGATTAAATCTTGGAGACAGAGTTTTGGGTGAAGTAAAAAATAATAGCTTTATTGCTTTGCCAGGTAAAGGGCCACAGAGGGCTGGCTAATGCCCTCAAAACTGTGTCCCAACTTGAAAAGGGTAGTGAGAAGTTTTATAGCAATGGTTCAAAGAGGATGTGATCAGCTCGTGAGCATTCTTCTGATTGGTTGGTGGTGAGGTAATTGGGAATCAGCATCATCAACCTTCTGGTTCTAACCGGTCTGGGGTCTGTGTGCTTGTGGGCAGCACACCCTTGTCAAGCATTAACTTCTCCCACCTGGTGCGGGTTTCAGTATCTGCAGAACAGCTCAAATATATTGTTACTGTATCCCTTGATGGGGAGCCAAGACCTTGCCCCAAGGCTGCACTATTGTTTCTCTTGACCGTTTCTTCCTTGTCTCACATCCCCTCCCTTCCTTAATTAACAACAGCTTGAATCTGCCTGCTGGAACTTAGGGGAGGTCATGGAGGCTGAATGAAGCCTATTTCCTGTAATCAAAGAAATGGGGGACACAGAAAGGCTTTTGTGCCCAAGAGCCCCAAAGGGCCCTTCTCAGTATCAATAGGTTGATGCAAATGTGGGCTGGATTGCTTGACCTCTGTTCCACTTGGGGGCCATGGTTTTCTGCTCATGCCCTTACTCTCAAAGTTTTGGTTTTCACCATCTGCTTCATCTTTGTCTGCAATCTTTTGTGCCCAGCTTGATAAAAGTAATAGCAAAAATGATAATAACTGCCATTTTTAGGAGCTTATGTAGCAGACACACTTAGCGCTTGCTATATATGTTTAAATTAATTTTCAGAGCAGCCCTGCAAGGTAGGTCTTTCTATCCCTAATTGACAAGGTGAGGAAACTGGAGCTTTGTGAGATCACTTCTGCTCAGTTTAACTTGGGGTTTTGTCATCAGCTTCCACAGCTGCCTGGCTGGAGAGGCAGGATGGTCAAAGGTCTGAGAGGAGTCTGCCTGCCCGATTGGGTTGTGTAACATCATACGTTGTGTAACATCATACGTTCCTTAACCACTCTTGGCCTCAGTTTCCCCATCTGTAAGATGAGGATCATCACAGAACTTACCAACAAGGTCATTGTGATAATTAAAGAAATTACACACGAAAAGCACTTGAAACAGTACGTAGTATATAATGAGTACAGTGTCAATGTAAATGATTGTTGCTCTGTGCCCGTGTGTAGTATATAGACGAGAGCATTCCTGGGAGTCAGGGCTATTAGCTAACTGTGGATTTTGAGGCAGGGCATTTTGCTCTTTGATTCTATTGATTTGACTGTGAAATTAGGAGGCAGATGAAATGTTCTCCAAGGGCCTCTTAAGCATTCGTCGGAATGAATGAGGGGCCAGGGCATGTTTCTGCACTGCCTGAGGTCCTTGGCATTTCCAAACATGGTGAAAAGCCACAAAGGGTGTCTACTGAGATCAGCCCACCTGGACAGGCCTTCTGCTCAGAATGTCTCTTGCTTGTGGAGGCAGAACTAGCCCCATCCAAGGAAGCCTGGGCTCACAGATTGTAAACCAGGGCTCCTTGAAGTGGGGTATTAAGAGCAATGGAACCGATCACAGGGTCTTCAAGGATGTGGAAGAAGCAGTGATGATTCAAAGACACACACCTTCAAGGAAAGAATTCCTACCTTTCTTTGTCCCCTGGACCCCTTTGGCCATCTGATGAGGCCCATGTACCCTTTTTCCAAATCATGTTTTTAAATACATGAACTACATAGGACTACAAAGAATACCAATTGTGGTAAAATATAATTACCAAATATATATACCCCCTATATATATATATGTATATATTTGGTGATTTAGTACTATATGGGCTTCTTTATTCCATATTAAATAGCAAGCTCCAGCTCCAGCCAGCTCCTGCTCATGGTAGGTCTACAGCCACCTAAAATTCGAAATAGTGATGAGAGTAAATATTTTCAGACATCTGCACAACCTTAATGTGATGTGAAAATACCTGTGATTTCTCTTGCTGATAAAGTTCCCGAAACTACTGTGGTTTCCTGCCTGGTTTCACATTCGAAGGAAATGCTCAATTTCAGTTAGAGGTTAGTGAAAATAAAGATGTAATTTTTTTCCCATCCAAGTTTATAGATTCCCTAATTCATGCAACCCCAATAATGTCTATGATTCTATTACCCAAAGGCAGGTGCATAATGATGTACAGGTTGGGAGGCATGCCAGAGGCTGGGAAAGAAGAATGTCTAAACAAGAGCTGCAATATTTCTGATCTGTCCATGGGAAGGTCTTCTAGAGAGGGTGGAAATGAGAAAATCCCTCTCAAAATGGCAAACTATTCATTGTAGAGGCATAAAGTATTGAGAAGCAGTATGACATTGTGTTCTTATGCCCATGAAGTAGGCAAGGGTTGGTTTGGCATGGGTCATTTTTGGCCTGAATTTCTTTCAGAGATTCTTGCAGACAGGCTGAGGTGTGAATTTCCTGTGAAAGTGTCATCATGTTAAGTATGTAAAAATACTGGCTTATCACCCATGATGCAATGGACTAGTGGAATGATTTAATGTGGCTCTCAACAGCACAGTTAAGATTTATGTGGATAATCATCCCAATGGTGGGAATGATAAGTTATCACATTTATTATTTGCATATAGAAAGGTCTTTCGTGAATTCTCTGGGTTCTCACAATTCAACCTTATGCTTGAGAAGAAGGTGAACAGTTGTTAGATTTAATTAGAGAGTACTAGAAAGGTAAATTGAGAGGGTATAAAGCATCCATAGTAGCCTATGGGTCAAGACTAAAAGAAAAAAATGGAAGATATTTGTTTTCTGACATAGGCAAATCTGGTGGACACACAGTAATCTGAAGTTTTAAGGCCAACAGTGAACGTGTTCTAGGATGTCTGCATAGGGGCCATCATTTCTGGATAATTTTATGGCTCTCCCAGCACAGAATCAGTGGAAGCCAGCCAGTGGGACCCAGATTCCTGAGGGGTTGTGGAATTAATACAAAGGCCTGTGAGTCTCCCTCTGCATGTGTTCTACGTTTTTCCAACCACAAGAGAGTTCTCACTAAATTTCTTGGTACTCAAAAAGGATCTTTGTAAAAGTTAGGAACCATTGTTCTAGAGGATAGGCAATTACTTCCATGGAAACATGATTTCAAATTTATTCTCAGCAAATTTCAAAAGCCATCAGCAGTTTTAGCTATTCACGTAATGCATTTCAGAGGTATGGCTTTTATGAAACAGCATACTCAGTTTCATACACCAAACTTTATTTCCTTATCTTTTTCATTTCTTTACTAAGTTCTTCTTTAAAAAACCCACTAGAACCTCAGTTTTTAAGTTCTATTTCAATATTATTTTAAAACTTAAGTTCATAAATAAGCTTGAGTTTGTAGCTAGAAACTGGCCATAAAAGACTCAGGCTGCAATCGTTTCTAAAGGAAACACTGCATTTAAACTTGAGCTCAAATTAAATGAAGCAAGAGAGAAATGCAGACTTTTTACTCATCTTTGGAAAATCGAAGATCATGCGGAAATTTATCAGAGAAAAGCAGTCAATCTGTACTGTGTTTTTGGGAGGTGATTCATTTATGTGTCGATACATGTTTTGTTTGTTTGTTTGTTTGAACTGATGGAATTTGGGAATCTGATGGGATTCTGGAACTTTCTGAAAGGGACTAATGGAAGATATCTTTTAGTTGGTTACTTTCTCTACCATGGCAGTGGCCTACTTGTGAATGCAGTGGAGAAAAGCATCAAGTGGCCAGAAGGTGGAGAGGCAGTGGCCAGGAGGACTTTGAAGGTGTGTAGCAGCCTCAAAGTCCTCAAGTCCTTCTGAAACTTAGCAGCTGACCTGGGAAGCCCAAGGTAAGAATTCATAATGTTCAAGAGGAATTTTCTCTTCCTGCCTGGAGAACAATTTGATCTCCAATGCTACAGGGCAGCTTGATAAACAGTGTTAGATCAACTAAGGGTAAAGGACAGTTCACGGTGAGTCTTCAAGGTCGTTTCCCCGTGATAGTTGCCTGCAATGTAGAAGCACAGGCATATCAGACCTGAGAACCATACTACTGAAACACGCTTGCAGCCCAAAGTCTCCCTGCCCTACACACTTCTGCTCTTCTATGGACAAGATAAGGATTTTTGTAAGAATTCTACAACAGAGGATTGAGACATGGTGATGGCCACTTAGAGGAGGCTGTGAAGTGGGAGCTTTAGCACAACGTGTTAGGTCACAGGTCTCCTGCTAGAGGGAAGGGTTAACTGCATAGCAGGCTCAGCAGGTAAGCTCACATAGGATAAGAAATGCACTTTTAGAATTGGGTTTCTTGAGGACTCATTCAGCAGGCCAGCCGCTGTATTGGCCTCTGCAACTTCTGAACAGAACCAGAAGATTCATCAGGCTCCTGCACAGCAGCTGCCTGGCTGCAGTTGGCTGTGAGAACTGGCTGGTGGTCAAGGAGATCTACAGACCCCGGTTGGTCCTAAGGATGCAAAAAGTCAACAGATGAGGAGCATGTCATTACAGCACCTTCTGAAACTGACATAATTCCTTTAAGAAATAGCCAGGAAAAAAGTCTCGGTCTCCCATCTTTCAGGGCCAGCCTCCTCTGTCTTGTTCTCTGGACAATCTTGTGTGCTCAAAAGCTGTCTGGAGCAAGCCCCAGCTCCTGGGATCCCATGTACAGACTTGATTCCCTTGAGATTTAAGGTCTTAAGAATGAAGCAACTGTGGGGCATCAGGCCATTGGCTTATTGCCTGTCTATTCTTCCAGGCACCAGAGCAGAAGGACTCATTAGACGTACTCTTAGTAGAGGTATTTTCAATGGGGAACAAACATGGGTTAATTAAAACCTATGTTTTAATTGTCAAACAAAGGTACTTTTTTCTTTGATTGTAATCACTGATTTTGTGGGGAGAGGGAAATGAGAGAAGAGACCTTAATTTAGGTAGCAGCTTGACATTATGCCATTTGATTATGCTCTTCAAAAACATTGAATTCGGAAGTATAAGCAGCATTAAGTTCCCAAAGGGTGAGTTCATCCTTGAAAAACAGCAAACAGTGAGTGTCCTCGGTGGGTCTCAGTATGGAGCCTGGAGCTGGGGAACATCACAGTCACTCCATGAATCTCATCATTTGTGTGATTTCCTCATGGGCTGTATGCTCTTTGGGGGAAAAGTCAATTGACCTTGACCTTTGCTTTTTTATATTATTCACAAATGCTTGACACTCAAATATTTGTTGAAAGAATGAGTGAAGGAAGGAAGGAGACAGGCCAGTTTCGTCCAGTTAAGGTCAAGGCTACAAGCACTTGTTAGTTCTATGCAAAACTGAGACATAGGCAATGATTGGTTTTCACCTCTTTTATGAAGCTGTCCTTACATCTTCAGGAAAAGGGGTCCATGACCCTCACTGATCCAACTAAATGACCCATCGCATGTCCATTTTCCCATCTTACTTCCCATTTTTCTTTCCTACTCTTGCTGACACATTAAGTCACAGACATAGCAAATGTGTATAAACATAGAATAACATTAAAAAATAATTTAGCTCACCAAACATTCTTTCTAATTTCTAGGTAATATCTGCTCCAAGAAAGGCAGCCTTCCCAGTGTCCAGCTTGACATGACTCAGGAGCCACCTCTCACCCTTCTAACATCTGAACTCCTTGAAGTCTAAAGCCAAGAGCAAAGCCACAGGAGAGATGAAGCGTCTCCTCTTCTGCCAACCTAGGCTCATTTTTTGAGGGGTTCAATTTTTTTCCCCTAAGAGGATCTAAACATTTCCTTAAGTAACCCACACTGGAAAAGATCTTTCTTAAAGAAGAAATTTGTCCACCAACATAGAATAAGCTATCGGAGGAACATCATCATTTATACAAGAGAAACACGTATGTGTGACATGCATTCTCTACAGAGTGATGCTTCCCCCAAGGAGTCAAAAATTGGTTCTCAGAGGTGGGGAGCATGGGTGAGAAAAATCTTAGATATTACAATGATTTGTGGACCTCTAAAATGTCATAGGACATAGACAGATATACAGTGTGTTGGTGCCATTTAGATTTTATGGGAAGGGGCGATTAGGAAAAGTCTAAAAAGGCTCTTTGTGGGGGAGGGATGATGATGAAAATAAGTTGAGAAACACTAATCTATGTTAAGCGAGGTCATTTTCTTCACCACGTTTTGCGGCCCAGCTCATATCCAGACTTCTCCAGGAAGCTTTCCTTCCTTCCAGCCTGTCCCAGTCAACGAATTCTCAGAACTGTTTTCGTCAAGGCTGTAGAAGGGGTGATAGCTGTGGTGCTATCTTGTGACTTTCTCTGAAGCCCCCTGAGGGAGAGCAGAGGCACCAGTACAAGCGTGGGGACTGGAGGGTGGGCTGTGGGTTCCAGAGGGTCTCGCCTGCTGCAGGACACCCCCTGGGCCGTCCCACGTGTGTGCTCCCCATTCTAGAATAAGCAGAGGTGGGAGTTAGTGGGGTCTCATGACAACACCAGCCCAAAGGGCAGGAGCAGGTTCATAAATGAGAGATAGAGCCTGCGATGAGAGAGCATATATGAACTGTGAGAGGGCAAGAAGGGCCTTCCTACAGACACATTTGGGGGTTGTCATTGCCTTCATGTTGCTGTGTTGGTTGGCTTCAATGTAGAGGATTGGGACATTCATTTATTTATCTGGTTACTTACTCAATCACCATTTATTAAGTACTTACTCTGTGCCAGGCATTATTCTGGTTCCTACATACATAGCAACTGAATAGAAGGACCCAGTCTTTCCTCTCCGGAGCTTAATCCTTGAGGGGAAGCCAGGCAATCAACACAAGCAAGAAATAACATAGCCATTTGTAATAAAGTTCTTTAATAAAACTGGGTGGAGGGACAGAGAATGACTGAGTGCTCCTCAGATGAGGAGATCGGGATGGACCACTCTGAGTCGAGGGCCCCTGAAGGATGAGGATGATGCCAGCAGTGTTAGGGCTGAGAGAAGTACATTCTTGACCAAGAAATATTCTTGCAAATGCCCTGAGAGGGGATGGAAATGACCTCTGGCTACATTATGGATAACAGATCATAGAGGGACAGGAGTGAGTGAAGGAGGCCTTTGCGGTTGTAAAAGCCAGAGATAGTGATGATGTGGCCATGGTGAGAGATGGATGGATTCAGGTTAAGCTTTGGAGGTAGAGCCAGGAGGGTCTGATGGACTGGATCTGGGGTGCAAAAAAAAAAAAAAAAAAAAAAAGACATCAGAGATGATTCCCAGGCTTTTGACTCAAGATGCTATGTAAGGGGGAAAAAATCACTGCTAAAATGGGGAGGACAGGGGGAGGAAGAGGTCTAGGAAGAAAAGTTTGGTATTCTTATTTATATACAAGTGGAGATGTCAAATAAGCAGTTAAATACACAAATCAAGAGTCCAGTGGAGAGATCAAGGATGGGGATAAAAATTTAGGAAACCTGAGCCATAGCCAAGGACATGAGAGAGAAAGGCATCCTACACTACCTGTGTTAAGAACCATTCATGGCAAATTTGGCATATATTCTACCTTTGTCCTTGCCTTGCTTTCCTGGGGGGAATAGCTTATGTGTGTACCAGAGGAGACGATAGATTCCCCCAGTTAGCAGCCAGATCTGTTATTCTTTGTGTCTTTCACAGTACATGTGGGAATCTCAGTTACATGCGGGTGATCTTTCATCTTGCACTACTATTCAGAGAGAAACCTGACTTATTTTTCTCACTATGAAACCAGGGAGGGTCCTTTGCTCTGGCTTTGTGTGAGGCCCAGGCCACTGTGGTTTCCTTCTCACCTATAAGAGGCTGCCTTAAGTCTCCACCTCCGCCTCTGCCCTGGAGAGTTAACAGAGGACAGCGACTTGGTGTGTTCCATGCCTTTCTTCTTGACCACACCTCCCATTTTTTTCTCATCTGAAGCAAAAACCAAACCAAACCAAACCAAAAAAGGCAAATGAGGCTCAAATCCTATTTAGAAAACAAACATGGAGAGGATAACTCCCCCTCTTTCCTTTATTTCTCGTATCCAGGGAGCTAACTTTTTGTTTTCCTTTGTTGGAAGTGAAATGAATGTATCCCCCTTTCTGTTTGTTTTATAATATTTGCTTAGCGACTCCTTAGCAATGGTAGGAAATTACAACCTGTCCCAGTCAACTCATTCTCAGAACTGTTTTCCTCAAGGATGTTGAGGTGGTCTTCTCTTCCTCAATCCTCTGACAGGGAAGATGAGAGAAAGAATCAGGGAGGGGGCAGCCACTTAAGATCGAGAAAGTGTTTTTTACTAGAAAAACTCCTAAAGGCACAGGGCCTTCACCATAAAAGGTACAGATTCTAATCAGAATATTTTGGAAATCTTCTCAACAAATACTTAGCAGACATCAGTACTACTTCACGATGACACATACTATTCCTAATCATTTCAGATCAGGTCTTCAGAGAAGTGCTAGCGCTCAGAAGATGCTTAATAAAAATGTGTAGCTTGAGTCATTAATTCAGTTCATCATGCACTGTGTCCAGCAGCAGGATTTTAGCCTTCTCTGATTAGGAGTCAAAAACAGAAGGCAAAGTCGGATGCCTAATATCGTCTTTATGAAATTCTGTCCTCCTAGGATGACTAGCAGCTATTGCACGATTCCCATATATTTTATAACCAGTAATTTGATCAAGCTAACTCCTCAGTGCCCTGATCCCAATAACTGGGAATCAGTGATAACCAAGGACATAAAAAGGGGAGTGCTTGAGGTACTGACCCGTCATGGACAACATTTTCTGACCAAGGAGAAAGAATGCTGTTTGCAATTAAAGAAAGCATGGTCCCCATTCTGTAGTTGGGAGAGAGCACAGATGGGATAAAAACTGGGTCTGCTTCTGGTGGCAGCCATAACCATGCCTAATCCACCAGGCAGTCCTCAGAATTTGAAAGGAAACCGACACTGTTTGGGGATTATGAGAAAGCCAGTGGAAATCTCACAGGACCACAGGGAGCTCTTCCTTCCTGCTCCATCCTTTAGTATTCTGCAAGAGATAGTTGTAGGACATAGTTCATTTCACATACATGATTTAAATGGAATGCAAACAAATTTGGTATTATTACTCTCCCCTTTAAAATGTTAATACAATTTCTAGTGTATGTTTTAAAAATTCTTTAAAAAATACATTAATTCTGAAAAACTGCAGCATCCTTAAAAATACAAATGGATTTGACTTACTCTGCAAATCTCTTTGAATACATATGAAACTAATAAAAATAAAGGGGATGAGAAGCTATAAGACTGAAACACACACACACACACACACACACACACACACACATACACACAAAGGAGATAAAGCATCATTCAATAGAATAGCAAACAAATGATTCTCTTAAAGAAAATCTCCAAAATTTGCTTAGAGAAATGGAATCTTCATGGTTTTGAAATAAATCAAGGCTCTTGGCACAATGCTAATATGCATAAATGTTCAGTTTTCCCCACAACCGTAACTCCAAAATGGAAAGTTGGCTTTGTTATTGGGGTAAACAGATCTATTGTATATTTCATATTTGCTGTATCCTTTCTTAAATATTTGGTTTTGAAAGGGGTGATTAGGAAAAGTCTAAAAAGGCTCTTTGTGGGGGAGGGATGATGAAAAAAAGTTGAGAAACACTGATCTATGTTAAGCAAGGTCATTTTCTTCACGTTTTGAGGCCCAGCTCACATCCAGACTTCTCCAGGAAGCTTTCCTTCCTTACAGCCTGTCCCAGTCAACGAATTCTCAGAACTGTTTTCGTCAAGGCTGTAGAAGGGGTGATAGCTGTGGTGCTATCTTCCGATCCATTTAATGCTGTCCCACTGGAGGAACAACAAAACTGTAGTTGGAGGCTACAAGTCATTACCTGGGGGCTTCCCAGTGACTGAGACACCTGTGGGGTTGCTGTAGCCCCTGGTTTTTCCTTGCACACCGGCTCGCAGCCCAGGCGTGTTGCATAATGCGTATATCGATAAAGCACTGTGTGCCGAAGCTCTAAGACTGACATTAATAAATTTGACACACTTGAGCTTGCTTTCAGTGGAATCCTATAAATAAAGATTTATTCTACAACTGAGTGAAAATCCAGCCCGGAAGCTCATGGTCACCCTTCAGACATCAAGGCCAGGTCCTTTTGTGACTCCAGTCAGTTCAGCCGGTCCAAGACATCTACTGCCTGGAGGAGAGAAGGTCATGATAAGGGGATGCCCATCCCAGGAGAACAGGGCGTGCAGGCTCTTGTGTAGAAGAAGCTGCCAGAGACTCAGAATCTGTAGGCTGAGTTCTAGGTGGGTCCACTGTGACTTAGGTTTCTGAACTCGGGCAAGCCATTTAATTTCTTTGGATCTAATTTTTTCACACCAAACTGAGATATTTGGATGAATAATCTCTAATCTTGGACTCTAAATAATTCTGTAATCCCTTCCTCAGAACCCCACCCCTTACCTCACCTCCTAACCCATTTCCTACCCTGCACCTCTCCAAGAGAAACTTATAGCTTGAAGAATGACCCTAGTTAGGTAGGTGGGTGTGGAGAGGAAGATAAGAGGTGGCTAAATCACCGGGCAGCCAGAGCCCTTCTCTAGGGCAGCAGGAGCCCCTTAAACAACTGCCAGGCATGGAGCTGTCCTTGGTAGACCATGTGCCAGCATCCTGGAGGCTTAGTGCCTCTTCCCTTTTCTAGGTTCTTTAAGATGAAAGGTGAGACCTCTAGCCCTCAGCATTACTGGGCCCTTTCTGGATTCTTTCTGATGCCACATGTACTTAAAGAAATTTGTATAATAATTTTGTCATGTGATATATTTAAAGCTTTGACAGATGTATTTTACCTGAGCAAGAATTGCTCTTAGAGAATTAAATTCTCTTTTAATGTTCTTATGTCATATTTAACAATCTAGGTGTCCCTCTATAGCATTTCTGGATTAGTAACCCACTCCATTTTTATAGACATTGGGCTGGAAACTTTGAAGCTGCTATATATTTAGCTGGTCTCCAAATGAAGTCTATTTTTAAGAAGAAAAAAAGGAACAAAGCTCTCTTCTACTATAATTGAATTTTCTCTAAGGTTTTTAACCACCATTATGTGGGATTGAGGGCTGTAAAAACTTCTAAATTTCAGATACACTGCAGTTAAACCAATAGACTAAAACTTAATTTGAATTATAGCTGTGAAGATGCATTATTCTAGAAATAATTCCAGTACAAATGCCATAAAGATGATGATTTTTTTGATTTAGGCATTTTACCCCAATTTCCTCTCAGATGGTCTTAGGACATCTTATGGAAGTTCAAAACTGAATTATAAGTAGTAAGATGCATTAGTCAAGCATTTATTCATATGCCAAAGTCAGTATTGATTAAAAATATTTACAATTGCTATCTGTTTTATCAATAGTTTTAGGTTTTCCTTGGCATGGACTTCTGGGCTGTGCTCTTGCTTTATTCTTGTTTATCACCCCAATTCATCGATAAAGTATTAGCTCCAGTTAATTGTCCTCCATTAAGTCTTCCCTTAAAGTTGTCCAGAGAAAGTTAACAACTCCTACCTGTCATGTTTTTTAGATACTCTATATGAATTCCATGAGACCCAGGAACGAAGTTGAATTATTTTGAATGAGTCTCAAATATGGGATCTGAAGCGACCCAAAAAGAAAAGGCATTATTTGGTGGTAGAAAAAAGAGGCATGTAGGGCAAAGAGCACCTGCTAACTTGAAAAGGGATAAAATGTAAAGAATATCAGGTAAGTCAAACATCAGATTGTTTGACGACAGAGACTCTATCAACATTTCTTGACCTCACAATAGCTTTTCATTAAATGTAGCATTCAAATACCATTGTGTGTTCTACAAAACTGAGTACACACCCTGACCTCTGGGTGCTTACAGTAAAAACCCATCTTCTTAGTACTTACCTTAGGTGCCAAGCCTAGAGAAACACAATTCTTGAGAAGTAACCCCAATCCATCCATCTGGTCATCTCCAAATGAAAGATATCAAAAGAATTGTTTTCTTGCCAGTTAGGGTAGAGCTGTGTAGGTCAAATGATGCCACCTCATGGCCCCCCTTCAGAATGGGGGTAGCCCAGCGATGCAGATTGGAAGGGTTTTGGGAGTATTGATAGGCAGAGAAGCCACCTCTCACACCACTGGAGGCCTCACAAAGAGCAGGGCCTATGGTTCCATAAATTAAGATCAAGCCTCAATGACCTTATTATGGTCCTTTTAAATATAGAATTCTGCAGGGTACAGGTTATATGTGTTTGTACTCATGGTGTACATAAGGGGGAACTTTTTTCCTTGTGTGAGTTTCTAGAAAGATCTCTGTTCCCCTCCCACAGAGCGTGGATGTTCAAGAGAGTAGTGTGAGTTCCTTCTCCCTGCTGATGGGCTCCTGGCCGTATGCCCAGGATGAGAGCTGAATAGCCACTATCCAGGCCTGTGCCACTGGGTGGGGCCAGGGTTCAAGGGCTCTACTTGAGTCTGGAAAGTTCTCTGGCCCTGGCGAGGTGGCTGGCACCAGCTCTCCCACTTCTCATTTCCAATCAGTAAACCTACTGCTCAGGGCTTCCCAGGAGGAGGTGCTTTCTCTCCCACCCTTGCACTCTCTCCATGCAGTGATAGGCATCCGGGTTAGGCCTGTGGTCCTGCAGTGCTCTGGACAAGTCTCAAGGTCTAGAATCAGAAAAGGAAAAGCTCCACTGCAGCCTCAGCCCAAGCTGTGTTCTCTCATCCTGTTTTAGGGGGAAGCCTTGGCCCAAGTGAGGAGCCTATGGTCCTTGATTCTTTTTGGCCACCAGCTTCTTGTGTCAGTTTCTCCCTGTGCTTATAACCTACAGGTGAAAAAGAGTGAATCTTAGGACCCCCTACCCATCCCAGGCTCCAAATTATAAGTTTATTGACTGACGATCCCAAGGGGAACAGCATCTGCACTTGGTTATTCTGAGTAAGCCCATCTCCAGGTAATATGATGGGAGAGAGTCTTTGTTGAAGACGGTACTGTAGGAAGAGCTTGAATGAGCGGAGACACCAAGGGGGTCAGAGAAGCTCAGAGGTGAGAATGGCGTCATCAGGCAGATGTAGAGCAATTGTCAAATGATGATAAACACATTCTTTTGTGTCATGTCAATGTTTGGCCTTCCTCTGGTTCTCAAAATCGACCCAGGCCAGTTTCTTAGAGATCCTGATCACTCCCATTTGATCCTTCCCCTTCTCTTTCCTTTTCATTCACCTTTCTCGTCTTTTTAAATGAGAGCTTAGTCATTCACAGTGAGAACAACAGGTTAAGTTGTATCTTAATATAAATATATTTTAAAACTACATAAATGTGAAAGTGCTTATTAGTGATCAGTATATAAAGGAGATATATACATACATATGTGTGTGTGTATATATATATGTGTTTGTGTATATATACATACACACACAGATGTGCACAATCTTTTTTTAAACAGAAATTTGAAGATATCCACTCTCCACTATTTACAGCTCATGTCAAATTTTAAATACTTCTGAAATTTTAGTAGAATGTGGACTCTCTCTTTAGAAAGTTCATGACATTGTTTGTCTCTTTCTTTCTTTCTTTCCTTCTTTCTTTCTTTCTTTTTTTCTGGCGGAACAAAGTTTACTCTACCAAATAATTTGAAGCCAACAATTGAGGCAATAATCTGATAGATGTTGAAGCATGTCTGGGTTTGTACGGCTCTTTCCTTAGGTGACATATATTACCACGTTTCAGAGTGTTTTCCATGGAAAGTTCCCCTGAGACTGTGGTCAGATAAGTTTGGGAAATAGTGGGTTAATTAAAGTTAAATAGATTTCTTTATAGCAGGACTAATCAGAGGCTTTAGTAAGCTAAGGTACGCTATGAATTTCTAAGTTGAGATAATAGTGGCAAAATGGAAATCACCGTTTCCTAAGTGTATTTCTCATAGGACCTTTTTTTCCCAAGGTGCATCTCATAGGACTAGTGTTTTATAGGACAAACTTTGGGAAACACTTAAATAAATGCATCTCAAAGCAGCTACCTTACTGCTTTGAGATGGAGAACAGCCTTTAAGAAAAATCTTTCTCTTCTGCCTATTGAATATTACCTTGGTATTTTTGATGTCTTTTTGTCTTCTTATGGCATATTTTTGCTCTCTTTTTCAGATGTGTGTGTTTGTCTTATCTTCCTTGCCTAATGTCTCTCCTCCACCTCCAACTAGTCTGCAAACTCAGCGGGGACAGGCTGATGGCTCACTTTTCTATGTCTCTTTCCCCCTCCCACCCTCCCTAGAGTAACCTTTTTCTTGAAAGAGACTCTGAATCCACATTTGTTGAATGGACATGCCCTACAACATTTGATTCCTCTTAGTTTATTTTTTGCTGCTCCCCCCAAAACCCAAAAGAATCCCCCAAAATAACTTTCTTAAAACAAAAGGGCTAGAGTTGTTATACTTTCTTAGGGGATTGCAGGGAGGGTTGCCACAATGTATTCAAGTCAGGGAGGAAAATGTAGCAATTATCTTATTAATAGCAGTGTCTTGAGAAACCAGCCTCCAGATAACCCATGAGCCATGGTTCACATATCAGGAACTGCTATTCTGCCACGGGGTGGCCAACTTTTCTAATCCGAGCAGGTCAGATTCTAATGATGGGCCAACATCTCGATTCTCCATGGATTTCAGGCCCTTGGGTGATAACAGCAGAGAGGGCTATTTTGTGGCCAAGGACGGAAATGTCCAGACATGGGAGGCACAGTCCTGTTAAGCAGCATATCCCTGGGAACCCTTTTGCCTCCTTAACACTTGATTAAAGAAAAGCCATTTAAGACAACTTATGTCCCTTTATGTCCCTTGTCCTGTTGTATCTTAACGTTCCTAGGACACCAATAAAACAAGATAAAAACAAAAATAAAAAATGAATTAAAAAACTTTGTTTTCCTTACTACATACATTAAAGTTTAGCTGACAACCTAACCTCAAAAAGACTTCATCTTTAAAAATAAAGCAATATTTGTCTATGTGGAATTGTGACATAGTAAAAAATATGTATTTGGTCTTTATCCCTGGTTTTTGGCACAGAGCTCCTTGAACTCTTGGAATTTCCCAACATGGTTGATAGGGGCATCTTCTGTTGTTCATATCAAAGCCTTTCAACCATACTTGACTTTGTCTAATAAGGGGACTCTCGGAGGAAGATGGAGGCTGGTTGCCAGGGGAACCAACCTATGGTTAGAGGGTTAGGATTTTCATCCCTACTCCCTGGCCTCCGGGGAATAGAGAGGGGCTAAAGATTGAGCTAATTACCAATGGCCAATGATTTAAATAATCATGCCAAGGTAACGGAACCTCTGCAAACCCCTAAACAACAGGATAAAGAAAGTCTCTGGGTTGGTGAACACATCTAGGTGCTGGGAGGGCTGTGCACCCAGAGAGAGCATGGAAGTCTCTTCCCCATTCTCCCCAGTACCCTGCCTTATGCAGCTCTTCCATTTGGCTCTTCCTGAGTTGTATCCTTTATAATAAACCCAATAATAGTGAATAGAGTGTTTTCCTGAGTTCTGTGAGCTGTTCTAGCAAATTATGGAACCCGAGAAGGGTGTCATGGGAAGCCTTCATTTACAGGCCGTTAGCTGGTCAAAAGTCCCAGAGGCCCAGACTTGGGATTGGTGTCTGCAGTGAGGGGCAGTCTTGTGGTCCTGAGCCCTTGACCTGTGGAGTCTGTGCTGATTCGGATACTTAGTATCAGAATTGCTTGGTGTGGAAAACCCAAACAAACCAAATGTGGAAAACATTTGTTGTCAGAAGTATTGTGAGTAGAAGAAACAAGTGTTTTCTTTTAGCCTAGATGTAGGTGATGCTTTTCCCCTCTCAGTGTCTGTATTAGGATATTTTTAGCTGTAGGGCACAGAAACTCAGTATAATGTAACATATGTTTCCTGTATCAGGGAAGACCAGGGCTGCCTAGGCTTGAGGGTCACACTCAGTGACATCAGGAAGCTGCCTCCCTACCTTTTGAATCTGCTGCCCCCTGAGTTGCTTCATTCTCAAGCAGATTCTCCACGTGGTAGCAGAGTGGCTGCCGACACACCTGGGTATACATCTTCCCAGTGATGAAGCTAGCAATCCACAGAGAGTGTCTCTTTTCTGATGATTCCAGCAAAGTGCCTGTGGGGAGAAGGGCTGCCTGCCTGGCTCCAGTGGGTGTTGGTCCCTGCAGTAATCGCTCTGGCCTGGGGCTTGGGTTTCTCTGGGAGACCAAACTTAAGTCACGTTCCTTCCCCTCGGGCAGGGGAAGAGGCCGGCTCCAAACTCATCTATCAGAAGGAGTTCCCCGTGAGGGGTTCTGTTACTAGAAGAAGGGGAGGGAAAGAAATTAGGAGGATAAAAATTCTAATTACAACAGCCCACCCCAGCCAGCTTCCAGAAGAAGCAGGAGACACTGCTTTTATTTACTCAAGCCATCAGACTCACAGTTTCCTGCCTTCCAATATTTTCTCTGATGAGAAACAGGATCAAGAGGGTGCCCCTCAACAGCATCTAAGTGACTTTTACATATCTATACCCAGGAGACATCCTTCATGATTTAGCTGAGCTTCAATATTTATATTACCCATGTTTGGAGTCAATTAAACCCATTTGGGAACTAAAATGCAAATACAGCAGCAAGCCCATAGGGCCGATGGCTGATATGTGGATATGTCACCACAAAAGAAGAAGCATCATGGGGTTTGCAATGTCATCACACCTGGTAATTGAATGTTACTTTGTGTTTGAACCATTTCTGTTATTAAGAAACAGATACTCTTCAGTTGAATCTCATGGAGAAGCAAAAATTGATTGTCAACAAGTCTGTGGCTTGGATGTTATTACTCAGAATAAATTGTAAGGGAAAAATGGTCTTTATGAGGGTGTTGATATATTTTTAATAGAAACTCTCCATCCCTGATACAGTAGATTACAAATGTTTCCAAGGGAAAATGGTACTGCCGGTTTATCATATAAGGGCTTTCTGTTGGTTTTAGTAAATTGAATTTCTTCAGTGCCAGGAAACTCTGATAGCATTTACTAGACAAGAGACATAAACACCCTCTCTAGCACTGAAACTTTAGGCCATTTACATACTATGCCATCAATTTTAATTACTTGGAAAAGAGATGTGCAAGAGAAACCACTATTAGAACTCAGTAGTAGAGATGGAGAGGAAAAAATCATCCTCTTGAAATTTCTAGATATATATTTTTTCAGTTATATATATATTTCAGATTATCTTCCATTGTAGGTAATTAGGAGATATTGAATATAGTTCCCTGTGCCATACAGTATAAACTCTTAGAGTGTTGACCTAGACATGATGTAGTTTGTACTGACACAGTGGTCGTTGATCTTATTCTCCCCCTTTCATTGGAAATTGGTTTAGACCCAGTAGCTGCACTGGGGCTTACAAAGTGTGGCCATGCGGGCTGGAGGGCCATGAAGAAAACAGAAGGAAGTCTGATGCTCCCAGGATGAAAGCAGTTAGCAGTTTATTTGCTCCAAAGAGCTCCACTATGACACTGTTTATCCTGTGTGTGCCCCCCACTACCTGGAGGGAATGGATCGGGAGGATGAAGTCCTATCAAGGCCGTGAGGGAGCATCCAGCTCATCTTACTCCCCAGGGCTCGTCTGCACTGGAGCAAGAGAAAAAGATTGGTGCGATGAAGGGCTGGAGAAAGCCATTTGGAAATTAGGCAGCGTGGACAGGACTCTCCTGACCACCAGCTGACTTCCCTGGATGCTCACTGAAGGGGACAGAGGAGCTTCCAACTCGGAAACAATCAGTGAACCACAAGGGTCTCTCTCCTGTTTGTGGGTACAGAGGTGTGAGTCACATCACGCACCCAGGCTGAATTAAGTCTCACAACACGGCGCCTGCCAGGCACGCTCGGAAACTCCACCTGTAAGAGTAAGGTAGGGTCTCCCACACAGGCTTTTATGAAGGTGGACAAGGGATGTGTTGAGAACAGCTAGGTCTGCATTCTGGAGCAAGATAGATATAGATGGGTAGGAGTAGATATAGATATATAAATAATTTATGAGATAGCATAATATTATATTATATATGTAATATCTATAGTATCTTAATAGGTATGCAATACATATAGAGGTAATATGTATTATTATATTACATATATAATATATGCAATATGTAATATATTAATATGTTGTATATTACATGAATATAGACATAATACAAAGTTAATAACACATCTATATCATCTATACTATATCATTTATGATCTATGTGGTTGCACATGTATTTATTTATTGAGACACACAAAACCATGCCGGGGGATGACTTCTGGGGAGACCAGCATTCAACCCACTGCAGCCCCTCTTCCTGCAGAGGTATTTCCTGATGAAGTGAATTTTACCTGCTTTATAAGTATTTTCCTTTACTTGAAAAGCAAATGTTTTCAATAATGTATCCTTCAGGACGCTGGTTCTCAAACTGTGGCCCAGGACTAGCAGCATGGGCTTGCCCTGGGATCTTGTTAGAAATGCAGTTTCCAGGACCCGCGCCTGCTGGATCAGGAAGGGGCACTGTGGCCCAGCAGCCTGTGTTCCAACAGGGCATCTTGGGTGTCTCAAGTTGGAGAACCTCTGCTGTGGAGCTAAGTGCCTTCACAGGGGACTCACACTCTCCTCCAGGACGGTGTTCCGGTGCCCTGTGCAGACTCACACTTTCCTGGTGCCAAGGGTTCATCCCTGCCCTCCCCCTTCCCCTGTTCTAGGTGTGGAAGAGCTGTGAGCCCAGAGAAGCAGTGCTCTCAGCTTCTCAAGGACGCTTTGGGAGGGTTGTGGGCTGCATTGTGTCCCACCAAACATATGTTGAACCATCACCTCAGAAAGTGACCTTATTTGGAGATAAAGTCATTGCAGATGTAATTGGTTAAGAGGAGGTCCTACTGGAACAGGGTGGGTCCCCCATTCAGCATGACTGTTGTCCTATAAAAAGGGGAATTTGGACACATACATACACCCAGAGAGAACACAATGTGAAGATGAAAGCAGAGATGGTATGCCAAAGATGGCCAGCAAACTCCCAGAAACTAGGAGAGAGGCTCCTTCACAGCCCGGGATAGGAACCAGCCCTGCTAACACCTCAATCTTGGACTTCCAGCCTCCAGAACTGTGAGACAATAAATTTCTGTGTTTAAGCTACCCAGTTTGTAGTACTTTGTATGGGAGCCCAAGGAAACTAAAACAAGGAGCATTTAGGGTTAATTTTCTTTGGTGAGCTGGCCTGAGTTCTGAACAATTAACATCAAAAGAACTTCCTGAGCTCAACCCATTTGTCAGCTGGGAACTGCCTTACATCAGAGCAAAAGCTTTAAGTCATGTTGACAATTATTTGGGACATGCAGTTCTCAGTTCCTAAGAGTGTTCAAGATGATACTTTTAGTGAGTTTTAAGTGACTATAGTATCTTAAAGCAGGTTGTCAAAAGAATAATATTTTAGGTTTTATAGCACTTTTGACCTTCTTCTTCTTTATCTTTATTTTCTTTTAGAATTGCCCTTTATAAATGTTTTTCCCTTAGGAGTTTTCATTTGTTCAGAGCTACAAATCAATACAATTAGATACAAAAGTCTTAGCTGAAAATAAAAGCAAATTACTGTATATGTTGCAGGAACATTTTGTGCAATTTTCCTCTTCCAATTAGCCCGATTAGTCAGTGACATCTAGGATTGGTCTTCTAGAAATAGTTATGGGCCAAAAGTCCAGTTCTTAGCTTTAATGAGGGAGCTGGTCTTCCTGCACGAATTGATAAGTATGAGATGTTCTGGGTAATAATTCCAAGTGTTTATGTTCTTCTCTCACTTGTTCATTAATTTTTATCAAATAAATATAAGACTTAAAAAATTTTAAAGACATAACTTTTCATTGGTTATATGAAACTGCCAAAAAAAAGTTTTTACATAGTACATTTTTCTACAGTACCTTTCAATGTAAACTGTAAACAGACACAGACACAGACACACACACACAGACACACACACACATACGCATCTTTTAATTCTTAAATGGGCAAGACTGGAAAAAGCCAGCCAGAAGAGTTATGAGCCCTACAGTTGACACTTGTTCAGTATGGACCATACTCCCCAGAGTCTCCTCCTGAGAGAATGTATTTCACAACCAGGAAAACTTCGAACTAAGAAATGATGATTATGCTCTTCTGCAATCTGATTGTTGGAGCTCAACTTAATGAGTTGAAAAGTAAAATGAAGCACCTACATAAAAAAGAACTGCTTCGAAATGGTAAGTAAGTGTCCATCTCTTATCAGCCTGCAGGGGTCAGCTGAAATCACATTTTCTTTATTCTCAAATTGACATGACCTTAAACTTCCCCTTGCAGGTGTCTCACCCTTTCAATGATTCCTTGGGTATTTTGGGGCATTTCTGTGTATTTGGGCTTCATGTGTTCAGCTCTCTCATGACCTTCATCTCCAGCCTCCTCTTCTTGTCACTACCCCACAGCCCCTGCTATCAATAGCCCTCATGGGGAGTCCCCTCTGGTGGACACAGCCTTCCCCTTTTGGTGAAGGCTAAAGGCCACTATTCTGGCCATAGGAGGGGACATTACTGACCCCCTTTTGCCTTTATGTCTCCAAAATAAATCCAGTCCTTCCATTTAAGGTCAATTGCAGAGTTGAAATCAGGCTGTACCAGTAAGGTTCTACTGCATGTCTATGGGTAATAGAAGGGAAGGAACAACACCAAGAATAGTTTAAGACTGTTACGAGGCATGGTCTTCAGAGGGAGTCACTCCGCCTACCCATCATATCCACACATTCAGAGTCCAATCACTACAAGGTCAAAGAGAAGACAGTGGTCCCCTTCACCCAGACTAAGCTCCAAATTCTAAGTCTGCATTCCGTGTTCCCATATCCTCCCTTTCCCAGGGGGATGGATTCTGGTAATCTACACTCACTCCAGAGGTAACTGCCCATCTCTCACCCCAGAAGCTCTCAGAATGATCCTGTCAGAAGACGATAGTTCAATATCAGGATACCGTCCAGGGTCCAGGAGAGTACATGCAAATAATACCAGCACACACGTTAACAGCCCAGTGCAGCTTTTGTCTTGTCATGTCAAGTCTATTACCTTTTATAGCTCAAATTCCAGCATTAGGGGAAGATCCACATCTTCCCGACTTTCCTGAAGCTCCAGGTCCCAAGTTGCGTGTTCAGTGAGTTATTGAGGAAGATGAACATCTATCTTCAACAAGCCTTAGCTTATTCCCACCAAACCAAGGACCACTTCTTTCATCTCCTCCTTCTCCTCACCCTGCAATAGAAAGTCAACAAAGACACAGTTCAAACTCAATCATATGTAATCTGGTTTTGTATCAGGTCACATCACAATTTTCTCCTAGAACAATGGGCAGGCACTCACTTTACATCTGTGGAACTGGGAGGGTACATTCAAGAGACTTTCCCCAAACAAATGAGCCATCCCCAAGCTTCCACTTCTTGAGACAGTTCTGTAGCTCCAGGGATCTCAGAGTCCAGTTTCAAATAGGGCATCTTCTTACACAAATATCAACAGCTTGATTTCACAGGCTGTGTCGCTCTTAACAAAAATCTTGTCAAGTAGGCGAAAGGTTAACTTTTACTTTCACAAAGCCTAATTGAAGAAGAGATCATCTGAAATTGTAGTTGGCGGGGCTGTATGTTAGGAATTTCAGAGTGCATGTTTCAGTCTTGCATAATGCTATTCTCCATGATACTTCCCGGACATTTTACTGTTCAAAAGTCCTAAGTCCTGAATAGGGTGAGTAATATGCTGATTCTACATGTGGATACTCTTTTGTATTTCTTAGCAAAGCTGGTCTTTCTCCTAATTTTATATGTGTTGTACATACTTCCTAAACTGAGTTGTTGAACTTTTTTTAGGAGCACTCATGGGCCACTATCTCCATGATGTTAGCGGGATCAAGGGACTTCAGAGATGAGAGAGTCATGGTGCCCCCAATGGGTCATGAAATGATGGAGAAGTAGGTTCACAAGCAAATGACCATGACACAGTATAAACACTGTAACGGTGGAATTTGTAAATGCAACGAGAACATAGCATACGGTGGAATTCTTCTTGGCTAAGTTTCAGTGAAAGCTAAAGGGAAGAAGTGTGGATTTTTTTTTTTTTAATTAGGAAGATGAATAGGTCTTCCTAATACACATTAGCAGAGAAAGCTCTTCTAAACATGGAGAATATGAGCAAAGGCCTGGAAATATCTGAGAAGGAACAGATTGTCTGTTACAACTGGATTGGCAGGTAGAGAGAGAATAATGAAGTTAGGTCTGGAAAGACAAACTAGGGCCAATTTCGTGAAGGGTCTTGCCTGCCACCTTAAGGTGTTTTTGGCTTATTCTATAGGCAGTACAAATTCTCAGGTACTTATAAGCCAGTATGGCAGAGGGAGGCCAACAAAATAGGGGCTTCCTTTTCCAGGATGTGGAGATGTGGATGAGAAGGGACTGCAGGTGGGGCCAGAGAAATGGTTCTCTCTGATGGAATATGAGTGGAACTAATATTGAGTTTCTTTATGAAACGTTGGATGTGCTGTGCTAGGCTGAAAGCACTGAGGAGAGGGCTGGTTTGTGATGTAGATTTGGGAGTCATCAGCATATAAATGATAGATAATGTATGTGTTGTTAGAAGTGGGCTGACAGAAAGTCAAGGAATAAGAGTATTTAAGAGGCGACTAGAGGAATGATATCCATGACAGAAACCAAAAAAGATAGTCGGAGATGTAGGAAGAGTCGGTTCATTGGGATGTGATAAAATGGAAGGTAGTGGAGAGTTTCAACAAGAAGGAAGGGAACGAATGTACAAGAGGTCTAGAAAATAGTAGCAGAAAGTCATTCATGGATTTGTTAATAAAGAGCCATAAGAAATTTCTTTCGAGGTGGAATGATTTTGGTGGGGAGGAGTGCAGAGGTTGAGAATAAAGGGGCAGGTGATTGTTGAGGTTCCAAATGGAAACAATCAGTCATGGACATTTAATAGTGTGAATGAATATGCATGCAAGGCTTCCTATGTCTATACTCATCAATTACTTCGAGCTAATTATGTGATCTTGGCAAAACAAATGTCCCTGTCCCCCTTTTAAAGTATCATTTACTAAACTAAAGTTTTAGTCTCTGGCAATAGCCCTATCTCTGCTCACTAGCTAGGGTGTAGATAGTAATTTTTAGGGTTTGATGGTGGTGGTGTGGAGGGGGAAAAACCTCTTAAAATTGTGAAAAGCCCCATCCTTTGAGAGTGAAAAATTCACACATAAGCTCTGAAGTAACCCAGTGTATTAATTGCCTGATTCTCCTATAACAAAATACTACAGACTAATGGCTTAAACAACTGAAACTCATTTTCTCACAGTTCTGAAGGCCAGAAGTCTGAAACCAAGGTGTTGGCAAGGTTGGTTCCTTCTGAGGGCTTGAGGAAGAATCTGTTCCTTGGCTTATAGATGGCTATTCTCTCCCTGTCTTCCCTCTATGCATGTCTATCTCTATGTCCAAATTCCCCTTTCTATAAGAATGTTAGCCGTATTGGATGAGGGTCTAATGTAAACTGACCTCATTTAAATTAATTACCTCTATAAAGACTGTATCCCTAAATACAGTCACATTCCGAAGTAGTGGGGGTTAGGACTTCAACATATGAATTCTCAGGGGACACAATTCAGCCCATTACACCCATTCTCTGCAATCATCTGTAAGTATTTGGGGGAGTTTTAGAAGCACTTAGAATCCCATCACGACGTCAGTGTGTACTCTTGGGAAATTATGGCTGCATCAGCACAGCCAAAGTGTTGCCTAGTCAATCCTAAACCATCTAGTCTGAAGAGAGGCTATGTTAACAGAAGGCAGATTAGCAACATGAAGCCAGAGGATGAGAGCTGGAGAGCAGGACATTTCTGGGGCAGGAACTTCACTATCGGTGGGACAGGATGCCCTGTGTAGCAGACACATGTTTTGGTCTCTTTGAAAGGTTTGTCTGTATTTCTACGACTTCATGTCACAAACCATCAAATTATTCCACAATTTTCTCTTGTTGTCACTACATGCCCATCATACAACCTTTTTGTTTATGATTTGACTGTCCATGTTGGAATTTTCAAAGTGGAGAGACTGTGCTGACCCGAGGAAGTAAGTAACATGGTGAGTAAGGAGTTCTCTTGCTGTGAATTGAGAAACCGCCATTCTCATTTACGTATCAGCCTCTCAAGGACAACTGGTCTTCTTGGGAGACCTCTGGGTACCTGGCAGAGCTGAGGACCAAGCCACTTCGCCCAGCGCTGCTGTCCTGGGAGACTGGGTTCTAATTGGTCTTCTCAGGCAGCTTCTGAGGCTCTCTTCCCTGAAAATGCAACATTTGTCAATCTTTTTTGTGAAGGATCTTGTGGGAAGACTGAATCATTTGCTAAAATTAGATTTGTGGGTTATTGTTGGCTCTTTATTACCTATATTCTATCTGTGTCCTATTTCAAGTAATTGAAATGAGCAGATAACTTGGCAGTGCTAAATAGTGCTAGAATCCCATCACAACAGGATGGAATCCATCCCATAGTGTAGGAACACTGTGTTTCTACAGCCTTTTTGTGGTTTTGTTAATTTATGGTGGCATCTCGTTAAACCAAGACCTCTCCTAAGAAGTGACCTGTCATTTAAAAAATCATTGTTTTAGCCGCAGTGTGTGTCCGTGCGCGTGTGTGTGTGTGAAGAGTGGCTGTTGCTGGCAGCATCCACGTGGCCTTTCTCTTCCTCCCCCAGAAGCGTCCACTTGCACTAAGCCCAGCTCCTATCACTCTCCATCAAACGTCCTTCTCATTTGCCTTGAGGGGCTCTTGTGCCCTGAATGTAATTTTTTTGTTCTATAAGCCTGACTCATAAATCCACTCGGAGTTATTAATGATCTTAAGACTTTGGCACCAGAGAGTGGCTGTATCTTTGACCTAAGACTCAATAGATCCCTGCCCAAGAGTGGAAAATGGGAATTACAGAGACGCGATATTTATATACTTTCCTTCACCCAAGATTTCAAGAACGAATAAGAAGGTGAATACGTCCTGAAAGATGTCCAAAGAACAATGGACAGGAATCACTTAAAGAGAATAAAGAGGCTATTAAGATATCATTAACGAATAATTTGGAGGATTATGTGTATAAAATTGTCTTTGTCCAATGTGTTAATACATTTTTGTATTTTTTGTATTAAAATACTTTTCAATTGTGTTAGGATTCTCCAGGATGTATGTATGTATGTTATATAATATATATAATACATAATAAAATATACTAATAATATAATATATAATAAAATATATAAACTGGCAAAGCCAAAATCTGCAGCCAGAGACCCAGGAAAGATCCTATGTGCAGTTCAAGTCCAAAGGCTGTCCTGCTGCTGGAGAAGAGCTGATGTTACAGTTAAAGACTGAAGGCTGGCATAGCACAGGGAGATCAGCTCGGTGCTTTGTGACCACCTAGAGGGGTGGGATAGGGAGGGTGGGAGGGAGGGAGATGCAGGAGGGAAGAGATACGGGGACATATGTATATGTATAACTGATTCACTTTGTTATAAAGCAGAAACTGACATACCATTGTAAAGCTATTATACTCCAATAAAAATGTTTAAAAAAAAAAAGACTGAAGGCTGTCTGCTGAGAAATCCCTCTAGTTCTGAGGAGGTCAGTCTTTTATTCAGTTAAGGCCTTCAATGGATTGGAGGAACACATTATGGAGGGCAATCTGCTTTATTCATAGTCCACCAACTTAAATGTAAATCTCATCCCAGAAACACCTCCACAGAAACATTCAGAATAATATTGGATCACATATCTGGGCACTGTGGCACAGCCAAATTGATACATAAAGTTAACCATCAGGGATTCCCTGGTAGCGCAGTGGTTGAGAGTCCGCCTGCCGATGCAGGGGACACGGGTTCGTGTCCCGGTCCGGGAAGATCCCACATGCTGCGGAGCGGCTGGGCCCGTGAGCCATGGCCGCTGAGCCTGAGCGTCTGGAGCCCGTGCTTTGCAATGGGAGAGGCCACAACAGTGAGAGGCCCACGTACCGCAAAAAAAAAAGAAAAAAGAGGAAAAAACAAAGTTAACCATCACACCAATACTCTCCAAAAGCGTGAAAGCATTTTGATTGGAATTATGTTGGCAGCAGCTTTTTCACTTTTGATGGGATGGTTGACTGCATAAAAGGCAAAGAAGAGGTAGTCACAGGAACCCATATTTAGGTGGGGTGGAATTGTGGGGAATTGTCCCCTTCAAGTTAGTCAGTGGAGGAGTGTGAATCTTGGAACCTGTTTGAGGGACTGCATTCAGTGTAAGATCATAAGCCCTACACCACTGTGTTTGTGTCTGTCCAGCTTCAGGTAAGCCTGTAGAAAACTTTGGGTTGGATGAAAGGATGCTTATTGGAAAGAATGATCAGTTGAGTGATGATGTCATCTTATATCAATTTGAACTTGAAAAAGAACATTGTTCTAGAATCTGTAACCTTCAACATTTTTATATGTAGCCTGAATAAAAATAGGCAGGTGTGATTATTACAATTTTTTGGTGTTATGAATCTTGATTGGGCAGTGGATAAGTAAGACAACTAACTAAGGAGCCAGGATATGTGGAGAGATTCAAATAAAGAACTGAATCTAAGTAGAAACTTACAGGAGCACATTGTGATCCTATTTTTGGCTTCTTAAGCACTTCTGCAAACTGCAGGAAGATGGAGTTGTGGCTTAGTCATGTGGTATGAGTAAAAAAACTTAGGAGAGTTGAGGTGAGTGTGGATTCGATGAATTTGCCAAGGCCAACTGGATGTGCTGAAAAGCTTGAGCTGAGTTTGTTGCTTGTCAAGTCGGCATTGCCTACTGGGACAGGGTACTCTGCTCACCAGAAAGTCACAAAACAATCAGCCACTCTGTTTAGTCATCACATACATAAATAGCCTTGTTAAAAGGGGCTTCTACATAATAATGGCTAGAAGGTAGGGTGATCAGTGAGATTATTTCCCCATGCTTTTTCCTGTTGCTGCCACATTATTTAGAAAACCAGCACTCATAATTTGTTTCCACAGTGGAAGCCGTTAGAGTACAAATCCATTTATGATGACAAATGTATCTTTATTCTTATATTTTAGCCTAAATCAATTATATAAGTGCTCCGTAGGACCTTTATTTTGCCCAATGTTTCATCAGCATCAAGGATTTAAGAAACTGTTTGACCTTTCCTTTGCTGAAACTCCTTTATAAGAGTGATGGGTTTACTAAAATTTACAGTGATGCTAACCTGATTACTCTGAGCCATTTTAAGAGGATTAGGCTATTCAGGGGAGGATGGATTCTAATCCCATGACTAATGTTTTGGCCAATATAGTACAATGCTTTTCGATTATGAAAATTGGTTAGTAACCATTTCAGTATGCTCCATCCCTTTCTGCTTTTGACAAGCAGTACGAAAATGTTTCTGTTGGAACTTGGTTATAGATTAGCTTCATATCCCTGAATTAATCACCGTGGAGAAGGGCAACCTGCCATGTTGCAGGAGGGACCTAGGGGTAAAGATCTTTGGCTGTTGACAATTGCGGGCGACTCATGTGCAAGTGTTTCCCATTATTTAATCAAGGTTGAATACAGAAAATGGAGTGGAGTGGTGGTAGTAATAATCATCTCAGAGGGATCTATTCTTTGCCAGCATAGAATTATGTCTCCAGGTTGAGGTTTCCAAATGGATTTTGCTTAAAAGAAAATAGCTTTACTTGTGTTACTGTCACTGTGTTACTGTTACTGTGTTAAAATTTACAATGGATATAAGCTTTAGGAAGGTGGTTAATTAAACAACTTTGTAAGTGTAAAGGGATATTTTACAGATTTGGTAACCATAGTTTTGGATCCAAAGGCTCTTGGTCTGATAAAACTTGGAGATACTTTTGTACTAAAAAGGATCTGGAAATGTGGCTTAGTTACCAAAATAGCAGATTTTCTGAGAGACGTTGAGAGTTTATGAAGACAAGAGAGGAGAATATTTGAAATCGGGATTATATTAGTGAAATTAAACTCATGCTCTACCCTGATTCTTCCCTCACACCCCCTTGTCCCCTAACTGGACTCTTTACCATTATTTACTAGTTCAAAGCACCACTGGGTAGCTCAAGTCAGACATCATCCTTGACACTGGTCTCTTGCAGAGTTCCTTTATCCAACCACGTACTAAGTCCTATTGATTGTACTTCCTAAGAACCAGCTGCTTCTCTCCACCTCCACACTACCATCTTGGGTGAAGCCACAATCATATCTATGTGGACTATAAATGCAGCAATCAGATTTTCCTCCCCAAGCCCTCCTATACTATTTGTGGGAATATAAGTTGGTGCAGCCACTATGGAAAACAGTATGGAGGGTGCTCAAAAAACTCAAAATAGAGTTGTCATGTGATCCAGAAATCCCACTCCTGGGCATATATCTGGATAAAACTATAATTCAGAAAGATACATGCACCCCTATGTTCATAGCAGCATTATTCACAATAGCCAAGACATTGAAACAACATAAATATCCATTGACAGATGAATGGATGAAGAAGAAGTGGTACATATATGCAGTGGAATACTACTCGGCCATAAAAGAAGAATGAAATAATGCCATCTGCAAGCAATATGGTTGGACCTAGAGATGGTCATACTAAGAGAAGTAAGTCAGAAAGAGAAAGATAAATACCATATGACATCACTTATATGTGGAATCTAAAATATGACACAAATGCACTTATCTATGAAACAGAAACAGACACACAGACATAGAGAACAGACTTGTGGTTGCCAAGGGAGGGTGGGGGAGGGATGGATTGGGACCTTGGGGTTAGCAGTTGTAAGCTATTATATATAGAATGGATAAACAACAAGGTCATACTATATAGCACAGGGAACTATATTCAATATCCTGTAATAAACCACAATGGAAAAGACTATGAAAAAGAATGTATTTATTTATATGTACAACTGCATCACTTTGCTGTACAGCAGAAATTAACACAACATTGTAAATCAACTATGCTTGAATAAAATTTTAAAAAAAGAAACAATATTTGCCTCCGCAAATTCCTCTTAGCTCCCTTCAGCTCATTCTGTATGCTGCAGCAGAGTTATGTTTTTAAAACATAAACTTGATCATGGTGTCCCCTTCCTCTCTCATTCTCTGTGGTCCATGCAACGCTACATTCAGTAACTTTGACCAAAGCTTCCCAACTCAGAGCTTGCCTGCACATGTCCTCCGCTTGGATCACCCCCTCTTACTTCCACCTCCCCAACTTCTACCCCACTGCCACCTACTCACGCTCCAGCTCTCACAATGACTGTAGGTGCCCAGTCTGGGTAGGGTGTCCATCTGGGTGGGCTGTCCCCGCCACCTGCTCACACAACACCCAGTACTTTCCCCACCACTGCACCATGGTCATGAAATAGTTAACCATTGTTTATCTTCTTTCACCTGCTAACTTGTCAGCTCCCCGGGGCAGGAACTGTGTCTACTGTGTCTTCTCCAAGCTTCGCTTGGCACCCACCATATTCCAGGGACTTGCTACATATTTGTTGAATAGAAAAATAAACGAGAATCTGAAATGTGTGGTCACTGTGCCAGGGGGAGAACTCATGTGAGCCTGAAAGGTCAGGAACCAAGAATATATATGGTGGGTGGCAACATAAAGAGAGGTAAATATTAGCCCGATGTGTTCCTTCTCTTTCATTATACATCCTCTCTTTTGGTACATCTGTGCCATTCTGCAGTCATCCCCTAAGGAGTAGAGAAAGGCAGGTGGGTCTCTTTCTGGCTTGTGGGTTGTGAAAACTGAGTGTGATATCATAAAGAATAGATCTGGTCCTTGTTCCCAGTTTCTAGCACAGGACTTTAAAATCTTTGGGGTTCCCTGAGTAATAGGAGTGTCTTTTGTTATTTGAAATGAGTCCTTTCGACCACACCTGAGTCTATGCTAATGAGGTGATTCAAGGTGGACCCTTAGGTATGAGAGAGGGGCTGGTCATATGGCCAATGACATAATAAGACCTTAATAAAGTTGGAAAATCTTCCTGTTTAGTGAACACATTGATGTGCCAAGAGGGTGATGTGTCCTGACTCCATGGAGACAGGGCTCGGGAGCTCTATGTCTGGGACCCTCCCAGAACTTGCCTCGTGCATTTCTTACACCCAGCTGTTCCTGAGTTATGTCCTTTATAATAAAACTGTGATAGTAATTGCAGAGAGTTTATGACTTTTTCTAGTGAATTATCAAAACCGAGGTGGTCATGGAGAACCCCTGAATTTATTAGCCACTGGTCAGAAGTACAGCTGGCCCTCAAGGCTTGTGGCCTTGGGGTGGTCTTGTGGAGGACTTTGTCCTTAACCGGCAGGGTCTGCTCCAACTCTGAGGACTTAGTGTCAGAATCGAATGGAGTCACAGGACACCAGCGGGTATCAGAGAATTGGTGTCAGGTCAATGAGGGAGAAGCTTCAGGACACCGATGCCAGCAGAGTTTCCATTCTTTAAGACCAGAACAACTGCCCTGGGGAAGCAATGGAGCACAGGTGTGGGTGGACCCCTGTAAAAGGAGTCCCAGGGTCCTGCCTTCCTGCAAGTGCCATCAAAGGCAGAAACCTCAGATGGTTTTGTGTGGTATGAGAGCAGAGAGGCCCTGTGCCCCCAGAGAGCAAGACCCCAGAGAGGAATCAACTGTCCCTTGGGATCCTGGTGAAATTCCTTGGGTTTTAGTGTAGGCAGCTGTAGTTGACTGAACCTGACCTGCAAAGGGGCACAGAAGCAGCAGGAAAAGCACCAGCATGACAACGAGAGGGCTGGTCAGGTCAGGAGGGGCTTCCAGGAATTGGGAGGGGTGGTGGGTTCCAGGAGCTGTGTGCTCAAGTGCGAATGTCAAGTAAACCCTACATCTCCTAGCGTTCTCTTGCTAAAATCTCTTAGTATTTATATAATTGTCATCAAAACCTCCCCAAATGGAATCACACTTACCTTATGTATATTATCATTTTGCAATTGGAACTTTTGCAGCAGGCAGAATAATCCACTCTCCCCCACCAAAGTTGACCATGTCCTAATCCCTGGAATGTATATGTTACCTTAAATGGTGAAAGGAACTTTGTAGAGGTGATTAAGGATTTTGAGGCAGGTTATCATCTGGATAATCCACGTGAGCCCAGTGGAATCACAAGCATCCTTGTAAGAAGGAGGCAGCAGGATCAGAGTCAGCGAAGCGATGTGATGACAGAAGCAGGGCTCAGCGAGAGATGTGAAGATGGAGTAAGGGACCACGTGCCGAGGAATGTAGGCAGCTTCTAGGAGCTGGACAAGGAAAAAAAAATTCTCCTCTCCATCCTCTGGAAGGAACACGGCCCTACTGACATCTTGATTTTAGCCCAGTGAGACCCAGTTTCACTTCTGACCTCTGGAACTGCAATATAAAACATTTGTGTTGTCTTAAATAAGTTTGTGGTAAATTGTTACAGCAGGAATAGAAAACTAAAACTTTCACTTAAAATATGTAATAAACATTTCCATGTCTGTAGACATATTCCTTTAGCCTCATTTTTAATGACCCCGGTGGCTTTCCATTATAAAGCTATACCATAATTTACTTATTGATCTATGGCTGGACATTTAAGTTGCATTCAGACATTTTTTTTCTTCTTGCTGTAGTAAACACCACATTGATTAATATCCTTGATATATATCCTTCTGCACTTTTCTGATATTTCCTTAGGATCGATGTCTAGAAGTGCAGTTCTAGAAGTTTAAAGGTTTGCGACACACATTTGACATTTGATTTTGAGATATGGAGATGCTCCACGTAAATTTGTTGGTGACCGGGTGACTTCATTAGCCTGTCACTTTCATTTATGAAACCAGATCTGCTCAGAGAGAACATCCTTTCTTCTTCCCCCTGTTCTTTACAAGGAGAAGAAAAGGAAGATGCTAAAATAGTGCAGGGAGGAGACTGATTTATATAATTAGTGGTCAGTGGGCATGTTCTTGTCTGGAGGAGGCCTCCTAGGTGACAGAGGTCAACATCTTGCAACAGAGCTGGGGTGAAAGAAGTTGAACCCATGAGTCCCCTGCACTTACATGTACCACTTTATTCTCCAAAGTATTTGCCTCTGTGTGGCTGTGACTTTGCCCACCTGCAATACTGTGGGCATGTGGTGATGACGGCAGAATGCCCTCACTGTGAAATCCCAAGAGCTTTTGTTGTGCACATTAAACACATCTCTAAACTCTATTATTTGAAAATAAAGACACCACTGGAGTTAATTAGGGACAAAGGGTTAACATGAAAAGTGTGTTGCATTGAAAAAAGTGGTGATCAATCCAGAATTTGAACAACTGGGGGTTTTAATTTGGAAAGAAATGCAATATAGACACATTCATTTACTTCTAAAATACTAAGGTTAGCTCAGAAATGACCAGACGCATGAGTGAAAGAAGACAAGAAATGAGGAAGAAGGGAAAGAGAAACTCCAGGGGGCGGGAGATTGTGTGAAGATGGCGTAAACTGCCAAATCCTAAATATGCTTCAGGTAACAGGTCTGTGTATGGCCTGTCATGCCTATGACCCTGGTGCTATGAACAAGTTCTTCTACTATATTTATTATTAATCACTAACATATAAATGACACTGGCTGCTGTGCATATTTAAGCCAACAGTCACAGATATGCCCTCAGAGACTGTTGACCACATGCCAAAAAAAGTCTGTATCTATGAAAGGCCAAAGATCTGGGACATCAGAACAAATCCACATATTTATCTTCATGCTGTGAGATACAAAGGTACTTTGGAACATCCAAATTTTGAGTTTTTCAATTTTCTTCTGAATATTTTGGTTGTTTGAACCAAGTATAGGAAACATCCTTTTTCCTATGTCTCCCTCCTTAGGAAAATCAGGACTGGAGTGGGAGGGTTATAAGACCCACGCTTACAGGAAGCCCTGTGCTAGGGCTGCCATAACAAATTACCACAAACTTGGAAGCTTAAAACAACAGAAAGTTATTCTCTAACAGTTCCTGGGGCCAGAAATCCAGAATCAAGGTGTCAGCAGGGCCAAGCTCCCTCTGAAGGCTCTACAAAATAATCCTTCCTCCCTCTTGCAGCTTCTGGAAGCTCCAGGTACCCTTGGCTTGTGGCCACATCCCTCCAATCTTTGCCTCCTTCATGTGGGTTCTCCTCTTCTGTCTCTTTTAAGGATACTGTGGTTAAACAACAGGCCCACCCAGTAATCCAGGATGATCTCACCTTCAGACCCTTAACTTAATCACATCCGCAAAGATCCTTTTTCCAAATGCAGTCACGTTCAGAGTTACAGAGATTAGGACATGGATATACCTGTTTGGGGGCCACCATTCAGCCCACTACACTCCCCTGTCCACTGGAGGCTGATGTGGACAGAGTGGACAGTGATGGCTTGGCTTACTTGCCTGGGAGACTGAATATACACATAGACGACTGCCAGGCCATGTACATAATAATAGAACTCTGACCCACAACCTGCAGCAACCTGCCCAGGAAGCCAACCCCTTAGCTGCGTAACGAGCTCAGGAAGCCGGTCCACTCTCTGTAACTCAGACTTGCAGGAAGTCAGACCTCTAAGTCTAGTGACCTTCTGTAATAGGGAAGAACCTTTGTATTCTATATATTACAAGTCAGTCGCTAAAGGGATGTTGCCTATAAGCTTCAATTATACATAATGGCCCATCTCTGGAAACCATGCCTCCCAGGTAATGAGCATGAAGCTGAAATACCTTTGTTTAGCTTACAGGAAACACCCTGACCAGGCCCACCTGTGAATGACTGCAGGGAGGATGTAATTAACACATCCCCTCCGGAGGCTGATGGGAACCAGGAAGTGTTTGACTTTGTTCCCTCCCCTTTTAGTATAAAAGAAGCCTGAATTCTAACTCGGGGAAGATGGTTCTTTAGGACAGTAGTCCATCATCTTCTTGGTCTGCTGGCTTTCCAAATGAAATTGCTATTGTTTGTCCCAACAACTTGTCTCTCAATCTATTGGCCTGTCGTGGGGCAAGCAGTACAAGGTTGGACTCAGTAGTGCTTCCAGGAAGCTAAGCAACAACTCCTGTAATAATTGGGTCCAGATAAATAACTGACAGCTTTTCTAATTTTTGTCCCCACTTCCAACTTAGGACCAATCAGGGAAAACCACATGTGCAGCCCTACTCAATGGTATGGGATGTCCCACTTCTACTTAGCCTTCCTCCAGATTCCCCAGCCCACAGCCTCCATCAGGGCGCACTGGAGACTTTCCCTTCTTCCCTGGGAAGCTTTCCCACTCCTGTGCCTGACTCGAGTGTCTGCCAAGTGCAAGTGATGGTGGCCGACTCCCTTACTTGAGCAAACTCTGAGCCCGTGCTTTTCGCACTTGGTTGATCTTCCTTTATTCCACATGCTTTTGCCATTCTTCTGACTGCATCAGGCAAACATTCTCAGTTCAGAGCTACTCTGCCTTTTATATCACTTTCCACACTGTCGCGTCTCCCTGCTGCTAAGGAGGAGCCATGTCACGTTGGTGGAACTGAGTGACACCGGAGGGAAGGACTGGGAGATGCAATGAGCAAAGGGCTGAGTGGCACCGGGGCCACCAGAGGGTGGGAACAATGGGACCCATGATGACATGTCAGGATGCACCACAGAAACCATTCGAAACTCCATCCTTAAAATCTGCACACATTAAAAGATATTTGTGTGTACAGCCCAGGCATTTTATAAATTGGGTTAGATTTCTTAGGCCTTTCCTTAGTTAATTGAGTGGCATTGCATTTGGGATAAACCAATGGTTATTTTCTACCACCCTATGGAAACTGACAGGAACACATCTAGGCGTAAGAGAGATTTTTTTAGGCATATGTGACTATATGAAGCTCATTATGTAAGAAAAATAGAGAGAAGGCCAGAAGGGGTTAACCTCTAAAGGAGCAAATCAGGGCTGCAAAGAGAGGAGAACATGAAATAGTGTGAGAAGGTGTAAGAGGCCGTGTGGTTTAATATAAATAGTTCGTGGCTGAAAGTCAGGTGACCGGGGTATTGGGAAACAAGGAGCTGATTTATAGGGTCCTTAGAGTGCCCTGCTGCTCCATAATTCATGCTCTGCTACTAGCCTGATGTTTGCCTGATGAGACAATAATTCTGGCCTCTGTTTTTTCATATGAAAAGTCCCCCTTTTCATGAAAAACATCCTAGAGCCGATGGGAGCATCGGCTCGACTCTAATATCCATGAGGACAGATTGGAGCAGTGGTTTTGGAGCTAAGCTTCTTTGAGCCGCACAGAGGTTTTCCGGAGGGTCTGGGGCAGCTACAGGGGACCTGGCTGGGTGTTGAGATCTGTTCCCCGTGTCAATCCAAATAATGCCACATTTGTCAGTTTTACATGTTGGACTTCGACTTACATTTCCCTTCGAAGAAATTTTCCTTTAGCTGAACATTTTGAAAACATTGCAGCTGAGTATTCTGGGGAGATGTTACCAAGCCAGTGACTATAGGCTCTCTTTTCCAGAACAGTCTTGCTTTCCTGTCTTCAGCTCCGTTCCCCAATCCCCCTTGCTACCCTCCCCCCACGTGTCAAATGCACATGTTTCAGGAAATGTTTAACAATGATCCCTCTCACCTGGCTCAAAGGTGCTTGAAATCTCCATCTATCAGGCTGTGTTCAAGTCACAGGCTAGTTACAGACAGTGGGAAAATTAGGACAGATTTAATTCAACGGATTTCACAGCATCTCTGGAGAGAAGGCATAATTAATCCTGATCTTACAGATGAAAATCTGGAAATGCAAACTATCTGAAGGAGGCCCTGCGGGACACTGGATGGGTCATTAGACAGCCAGGGCTGGAACCCAAGCATGTGACATCCAAGCCTGGCTTCCCTGGTGACTTTTTTCACAGCTGTCTTTTGAATTTCAGTCTGCTGCCTCTGGTGGAGAATACGGTAGCCACGAATTGCTAATTCTTTTCACTAACACAATTTACACTTGACTACTTTATGATGCTGGGATTTCAGCATTGAAATTCCTGCCCTAGAAGCAAGTGAAATCAAAGGCAAGCAGGGTCTGTGCTTCTTGCCTTGACCCGTCCGTTAATCCTGTCCCTGAAGGCACACGTGCTGGCCGTGTAGCTTGAAGGACCAAGGCCACAAACCCCGGGGAGCCCTGAAGCCTTGCGATGGCCATTATCCCATAGGACAGGGGACATGGAAAAGAGGGACCTCTTTCTGGCTTTAAACCAGGTGTATTTTGTCTCTGTGTCTGCTATAACAAATTACCATGAACTTTGTGGGTTAAAACAACACACATTTATTCTGTCACAGTTCTACGGGTTACAGAAATCTGTAATGTATCTCAGTGGGCTAAAATCAAGGTGATGACAGAAAGGCTCCAGGGGGAGAATGTATTCCAGCTTCTAAGGCTGCTCATTCCTCGGCTGCATCATTCTGGGCTGCCTACAAACGTGGGCCCACCTGGATAGTCCAGGATAATCTTCCCGTCTCAAGATCCTTAGTCACATCCGTGGCGTTCTTTTGACATATACCGTAACATATTCACATGTTCTGGGGACGGGTATGTGGACATCTTGCAGGGGGGCTACTATTTAGCCAGCACACCAGGCAGTTCTCAGACAGGGCTGAGGTTCAGAATGAATCCGGCACCCAGACTTGACAAAGGCTGGAAAATGGCCCCATCTCCTCTGGAGGGTGAATGAGTTGAGCAAGTTTTCTCGAATCATCTGTTTGCAGCTGGATGTACATGACTCTCTTGAGTCTCTGAAGATGCAGTGGGATTCTCAAAGTGTCTCGATTCTGGAAACCTCCCATCCTTGGAGCATAGAGAAAAGTCCTGGGCTGGTGAAAGTCCTCAGGAATCAATTCTGGCTGCAAAGAGCCAGAAAGATCTCGAAGTGCTAGGCATCCTCTGCCATGTGCCCTGACCCCTGGGGACAACAGGACGGGAGGAGTGGAGACCCGGCTGGTCCCTGACCCTCTACACTTGCAGGCAAGTTGCTTAGCATCAGTTTCCTTGACTGCTACAGACATGTAATTCAAAACCAGCCAGCGCTTGCAAAGGCTATAACAATTTTACTTTACTTTTATTATTCATTCTTTCAAAAAGTCTATTAAGTATTTATTTCTAACAATAATCAAGATACATGTTCAGGATAGAGCACTTGAATAATTCAGAAATCCATTAATTAGTCAGAATCTAGTCTTCCACGATTCTAAGGTATTGCTCCCTGTTTTCCCAGGCAAATACACAAATCTCCACAACTGGGACCAACCATTCTACAAGCATGTAAGGCAGTTTTTGCAGCAGTTATCCAACTGTTGTTACAGGAAAACATTTTGATTTATTAACCAGTGTAATATACCTGCAAACACAGAATTTTTGGTGCTTTTCACACCTACTTTTCCTTGCTCTCAGGCTTCTGGAGTTGGGACTTCCACGTTCTTCTCCCAGAAAGGTCATGATGAGCGTGAACCGTGCAGCTCCTGGAGAAACCACGTCTTGCTATTGGAGTTTCTTTGCTGGTTTTTAGAATTTATAAAGAGACAATGATCTTGAGATTCAAGGCTAACAATTTGTAGGAATTGGGCCTTTTGAAAAAGAAAAAGGTGTTTGAGATTCATTGCCTTGTCTTTGGCTCTCAAAAGCTAAATAAGTCACTGTGTATAGATTATAATGTTTGTACTGTAAAAGGTGGATTGGGGGAAATGGAGAGAGTGCCAGACTATCTTGTCACCCTACTGGATGAAGATTCAGTGCTTTGTGGAGGTGCAGGCTGGGGGATTGGAGAGGGTGGGAGCAGAAAGGGAGGTCTGTGGTCCAGGGTCAGGGGGGACGTGAGTAGGACAGATGGAGTCAGCCTAGTCCAGAACGTTCTGCCCAGATCACTGGAAGCTGGGTATTTGATGAACCAACCCATGCAGACCCTCCTGTCAGCATTTGAGTGGGTCCCACGGGTAGGCACTGCGGGGTCCCACTGCCTTGCCCTTTTGTTTTTTTTAAACATCTTGATTGGAGTATAATTGCTTTACTTTGTTGTGTTAGTTTCTGCTTTATAACAAAGTGAATCAGCTATACATATACACATATCCCATTATCCCCTCCCTCTTGGCGTCTCCCTCCCACCCTCCCTGTCCCACCCCTCTAGAGGGTCACAGATCACTGAGCAGATCTCCCTGTGCGATGCGGCTGCATCATCCTCATCCTTTGAGGTAACCTGAGGGTGCTGTGGGACCAGGTCAGTCTGAGCCCTGAGATTTGTTTAGCTCTGTCTCCATTGCCCTGTGTGCTCAGCCATCCTTTTCTTTAATTTTTTTCCCTTTATTTTTTATTGAAGTAGAGTTGATTTACAATGCTGTGTTAGTTTCAGGTATACATCAAAGTGATTCAGTTCTACATATATATGTATACATATACATACATATCTATTCTTTTTCAGATTCTTTTCCATTATAGGTTATTATAAGATGTTGAATATAGTTCCCTGTGCTATACAGTAGGTCCATGTTGTTTATTTATTTTATATATAGTAGTTTGTATCTGTTAATCACAAACTCTTATTTATCTCCTCTCTCGCTTCCTGTTTTGTAACCATAAGTTTGTTTTTATGTCTGTGAGTCTATTTCAGTTTTGTAAGTAAGTTCATTTGTATCATTTTTTTTTTTTTAGATTCCACATATAAGTGATATCATATGATATTGGTCTTTGTCTGACTTACTTCACTTAGTAAGATAATCTCTATGTACATCCATGTTGTTGTAAATTGCATTATTTCATTTTACTGATATTTATGGCTGGGTAATATTCCATTGTATATATGTACCACATCTTCTTTATCCATTCATCTGTCAATGGACATTTAGGTTGCTTCCATGTCTTTCAGCCTCCCTTTTCAATGGCCCAGGTTTCGTACAGCAGAGGATTACCTATTTTCTTTCCTCATGTGGCAGTTCCATGTGAGTGCCTGGCACTCAAGCCTTCCAGATATTCATTTTGTGTCTCCTTCTTCCTCTGCTAAGACTTCTCTGTAGGATCCTCCGCTTCCAGCTGGCAGACAGGGGAGGGAGAAAGATGGACGCTTTCATATGGAAGGTTTTCAATGGACCTGGGCTGGGAACACCCACCGTCACTCCTGCCCACATTCTTTTTTTTAAATTTTATTTTAATTTATTTATTTTTGGCTGTGTTGGGTTCTTTGCTGCTGCGCGGGCTTTCTCTAGTTGCGGTGAGTGGGGGCTACTTTTCTTTGAGGTGCGCGGCTTCTCATTGTGGTGGCTTCTCTCATTGTGGAGCACAGGCTTTAGGCATGCAGGCTTCAGTAGTTGTGGCTCACGGGATTAGTTGCTCCGCGACGTGTGGGATCTTCCCGGACCAGGGCTCGAACCCGTATCCCCTGCATTGGAAGGCGGATTCTTAACTACTGCGCCACCAGGGAAGTCCCACTCCTGCCTACATTCTATTGGTTAGTGGTCAGTCACATGGCCACAGAGCTGCAAGGCACGCTGGGAAATGTAGTCTGGTTGTGCCCAGCAGAGGTAGGAAAGGGAGTGGTGAGCATATGGTCAGTCTCCTTGCAGGCAGGCATTGCATCTGTGGGCCCTACAAGAGTGTTGGGCATGGGGTTAATAATGAATAAATATTGTTGAATGAATGAATGAGTAAATATATTTTAGCCTATCTAAATCTTTCCTGAACATCCAAATTGGAAGTGATTAACTTTTTTTCCTGTCAGTTTCACTTATAAACGTTATTATGTACTGAAAAGCTCATGGAAGGTAACTTGTAATAGGAGAGCACTAGTCTTAGCTCTGCCAGTGAGACCAAGCTAAGCCTTGATAAAACCACTTGTCCCTCTGGGGCCTTAGTTTCTTACTCCACCCAGGGTGGCTCTGGAGGGCAGAGGTTCCATGAGGCTATTTCATACATGATCAGCCAGCACAGTTCTGTTTATAGAACAGACCTGAGATGAATGTTCCTAGATTGATTATCTGACCAGCATAGTTCCCTCTGACTGACACATTCCTCCAGGTCTGGTCTGCTTGGGGGGAAGTACATTAAAAAGAAGGACTCTCAGCCAGGAGGACAGGAATGACCCAATTGTTAAAAGACAGGTTGTCCCCCCCCCCCCCGCCCGCCAACACACTCCGAGGGCTGGAAAGAGCAAAATCCAGGTGTGGAGTTACCATTTCAGACTTCCTTCAGCCATTGATGAAAATTGTTCAACCAATGTTGTGGTTTATTTTGGAATTACAGGAAGCTTCTTGACAAGGCTTTTGTTACAAGCCTGAGATGGTTCATGTAGAGGGTTGCCAAATTTAGGGAAAAAAAATACAGGGTGTGCATTGCATGGGACATACTTATAGCAAAAAATGACATGCTGTTCATCTGAAATTCTAATCTCCCTCATGCGCTGTATTTCATCTGGTAACCTTATTCACGTGGATCCACAGCCTTGAGCACGGGCTATTCTGAGACTGTCTGTCTCCACTTATGATTCATTTGAACAGTGGCAGAACTGGCTGAGAACTTCCAAGATGTGTGAGTAGTCAGAGCAGGTGCCTCCTCCTTTCTTATCAGGTATAAGTTTGTTACTTGAGGATTGACTTGAGTGTTCATCCATTAGCTCCTATTTCCATTTCCTGGACTGGCCAGCCCATCTTCTGCATGTTCTGACTAGTGGGTCATTTACTTCCCAGGCTTGAGTAGAAGGGACTGTCTTGCCTCCCATTCATCTTACTTTCCACCTGACTGGAATTACTCAGCCAAGTCTTAATGATTGTATTTGCTCATCCTTTATTAAAATTGGGGTTGACCTTAACATTCGTGAACCATGTTCAGATGTAATTAAGATACGCTTGGTTTGGTCCACAACCACTTATAAATTTTAATTAAACTGGATATATATGAAACTGAATTATTTTACAAGAACTGGTGCATTTGATAAGAAATGTAATTATCTGTGTTTGAAATGCTACAGTTTTATATTTTGAAATCCTGATTTTAAAAGGAAATTCATCTTAGGTCAACTTTAGCCTTGAATAAGCATTGATGAATGGGGTCATTTCTGGCTTTGATTTTAATTCATATTAGTCTCTTTTCACTATTGGAAAATATCCATTCATTCATTTGACACTGAGGGTTTATTTAGTACCAGGGACTATGTGACTCATTATACTGGAACCTCAAATTTGCAGATTCATAATTGTCTTCCTTTGCCCTTGCTTTTTGTCTTCATAGCCTTCATGAGTTAAGTTAGCTATCCACTTGAGTATGAGTAGATTATCTTTTTATTACTCATTTACATGTTCAACTCTATTAGTACCTTAAAAAGTTTGGGTAAGGGATGTCTAAACTCTAAACTGTCTTACTCAGGGAGAAAAGATATCCTCTTTCATTTTTGTTTTTTTTTTAAGTGAAGACCAAGTCTGTTTAGGAAGGTGAAAAAAGGTTGTGTAAGGAAGGTAAGTGTTATGGACTGAATTGTGTCCCCCCCTTGTTAATTCATACGTCAACACCTAACCCCTAATGTGACTGTATTTGAAGATAAATCTTTTAGGAGGTAAAGTTACCTGCGGTCAAAGGCAGGTGTCTTAATCTGATAGGATTGGTGGTTTTATAAGAGGAAGAGACACCAGAGCAGAGATTTCTTTCTTTCTCCATGTTCATGCACCAAGGAGAGGCCAAGCGAACTCACAGTGAGAAGGTGGCCATCTCCAAGCCAGGAAGAGAGTTCCCACCAGAACCTGACCATGCACAGTTCCAGCCTCCAGAACTGTGAAAAATAAATCTCTGTTGTTTAAGGCACCTAGTCTATGATATTTTTATTATGGCAGCCTGAGCTGACTTAAACAGTGTGCCTGAGTCTAAGATTTTGATGCATGCAGGATTTCCATGGCCAGTTGGCATTCTGGCCTGGGAGGTGAGCAGCTCTGTTCCAGGGCAGTTTTGCCCGTTGCTCTAATAGATTTCATGACGACAGCCACTCCCTGCTCCTGGTAACGGCATGGATTCCATCATCAGCATTCCTGGGACAGCTTTTGATGATGGAGCAAAGCTAACCAGCTTGTCCTCAGACTGACTTGCAACCTTGACCTATTAACATCACTTCTGGACTGATTGAACTTCACAACCTAGAAGCTTGTGATTTACAACCTGAAGTCTTCCATGAAAAGATAAAGGCAGAATTCAGTTTATCAGTTCCCACGGCTTGCTTCCATTCCATCAGGGAGAATTTTTCCATTAGAAGAAGTAATAATCCTTTCCCTTTTTTGTGTTCCATTGAGTCTCACATGTCAACAGATTTCAGAACATCCAAAAAAAAAAATCTCAAGTTTAACTTAGTATTTAATGTAACTTTTATACTCCTCAGTCGTGTCCAGCCCTGAAAGCATGGCTTCCATCTTTCCCTCTGAGTCTCACCTTCTGTACCTCTTTGATGCACTATAAATGCTCTCTGTGGATCAATGGAGAGTACCAACCCTCCAGACATAGAGCTGTGACAGAAAATCAATATGTGGTGTGGAAAGTTGAGGAGAACCTTAAATAATGTCTTAAAATAATCTGCACTCCAAATGTCCCCACCCCCAGTGCCTGCCAAGACACCTGGCAGGGGTCATACCTGCTAATGTGTGTCTTCTTTCTTGGTGTGCAGAGGTTTTGCTAAACCAGAAGATGAAAACTATAGTCAACATTACAATTAAAAAGCATTTGGTTCACAGATTATTCTGACACTTTTTCCCCCTCCTGTCCCTATAGTGAGGATATTTTTATATACCAAACTTGGCACTTTGCTAAAGTCATGCTGTGACCTAACGTGTGCATCTTAGTTCTTTTCTAAAAGCGACACTTTGCAACTTTTACTTGCTGGAATCATCTGGTGCCAAAAACAGTGAGAAGATGCAGCTAGAGAGAACCAGAGACTGCTTTTTTTCTGGTGTTAGAAGAGAAGGAGGCGAGAGCCCCTACTTATTAGCTTCTTGTTATAGCATAAAGTATTATAAAGCTGCCACATGTAAAAGGATCTAAGGAGGGACCACAGACCAAATGTCTGCAATTCCCAAGACACTCCAAGACTGCAACAGCCATGGTGCTGACTTTTGCCTGATGTGGTCAGCTGTGGATTTCTCCTGGTAGGGCACCCCTTGGGTAAAACACTCTGGGGATTTTCTATAATAAAATTTTTGCTAAGAAAACTTCTTAGGGCCCTGAAATAGATAAAGGTAGGCAGGTCTTGGAGGACATACTTTTCAGAATAGATTTTGTAGCTTGCGTATGTTAAAACAACAACAATAAAAAACACAAGACAGATGAGAAACTCAAAGGGCACCAATGAAGCACTGAAGCCCTGTAACTGTGAGAACTCCCCAGCTCGGCCTGCCTTGCTTGTAGCTGTTGATAGTGTTGTAAAGCTACCTGTGGTTTGCAGTGATGTGCCACCACAATTTAGTCCATGGGCGCTCAGTAGCGTGAGCTAGGTGAGATGCTCCTGGAGATGGAGTGCCTGTTCAGAATGTGAGAGGGCATGGAAGATGGCAGGCCAGAGGAGGAGATGCAGGTGTTTGCACAAGTAGGAGGGAAGGTGTGAATTAGGACAGGGAGACAGGGACCTCAGGAAAGGTGGTTCTTTGTTAGCATTACTTGAAAAGAGACAAAAGCTGTGATTATTTTTCCAATTGAGAAATTATCATTATCAGTAAACACTTTTGGCTCATAATGATTTAGAGAAGGAAGGGCTTCAGGTCACACAGGACATTGAAGACAGACCTTCTGATATTTCTCTTTAGGACATCATGGCCCAATTTAAGTTCTGGAGCTGCTCTGATCAGTATGGCAGCTACTGGCGATGCGTGTCTGGTGAGTCCTTGAAATATGGCTGGCGTGAATTGTGTCAAATACACTTTGAATTTCAAAGACCTAATGAGAAAAAGGACTATTAAGTATCTCAATAGTTTTTAAAAATATTGATTACCTGTTATAATGATGCTATTCAGGATATATTGGGTTAATAAAGTACATTATTAAAATTAATTTCACTACAAATTTCTATTTATAAAATATATAACTCATGTGATATAATGTACAGCCTGGTGACTACAGTTAATAATACTGTATTGGGCTTCCCTGGTGGCACAGTGGTTGAGAGTCCACCTGCCGATGCAGGGGACACAGGTTCGTGCCTCGCTCCGGGAAGATCCCACATGCCGCTGAGCGGCTGGGCCCGTGAGCCATGGCCACTGAGCCTGCGCGTGTGCAGCCTGTGCTCCGCAACGGGAGAGGCCACGGCAGGGAGAGGCTCGCGTATCGCAAACAAGCAAAGAAACAAACAAAAATACTGTATTGAATATTTGAAAATTGCTAAGAGAGCAGACCTTAACACTTCTTATCACAAGAAAAAAATGTGTAACTGTGTGGTGATGGATATTAACTAGATTTATTGTGGTGATCATTTCACAATCTATATAAATATCAGATCATTATGTTGTACACCTGGAACTAATATAATGTTTCTTGTCAATCATGTCTCAATAAAATAATGAGATGATAATGTGAATAAAAAATTAATTTCACCAATTTCTCTTTTCTTTTTAAATTGGTACTAGAAAACTTAAGATTATACATGTGTTTCACATTACATTTCTGCTGGACAATGCTGCCCCAGAGTTATATAAACAGAATGAGTTGAATCTCTCTCATGCATAATCACACTTTAAACCATTTTAAGTTCCCCAATTAAAAAATGAATACCCCTAATTCTGTCAGTTACTCTTGAAATGATCTGGTTCCAGAGAGCTCACCAAGCTTGTCACCCCAGTGATCAAACATCCATTTGTCAATGTCTCCCTTGAAATATGGTGCCTGGGATTGAATGCCGTGATGCCTGAACATAGTTGAGAAAGGAATTGGGGGAGAAAATAGTCCCAGGCCCTGGAATCTACATGGTACAGGCTGAGATTGCTACTCATCTAACACTAACAGTTCACAATCTTTCCAGGGCAACCTCAGTGTGAGGTGGGCTGAGGTCTGACTTGGATCTGACCCTCTGGCAATAGGAAAGCCCTCCGAGGAGTTGGAAGCAAGAATCACCATCCCTTTGGCTCTCTGTGTGTCTACAGACCTAGATCTTTCCTCATTCTTACAGCAATCTGACTTGTAGGCTCCATAGGACTCTCTCCCACCTACTCCCCTTGGGAGAGATGATTAATGTAAATAATTGTCCTGGTTATATAAACAAGAGGCACTGTGTTTTTTAACAGCTGAGCTTTGGGAACTTGGAATTCAAGTGCTTCCAAAGCTGTGCAGGGAAAGTTCCATCTTCTCTGTTTTCTGGGCTTTTGGTCACTCAACCATCCCACATAAACCAACTATCTACTCCTGACTCACCCTAAGCCATATGTGATCTATAGGTGATATCAGTATGTTTAAGGTGGATAGAAAATTCAAGCTCTCAAAATGTTCCAGAGGCTCATGTTTGTTTACTTGAGGTGGCTGGGTGGAGGGGTTGCCAGCAGGACTGGACAGCTGGTTCTTTATTGCACTAAAGTCTAACCATGTCCCATCACACCCTCTGCTTGACTAAAAGCTGGGAAGAGTGGGGGCGGGGTGGGGGGGCTACAAAGAAAGAAGAGAAATTTGCTTTTGAAGGTGGGAAACAAATGCAGTCCAACAAATGCAGTTAAAGAACAACGTTCTCTTCATTATCCCTGGGACTGCCACTCACTCAATCACCTGTTCAGTCTTCGGAATAATGTACAAAACTTTGGAAAGTTTCATTTGGCCAGTTGAAAGGTGTGTGTGTATGTTTCATCCTTTTAGGAAGATAAAGCTAAGCACTTTAAACTTTTATTTAGAGAAAAACCTCAAAATCTGGTGCATATATATATTTAACCTTACCCCAAGGAGATAGCAGTTTAACCCCTCGTGAGTCATCATTCAGAATCCAGCAAACAGACCCAGCAATTCCACTACTGGGCATATACCCTGAGAAAACCATAATTCAAAAAGAGTCATGTACCACAATGTTCATTGCAGCTCTATTTACAATAGCCCGGAGATGGAAACAATCTAAGTGTCCATCATCGGATGAATGCATAAAGCGGATGTGGCACATATATACAATGGAATATTACTCAGCCATAAAAAGAAATGAAATTGAGTTATTTGTAGCGAGGTGGTTGGACCTAGAGTCTGTCATACAGAGTGAAGTAAGTCAGAAAGAGAAAAAAAATACCATATGCTAACACATACATATGGAATCTAAGAAAAAAAAAAAGGTCATGAAGAACCTAGGGGCAAGACGGGAAGAAAGACACAGACCTACTAGAGAATGGACTTGAGGATATGGGGAGGGGGAAGGGTAAGCTGTGACAAAGTGAGAGAGTGGCATGGACATATATACACTACCAAACGTAAAATAGATAGCTAGTGGGAAGCAGCTGCATAGCACAGGGAGATCAGCTCGGTGCTTTGTGACCACCTAGAGGGGTGGGATAGGGAGGGTGGGAGGGAGGGAGATGCAAGAGGGAAGAGATATGGGAACATATGTGTATGTATGACTGATTCACTTTGTTATAAAGCAGAAACTAACACATCATTGTAAAGCAATTATACTCCAATAAAGATGTTAAAAAAAAAAAAAAGAATCCAGCAAACATTCTGCTGCTTTAGTTCTTTCCAGTGAGTGTCCAGAAGACATTTCTGTTTGTGCATCACCTTGGTCTTTCCCTGCTTCTCTTTTGAGCTCTGCCTTCTCCTCGTGCCCTAGTCATGTGGATTATATGTCTCCCCCGACAGGGCTTCTTCTACCCCTACCAACACCTTAGCGCCCTGTGAACGCTCATCACAGAGGCATTGTGGAAACCTCCTGGTGAAAGATGCTTTGTAAAGAATAATGCTACATAAATGGAGGATCATTAATACTAGATTAGCTTCTCTCTCCCAGACTAATTATTTCACAGTCTTGCAGAAGGAACTTTATTTGCCATCAGCTGGCCCCATTACCTACACGACTCACTTCTTTTAAACCTGGCCACACCGGTCTTTGTTCTTTCCACCTCCCATCTTAGTGCCGTCTGCAGATTTTAGAGTCCCAGTGTTCAGATTCTTTTCAGAGCCACTCAGTTTTATGGTGCATAACAGCCCTCCCAGAAGTAGCCCAGTGACCCTCTTGAAGATGAAGGCAGTGACAGTCTCGCTTCATTTCTCATCTAGCATTTACCTAGTTTTTATCATCTACTATTTTGCTCTGTGTCATCTGCCTCTTAAAAATTTACATGGAGTCTTTTTGAAAAATCAAAGAAAGCTGAACAATGCCTGCTTGCTTTATATTTCTTTACTAACGATTGACAGTGAATAATTTTTGGCTTTTTGGTCATATTGTCTAAAAATTAAATTCCAGAATGTTAATTGAGGATGACCTTTTTCACACCTGAACTCTTTTGCCTTATGCGATTTTTCCATGTTGTTTGTTTTACTTGTCTTTAGAAACTATCCTCTTTCCAGATTAGCTCTCTAATGGTACTTTAGATGTGGGTTTTAAATTTCCATGATTTGTTTAATTTACTGGTTTGTATGTATATTTATTGCTTAAATCAGTCTGAGTTAAGCTTGAAATTGTAAGTGGAAGCAGGGAATTGTGGTGCAACCAAAGGAACTCCCATCATTTACACAGGGCACAGGCAGATACAAATGGCCCCATCTCCTTTTCTCTCTTTTGCAAATACTCTATTCCTTACCCTGCCTTACTTGGTAATAGAAAATAGTGATTTCTAATCAAAGTGAAGCAAATCATTTATGAGTCTATGCTATATGTCAGTTATAGGTTAATAACTCTGGAAGATACACACACAAATTCTGCTTCCATAGTCAAATAGCAATGAAAGCCTTAAATATCAGTTCAAGATATTAAAACACTTCATAATTAATCAGAGAATTAGTTGTGCAAATAGTAATTATGGCAGAAAATCTGAGAAGAGAGGGCTCACTTTTAAACATTAATTTTTCAAAATTAAAATGTGCTTTTATTATTATTTATGCTCATAGACATAATATATGCTCATTATAAACAGTGGGAAAAGATGCTGAGAAGAATAAATGGAAAGTCGTCTATAATATCTACATGGAAATTATTGCTGTTCACTCTTTAGGATACAGACTGCCAGGCATTTTTTGTTCTATTATAATGTATTAGTTATTATCTGCTTCATAAGAAACTATCCCCAAACTTAACAGCTTGAAGTACCAACCATTTATTTAGCTCATGATTCTTCAGGTAGGCAATTTGGGCTGGGTTCAGCTGGGCATTCTGGCACAGGCAAGTCTCAGGTGACCTCACCTGGGCTTGCTCCTTTGCCAACAGTCAGCCAGTGGATCGGCCTTAATTAGCACAGATGGGGTGTCTGGGGTCTTTCTTCAGTGGCTTCTGCTTCCTGCAGCAGCCTACCCAGGGCTGGTTCACACAGTGGCCTCAGGTTTCAAGAGCAGCAGAAAGGTAAGCTCCAATACCCAAACACTTTTCAAGTCTTCTCTTAGATCACATTTGCTATTGTCTCACTGGTAAAACTCAAGCTAAATGGCTGAGCTTACAGTCAGAGTGAAAGGGACCATCAAAAGGCATGGATACAGGAACAAATTGGGGACATACTGCAGTCACTTCACCACAAGTAAATCTACATAGTTATAGTAATTTAACAAAATGAGATCCTACTATATATGCATGCTGAATCAGCCAGTGTTCTCTAGAGAAACAGAACCAGTAGGATGTATATATCTGTATATCTATATCTGTACAATGTTGTTTTTAGAAGAGTTCATGACTCATTTCCCTTAGTTATTTCTCTTCTTTAACTAGAATTAAGCATAACATGATTTGGGTCAGAGACTTGTCTATTTCTCCAAAAAGCTGCAGCAAGAGCTTAACATATAAGCATAGGGTAGTCAGATTACTTTAGAAAGTGGTCTTCTTCAAAGATTATTGTATCTCTTACAGAGAGCAGACCATTTGAACAAAATTAAAGTATGATTTGGAGAAAGAGGTTTCAACTGGCTTTTATTTCAATCATTAAAAGAAGTCAGTATCACCAACTGACCCTCTGGAACTTCCAGGGTGCTCTGAGCTGATGGCAGGAATCTGGGGTTGGCGGAGAGTCATGGCAGCAAGAAGAGCATTTGTCAGAATGATAGGAAGAATGAGAGGCTCCCCTTAGAGGGCCAGTGGGATCACAGTAGCAGCACTGGGATGAGGCTGAGGGGAGCAAAGACAGAGACTGCCGGGGGTGCATTACTGAGATCAGGTTTGGATGCTAACTACTGGAAAGCCAATACTGGAGAGACAAGTGTTGGTAGGAAAGGAAAGGTGGCTTTATTCAGGAGACTGGCAACCTGGGGAGAAGGTGGACTCATGTCCAAAAGCCAATTCCCAACTCCTGATCAGTGGGCAAGAGATTTTAAAGGGCAGTTTCAGGGGTGTACAGGTAGGGGAGGGGACTACATCCAGAACAGCACAGTCAGCTCTGACAGTCATCTTGAAATTGGTCATGCGGTGGTCTGATCAGTGTCATCTGGATTGTTTTAAGTACAGTTAATCTTTAGTTCCAGGGTCACTTTGTTCCCATTTCCTTGAGCCCTGTTCTTGGAACAATGCAAGATGGAGCAGCTTATGTCATGGCTACAGTCTGGTCATCATGTAGTTAACTTCTTCCACCTGGTGAGGGTTTCAGTATCTGTAAAACAGCTCAAAGGATATGGCTCAGAATATTATCTCTAGCCTTTGAGGAGGAATTAGTGTCCTTGAACTTTGCTTAATGGCTAAATTATTATTATTTTGTCTTATTTGACTGTTTTCCTTTGCTTCTGCATTTTCTCACTTCTTTGATTAAATTTATTCTTTCACTAAGGTTTCTCTACAGACAAGAGACAGGCGGAGGACATGGTGGGAGGCTGTCCTGGGAAGGCCCCATAGGGTCCTGCTCGGTTACAGGTGGAGTCCTGGGGCTGGTGGGTGTGAGCTGTTGTCTAACTCATCTTCCCCCAGATATACAGCTTTCATCCTTACAGACACAGGTTTACCTGGGCCACTGCCTGGAACACTTTCATCTCAGGTGGAACGCTCTGATCCAATAAAAGCTTATTTGGAAACTAAATTTTGTGGTGAGCAAGCAATCTGTAGGGTACACATAGGTAGAACATGATGTACACATGAAACTTACAAAATGTTATAAATCAATGTTATCTCAAAACAAAACAAGATAAAACAAAAACCACACAGAAAACAGGCAGTAGGCCAGATTTGGTGTACGGGCCATAGTTTGCCGCTGCCTGGATAAAGCACAAACACCTCCATCTGCTATGAAGAACTTTTCCTCTTTAGGTTCCTACCCAGTTTTCCACCCTACTGTGACACTCGGCATGCTGACTCCATGTGCCTGGGCCCAGTCCAGCTTTATGCCTTTGTCCATGTCTGTTTTCTCTGCACACCCAAGCTGCATCCTCCTTTCAAAACGAGCCCTCCCGAACCTTTTAGAATAAAGGAGTAAAACAAAGCTCATACCATGCTGTTTCAAGTGCTCAGATGGGAAAATACTATTTTTTGTTCATTCTTTCCATTTCTGAAGTGCATACTTTTTTCTTTGTCTTATCAAAAGAGCTCGGAGCTGGTGATCCTGGGACGGGCAGCAGCTGAGATGGGCTGACAGGTGAGCAGGGCATCCCCAGCAAGGCAGGGTCTACGTTCCCAATGCTGGAGCTGTGTCATTCCTGACCTGGGTCAAAACTATTCCAAAGACACCATTCCACAGGAAGGAAAATCAATAAGTAATTTCTTTCTCACATGTAGCTCCATAGGCGACAAGGACAACTCACACACACCCAGGGCTGTGAGGACGTGTGCCTGGAGTGAAAGGCAGCATCCTGCATGGTTCTAAATGAAAAGAGAGACAAATGGGAAAAGCAAAGAAGGCCAGAACAGATAGATGCTGATGGGCAGAAAACCATTTTTCAGAGACATTTAATTTTTGTTCACCCAGGCACTTTGGCATCAGGGCTGGTTGTTGGTGGAGCTATAATTCTATTTACAGAGGGACAACGTGGACTATTTTTCAGGGTGAAGTAGGTTAGTCTTGCATCTCTTGAATCTGAATCTATCCCATGGCTGCCTCCTCATTGCTCTCCGTTTGGAGAGTACTCTACGGAAATTGCAAGTGAGTGATGAAATGTGAGTGTGTAGAGAAGAGAATTCCCCTGCGCTTTCGAAATGGAGCTCGCCACAATGGTAATCTATCATTTTTTTGCTTCCAGAGCATTGCCACTGAAATGCAGCTGATTCAGCTGAGTTTGAGAAGCTTAGTGGTTTTGTGGCTGATACATGCTTATTTCTTTCATGCTTTCTGAAATAAGTATTGTAGACAAAGCTCTTCATTCTGTTCTTTCAGTGACTGGAAAACTACTTAGTCCTAAAACAATTTTTAATACTTTGTCTAAGGGGTCATTCCAAATAAATGAACCTAAGTGCCTCAAATATTTTGACACATTGTTTTTCTGGGCAAGCTAGCAAACTTGTTTTCTTTCTAGATGTAACAATATTGCCAATCAGATCAAGATGATGAAGCAACAGAAAAGTTCTAGAAACAACCCTTGATCCATTAACAGAATTAATGGTCCCATTATGTCATCTAACAAGTTTTATTTTCCTCTGTGTGCCGAGAAGCATGAAATTATCATGTAAATAATGTCACATCTGTGCAAACAATTTACAAGGTGCTCTTCAAATTCAAATTTAAGCTGTCATTTCTCTTATTTTGTTAACAGGTGTCTTTCCTGAAGTTTTCTTCCATCTCATATGAGAATTGGATATTGATTCTTCATTGAACCCTCATCCTTATGTGACAGGAATCCGTGTGTTTTTAAGGATTTGGAGTGAGTGCCCATCAACACCATTTGGAATTAAGATTCTATGAGCAAAGACAGCCAGCAATAGGCTTGGATGAATTTCTTTAGCATTCCTAGCTGGCTTCATAATCCTTTTAAAGGTAATTTAATTTTCTTTTTGCATTCACCGAGTTTGTTCTTATGTCTTGATGCTTGTGTACTGACGGTCCCTGTGGCCTCCTAGCTTCTGGATTGTTCTCTGTGGACCTCCATTAGATAACTCTGCATACAGAGGCTGGCAGTGGTGGAAAGGAAGCAATCATTACAGAATCACAACCATCTTGATCCCTAAAGGAGCCTCTTGCATATATCCAAATCCTGCATATGCTAAAACTTAATGGTGTTCTTTTCTATAGAAATGCAGTTTCTGGCCTTGTGTGTTTTGGTGTAGGTACTTGCTATTGTCATAAACACACACACACACACACACACACACACACACACACACAAATCTTCACTGAGAACTTGTATTACTTAGCACTGCAAACCCAAACCATTCCAAAGAGAATGAGGGAGTACATTCCAAACCCTTTAAATACTTCAAGCATGCCTTCTACATCATTTCATTAAATTCAGGCCTCGCCGCTCAGGAATGTAATTTCATTAGCTGGACGGTTATTTCCAAGGTACCTTTTGTTCTGCATTCAAATCGTCTTCAGCAAGTGCGCTACTAATGGTTTTGCACGGTGGCATCATCAGTCTTGCTACAATGCTGTTCTTTTGGGCACTCGCATTCAGCACCAAGCTAATTGCAAATCAAGGTTTAGCATCTCAAGGATGCGAGGCTGGGAAATACTTTCTCCTGTCACTTAGGTTTGGGCAGAATAACAAGATAACAATTTCTAGCCCTCTTCTCCACGCTGCATTATTAAAGAGGCTGATGTGGGTAGAGGCTTTGTCAGTGTGGGTGGTGTGTGTGTGTGTGGTGGGGCAAGAAGGGGAAAAGGACACAAAGGCTGATACTGTGTGAAGCTCTAAGATTTGGAACTTCCTATCTAAACATCTAGGTCTCACGGATGGGATTGCGTTTCTGCTTTTACAAATGTTGGGTGTTTCGATAGTTGGTTATTATCCTTCAACATGATTTAAAACACATAGAAATGATCCTACTGCTTACCGGCCATTCACGGGCAGTGGTTTCCAGGTGGCGCTAGCAGCCACTTTGACAAAGTGGCCTGTGTTAAACAGACATTTTACATTGTGGGTAACGAGGCCTGCCCGGGTAACCAGTTTTATACCTTTCACTCAGGATCTGAGCACTTGTCAGGGGTGTCCTCCAAGGGTGAGCTGGCGGTGACTTCTCACTCGGGCTTTTTATCACCCATGTGGACACCACTGGGAAGAACCTTGCAGCCCAGTGAATGTTTACTGAAGACTTGCTACAGAATGCTTACAATAAAAACCGACTCCTTGGACTTACCTCCTTAACTGATATCTCCCAGAGTGCTCTGGTGTTGACACAACCGTCCAAGCATGGAGTGATCCTGAAGACCACCATCATGGATTGCATCTGGTTTTATGACAGTTTGTCAGGAAAATGACAGACTCCGGTACAGTGTCATATTCCACCACCTTTGAATCATTTACAAATATGCTCTAGGCAGGGGTCTTGGGAACTGTATGAAAAATTACAGTTGCTCACTTGCACCACTCGATGGTTCCCTGGAGCCCCAGTGCCCAGGGAGGAGGTGTTACATGGTGTGGCTCCCCAGCCCTCAGGATAGGGCTGGTGGACTTGGAAAGACTGACTCTAAGAGAAGTGCCTCACCTGGGGCAGGATCATAAAGAAACCTTCCATAACCATTCAAAGTCATTCCACGATTACTGTCTCAGGAACAAGAGTGAGTTATAGGGACACGAGATCACTACTTCCTGGGAACCCACCAGAGAATTTTTAATTTTAATGTAACATCCTATGTCTTCCAGTATAGCCCTTTGGAAACAGAACACTATGTGCATTGAGGCATATAGTTTGTTTATTGTTATTTGAGCTGCGTTGACTGAGCCTGTACTACATATCAGGCTCTGTTCAGAGCTGTGTGCAGACCAGGGGAAAGTCCTACCCTCACTCTGCTAACATTATAGAGAGGAGAGAGACAGTAAAGAAACAAAACACGAGCAATCAAAAGTCCTTAGCATAAACACGTAGAAGAAAACTGAAAGAGGAGTTGGGGTGAGAGCGAGGGGCCCTGTTGTGTTTGGGGGCCAGGCCAGGCTCTGAACAAGGAGGCCTTGTGAGCAGGCCTGAGCATGCAGAGGAGAAGCGTGGGGTGCTCTGGGAGGACTGTGGCCCCAAGGGAGGCGAGTGCTTGGTTCCTGAGCTGATTAATCTTCCACAATCACAATCTGTAGTAAAAAGAATGCACAGGCAGCCTTTGGAGGAATGCCCCCAAAGCTTCAAAACTGGACTTCAAGTTTCCTCGTCCTGCTTGTACACAATGTTGGAAATGTCTTGAGAGAAATTTTGTTTCAGTTTCTTTTAAAATTAAATAAGCCCCCCACCCCCCACCCCAGAGTCATATCCTGTCATATGGATGCTGGTCAGTAGTTCTAGACCCGAGCTGGCAAGGTGGGTGAGTCTTGAGCCTTGCTGGGTCATTCTTCTTCTCTGTAAATGGGGATGTTTGGGGAACAGGCTTTAGGTTCCCAAGAGTTGTGTGTATCTCCTCATTTGAGCATATGTGTATCTCTCCATGTGAATCCATGCATATGTCTCCATGAGAGCCACATGCAATTTCCCACATGCCTGCACGCACTCCTTCTTGCCAGCCTGTGTGCACTCTCTCTGTGTAAGCTTCTGTGCATTCTCCTCTTGGAATCTTGTGTGCACTATTCACTATTTCCATGTATGCTCATGGATCCTCTCTCCATTTAAGCCCACATGACTCCCCTCCTGTGAGCTTGTGGCATTTTCCTCCCGTGCACAGTCTTACCTTGCAAACCTTGGACATCTGTGATCATGATTGTTGGAAACCCAAAGTCTGCAGGGACCTGGGGGATGTGCACTGCCTTTAGCAATGGTCTTTTTCCAGGACTTTCATCCAAGTAAGAGAGCCCAGGGCCTGGAGACCAAGGATCGGCTATGGGATCATCCATGGGCAGTGCATTCCTGGGCCCTCCATGGTGTGTGGCAGCTAGATTTCTACTGGCTCCTCTTGGAAACTGTGACTTCGGTGCTTATTCACGTTGTGCTGCTGGTCTTACCCAGCTCAGCAAGGTCATGTGACCATCGACTACAGGAGTGGAGCCTACTTTGAAAAGGGAGGCTGGTTCTGAGATCCATCTCGGTGCCCCTGACTGGGCACATCGTGGGCCTTCCCTTGCACTGCTGGGAATTGCCTTGAGCCAGCTGCACCATTCACAGCTCTGAAGTGCTCTTCACCAGTTAATGGTATCTGGTCAACAGTGAGAGGTGGTTATGCCTCCCAAACTTCCCTACTGGTCTGTAGTGAAAACAAGTCTTAAACCAAATTTGCCATCTACAGAAAGCAGTCGAGAACAGTTTACACAGTAGATAGTGTAGACCTGGGAAAGTCTCAGCTCTCTGTCTTTCTGGGTGATTCCTGCACACCACGCAGGGAAGGCTCTGTGACACGTGTGTGACAGTTTTCCTGTGACAGAGCCCTGCCATCCTACCAGGCTTCAGGCCCCCAAGGTCCTCCTACTCAGCTGCTGAAAATAAGGTGTTTTGAGGGTAAACCTTGGTGCCGTCCCTATGCGTGGGGACGGATTTAGAATAAACTGTAAACTTCAAAGCATTTTACAGATGTGAGGGATGAAAGATTGGGAATCTGTGTCAGTTTACGTATGCACAGATGTTAACAATTTAGTAGCTCAGAAGAAGATCCATTTTCTCATTGACAAATTTTATTAAAAAAAAAGTAGGTCATCTAAGTTGCAATAGTATGCTTTCTCGTCGCCCACTCACCCTCCCTGGGGACTCTGTAGAGCTATTCTCCTTATGACTGAAGCGCATTATGTTTGACATATTATTCATCACAACCTGAGTAAGAGGCAATTCCCTTTTTGGACTTTTGATGGAGGGAGGTGGAAGGTGGGGAGTTGTGAACAGAAGGCCTGGGAAGAGTATAGAAGACCAGAAATGGTGGTCATGGAGAGAGAGGGATATGGTGGAGCCCGTTAGTATGCCATGTGGTATTGGAGGCACATTTGGGATGGTGGTCCTGACCTTCTCATGATGCCCATGATACCAAGATACCAAGAGGTATCTTCCTCTAAGGGGCTACCTGTGAAAGACGGTGGGTCTGCAGAGCACTCAAGGTGGTAGAGGAGGTACAGACTATACCCAAGAGACACATGTCCCCAGGCAGAGGCAACAGTAACAGTCTATCTGAGAATTCCCAGGACAATGTGTCCACCAGCACAGTGCAGTCCAGGCAGGCCCTTAGGCTACTCCTATTCTTTTTTTTTTTGGCCATGCTGCATGGCATGCAGGATCTTAGTTTCCAGACCAGCAATCCAACCCATGTCCCCTGCCATGGAAGCAAGGAGTCTTAACCACTGGACCGCGAGGGAAGTCCCTGGCTACTCTTATTCTTAAATAATGACTCTCATCCCTTCCCCAGAAGTGGTTTCTGTGCTGGGGATCTGGCCCAGATTCCAGGGGAGGCATGTATACAGTGGTGCTGCTTTAGTGCCCAGCTCCTGGTCTTTCATCGAATGGGAGCCAGCGCTGAGTGGGAAGGTAGGCAGCCCCTAGAAGATGGTAAAGGCAAAGTAAGAGTTTCCCTTGGAGCCTCTGGAAGGAAGGCAACCCTGTCGTCGCCTTGATTTTTAGCCCCTTCGGGTGCATTTTGGACTTTTGACCTCCAGAACTACAAGAAAACACACTGTGTTGTCTTAAGCCACTGTGTTTGTGGCAGTTTGTTATAGCAGCAATGGGAACAAGTACAGGCACCAGCAGAAGAGCTGGAGGTGATCCGCTCCCGGGCTCAGGGAAGAAGAGGGTAGAGGCTGGAGAGGGGTTTGTGGGCCCTGAGAGGAGAGGAGGCTGCACCTGTCCCCAGGCAGTGCCCTGGGGGAGGGCCCAGGCCCTAGCGGGGGGTGGGGGGTTCAGTGGGGGGTCTGGACAACTGGGGCCTTGGGCTACCCTGGCCCACAAGCCAGGACCTGAGACTAGAAGGTGTGTCTCAGAGCACCCTGTACTGGACAAGTCCTCTACCAGCCCTTCTTCCCCAGCCTCAGCTGGTGATGTTCTCTCCACCTAGTGAACAAAACAGAAATCTAGAAACACTTCTCACTACAGCCCCTCCCCATTTTTCCATCCCCAATCCATCCAAATTTAATAATTCAGATTGAATAATCTGGCCCTAAGCTTCCTCTCTCATTTTACCAACTATTGTCCTTTCAGCCATTTCTGTTTGTCACAAAGACTAAATGGATTTTTCCCTTTAAGCCCTTTGATTTCCCTATTACAGGAAATTTGTTTCTTCCCCTTGGCCTGCTTATTTTTCGGGTCTCAGCTCAAGTGTCACCCAGTAGAGGGACCTCCCCTGACCCAGGGCCTCTGAAAACCACTGTTCTCTATCACATCTTCTGGGTTTTATTTTCCTCGTAGTTTTAAACCCTACTTGAAATGCTCTTGTTTGTTGGATTTTATGCTTATGGTTATTCTTTTTTGAGAACAGGGAAGACCGTGACTGTCTTGTTCACTGTTGAGTCTTCTGTGTCTGGAGTGGCACCTGCATATAGTAGGTGCTTTACATCCTAAACATCTCCAGGATCTTTGCCATATTCCCTCTCCAGCCCCATCACCCTATTTCTCATTTGGATTGATAGTGGGAGACACTTCACAAAGAAACAAACTTTGAATTGTGTTTGGTCTTGAATTTGCTGGAATAACTATTTATCTTTAAGCTGGCGTGTAAGGAGAAAGATAAGTAAGTCCCAGAGGGTCTGGTGCTTTCTGAATACTAGAAGAACCCACTACTTATATAGTGTAGAGCAATTAGTACAAGGCTGAGGATTTAATTTGTATGTTAAATAAACAAATTCCATATCCTATAATAAACATATTCTGTAGATTTAAGGAACAATGTATTATTTCACATGCTTTGAGCTCTTCACATGCTTTTGAATTAAAGATTGCATTCCTGGGAAATTAAGTGAGAAATATACAGTTTGGAATTGAATTATTTTGAGAATTTTCTTGCTTTCTCTCAGTAAATATAACGAGACTGATCTTACATAGATTTAAATTTAAATAAGGTGTTTCCCCTTTACTTTTCTTCACTGTGCAGCAATGGTCATGGAATGTAAATGCTTCCTGTCAACTACTACTACTACTACTAGTATTACTACTGTTACTACCACTACTACCAAAATTACTGCTACTAGTACAATTACTACTATTACTACTACTACCAAGATGACTACCAGTACTACTGTGATGACTATTACCACTACTATTATTACTGATGGCGAGCTTCTATAGATCACAAGCTTCTTTCCTTCCAAGGTCCCACTTCATTTCCTTTGTGGGTAGAGTGTTTTTTCTTTAAATTTTTGTTTTGGAATAATTATAGGTTCACAAGAAGTTTAAAAAAATGTACAGGGAGGTCCTAGTTTCCCTTAATGGTAACATCTCACACAACTCTAGTACCATATCAAAACCAGGAAACCAACATTGGAGGGTTTTTTAAAAATTTTATTCAAGGTCATATCAATTTTTTTCAAGTTTATAAATTTTATTTCCACCATGGTCCATATATATGTTCAAACAAGAAAGAGGTGCATGATTTATTGGTTGTTATATGATTACATGATTAATTCTCAGAAAGTTCATAACATATTTGGTTACAGGTAGCACCTTTCTGTGTTTTCATCATTTTAGTCTTTCATCCTTTGAGTAAATCTTTGATTTGAAGTGGATGACACTAGTAGAAAATATTTGAGAGGTCTGGGGTCTTTGGCTGGACTATTATTTCTTTGTTTTTTTCTTTGCTTTATTTTTTTGTTGTTTCTGGGTGTTACTTACAATATCGTATATTGTATTGGCTGATGCAATTTCCTAACATAAAGCCATGAAATGCTGCATTGCAGTGGGGCAAACTTTACTGCGTCAATGTTTTATTAATATGACAAAAGTGAAGTAAAGCACTCTTTCATCTAACTGAAGGTGTATTGCTGTTTGATATGAGTGACTGGACTTTAGGGCTTCTCTTTTCTCTTTCAGCAGGAAACTAGCCCTGCAGCCTCTGGAGAGGGATTCAAGTGAAGGAATTTCTAGGAAGCAGCAATACTCTGCTCTGGAGCCAGTTAAATGAATTATTTGTGGAGTCTTCCTTTGGAAGTCAGCAAAGAGGTTTCTCTTCTTCTGTGCAGAATAGCCACAGAAAAAAAGGGTCTGACAAGACCCCTTTCAAGCTTCATGAATTTCTTACTGCAGTCTTCCTGGCATAAGGCACGACCTGAAACATTAGTTTGGTCACTCTAATTGCTTCAGTAATCTCGTCAGACATTTCAATAAGGAGCACTGTCATGGCTTCATTCTTCGTATTTTTTCCTCCCCACTATTACGTTGCTTCACCTTGGGGAACTGGTGTGGGGAACAGGTGGGAAGCATCCTTAGCTTGTAAGCTCATCATTTAGGAACAAGAGACCCAGTGGACACAAACCAAAGGGGTGCTGAAAGGTGTCCTTCTAACATGGGAGCTGTGTGGTGACCAGAGGGTTTGGAGTTGAACTCAACTCACTACTCACGTTCTTACCCCTGGCTGTGTTTCACAGCAAAAATGCCAATGCTTGAGCCTCATGAAGACCAATTAGCTCATAATCGTCAGCAGGTGAGGCCTAGGCATTAGCATTAAAAAACCCCAGCACTTTCAGGTGCATAATCAGGGTTGACAGCCACTGGCCAAGGTGCTGAAAACAACATATTCTTAATGAAACAAACTGTGCTGTGTTTGGGTTCTCTTATTAAAGAGCTGGGTTAAGCATGCTGTGTGATATCCACTGTGAAGGGGAGATCAGGAATGGGGGAGACGTGGGTCACAGGGAACAGTGGCATCCATCCTGGGAGGCACTGCCGGCCAGTTAGCAAAGTCGATGTGGTGGGCACTGCTTGGTCAGGCTGGATTGTAGTGCCACCAGTCTGTGTTTTCCAAGTAAGGCCCTCGTCAGTGGGTGAGGTGCAGGAGCAGGACTCCTTTTGCCAGGAGGCTAGGCATGGTCTCCAGGTGAGCTAGATTCAGGAAGGGGGGCGTGTCATGGTAAGGATGGGAGACATGCAGTATTCCCGCTTCCCATGCAACAATGGCACTTTCCCCACCTAGTGTGGATGGAATCAAAGATCCCTGCAGTTCTCCTGGACGCCTCTCTCAAGTGACACGGAGGAGGGAGAGAGAGGCCTGGGAGTCAGCAAGCCCCAGATCTTGGGCTTCATCTGATGGAAGGAGATATCAAATTCTGTATGTCCAGTGAGGCTAAGGCTCCTTGGAATTTCCCACTATGGCTGTTCCATTGGGGTCGACTTGGTCTATGGGCAGTGACCATTGGGGGAGATCTTGCTCTGGAGAGCCAGAGAAGTGCTAAGTACCCACCCCCAGCCCCCACCACTTCCTTAGAAACCCCACAGTACTGTGACTGGTGCATTAATGTCCTGTAATTGGCTTTAATTATTTAAAACCATTGTTTGTTTTATCATTAGTCTCTTCTGTCTCCTTTCTAATCATGTTTCATCCAATTAAGACTTTAAAAAAAAAAAACCACTGTAAAACCTCATAATACAAAAGTGAGAAAGCTGACACCAAATCTGGTTTAAATTGGCCTCTAGAAGATTTGACGCTGCTCGATTGAGTTGTTCTTCTGTAATCACAATTCTCTCCTCTCCCCAACCCTGCTAGAAGGCACTCATTAATTATAAATAGAAAATATAAGGGTTGGTTTTCCTGCCTTGCATTCATCACAGAGATGTATAGTAAATGCAGTGAAATTGCATTGCTAAACTTGAACTCATCTTAAAACAAACTGACCTTTAAATTGTCCTTCAAACTTTTGCCCTCAATCCCTATTCCCAAATAACTATTGGTCCGCAGACCAACTTTTATTAATGAAATTAAATTTGATTAACTTTATTTGAGCTCAGGCTGAAAAGGTTGGAGAATAGCTTTTACTGCATGCTCTCGGTGAAATCTAGTGTAATGTATTATATTAATATGCTATTTGATTCTCCAACTGAGATAAGGAAACAGAATTATGTTGGCGAATCACAATGCAATCTCAGCCCACACCAAGTCATCTAAACTAAAGGATATATTTTCTAAAATGAAAAACCAAAGAAAAATAAGAAGTCATGGATGGATGTAATGATCCTCTGCAATGCTGAGGATCAGTCTCCTGTAGTTTGGTCTCAGGGGACCTTGACTCTTCCGCATCATTGCTCTTCATCACTAGTCTTCGTCCAGGCTTTCTCACATTCTCTAAGCCCTCATGTTTTGGTCCTAATCCTGTGCTGCTTTCCTGGTCTTTGAGCAGAGGATGAAATACTAGGATGGCACCGTAGGAAAGCCCTCACCCAGCTCCTGAACCCAAACCAAAGTCTGAGCCAATTTAGGATCATAGGACTACTATGTAACTGGCTAGGGCATTCTCTAGTGATATGGAGACCACAGCAGCTCCCTCCCCCAGCTTACCTTCCCAGCCTGCCTCCTAAATCCCCTCACCTGGGGCTCAGTAGCTTGGAAGAATAATGTCTGATACAATATATCCTCCTGTGTGCAACTATAAGAATCGTAAGACACGCTGTCAAAGATGTTCACTGCTTATCCTCCTGAAAAGTGATCAGATGACAGACTCCACAAGCTCCTGTATACATCTCACATGCCTTCCGGATCTCTTCCACTTCTCTCCATGTGAAGATCTTTTACATGCTCTCTTATTAGTTTTTTCAACTGCAGAATGGAGATGCTTAGAGAAAATACCTATAGCCGTGTGTTTAGATGTAGAAGTTAGGTGAGACACAAACATTTGCAGAACTGAATAGATGAATTAGGAGAATAGTCTAACATATTCTGTGTTTCATACATTTGTTAAGGATTGAATTTTGTCATGGTTGTCAATGAATTGAAAAATTCATTTGTTACAGTCCTAATGTCCAGAACCTTAGAATGTGACCTGATTTGGAAATAAGCTCATTGAAGATGTAATTGGTTAAGGAGAGGTCATTACGATGGGCCCTAATCCAATATGACTGGTGTCCTTATTAAAAGGGAAATTTGGACATGGAGACACAAGGAGAAGGCCATGTGAACATGAAGACAGCTGTCTGAATGGACGTATGAACCTGAAGACAAGCCAAGGAGAGGGGCCTGGAACTGATTCTCCCTCGCAGCCTCAGAAGGAATCAACCCTGCCAACACCTTGATGTCAGACTTCAGCCTCCAGAACTCTGTGACAATAAATTTCTGTTGTTTAAGCCACGCAGTTTGTGGTATACACTTTGTTACGGCAGCCCTAGAAAACTATCAATAATACAATATTATGTGGGAGGGAAGAAAGAAAGGAAGAAAATCAGAAAAAAAAATTAATGAAAGAAGAATGGGATGAAATAAGAAACTATTCTTTTATAGCACATGTCATTTGAAAAAAGTATCTACTGCAGGGTAGATATTTAATTCTAATTTTACAGGAAAAAAGACCCCCCAAAACCCTGAGGCTTACTCTACACGAATGCTCAAGTTCGCCTCATTTATAAGCTGTGGGATCAAGATTCAAGGCTAAATCTGTGTGCCTTCCCAAACAGTTGCCATACGATACAAGAAGAAGATTCCAATCCATCCTAGCTATGACTCTTTAGGTTCTAAGAAGCAGAAATCTGCCCTGGTGTATCTGAAAGAATGGTGCCTGGCTTTTGTTTGTTTTACTGAAAGTCTAGAGATAATCTCATGAAATCCAAGGCAGGAAATACGCCTGGGGCTGGCTGAAACTGGAGGGGAATGGAGAATCAGAAGCAGAGGTTGATTCACTCTCATCCCTCAGGGCTTCATGTTTCTCTCTTCTCCGATTCTGTCTGTCATGACGTGTCTGGTGGCCAGGGGCTACTGTGGTCCCTATGACCCCTGCCTCCTCATGTGCATGTCCTTGTGTGAGGCAATAAATGTGGGTTGTTTTAAGCCACTAAATTTGTTGTGATTTGTTATGCTGAAATCTCTGTTTTCATCTTCCAATTTCTTTTGTCTTGTACCTAGCTCCATATGGTGGCTTAGTACTAACACCTCTCACCCATTAGCTCAGGCCCCTACTGCTGGCTTTAACTTCACTCTGTGTCTCAATTCTATTTTTTTCCCTTTAAAATAGACTTTATGTTTTAGAGCAGTTTTAGGTTTACAGCAAAATAGAGCAGAAAGCACAGAGATTTCTCTTATACCCCACGACCCCACAAATGCACAGCCTTCCTTGCCATCAACATTTCACACCAGAGTGATACTTTTGTTACAATTGAACCTACAATGACACATCACTGTCATCCAAAATCCATAATTTACATTAAGGTTCACTCTTGGTATTTTATAGTCTATAGTTCGGACAAATGTATAGTGACCTGTATTTACCATTGTAAGATCATACAGTGTATTTTCACCACCCTAAAATATCCTCTGCACTCTATCTATTCATCCCTCTCTCCCTGCCAACTCCTTGCAACCACTAATATTTTTACTGTATCCATAGTACTGCTTTTTTCCAGAACATCATTTCGTTGGACTCATATAGTTTGTAGCCTTTTCACATAGGCTTCTTTCACTTAGTAATACGCATTTAAGGTTACTACATGTCTTTTCCTGGCTTGATAACTCATTTCTCTTTATCACTGAATAATATTCTATTGTTTGGATGTATCAGTTTATGTAACAATCACCTACTGAAGGCATCTTTGTTCCTATTGCTTCCAAGTTTGGCAATTATGAATAGAGATGTTGTATACATCCAAGTGCAGTTTTTCTGTGTGGACATAAGTTTTCAACTCATTTGGGTAAATACCAAGAAATGATTGACATATTGTATGATAAAAGTATGTTTAGTTTTGTAAGGAACTGCCAAACTGTCTTCCAAAGTGGCTGTACCATTTTGCATTCCTACCAGCAGTAAATGAGAGTTCTTTTTGCTCTATGTCCTTGCCAGCGTTTGGTATTGTCAGTATTCTGGATTTTGGTCACTTTAATAGATGGTAGTTGCATCTCATTGTTGTTTTAATTTTCAGCTTCTTAATGAGATATGATGTGGAACATTCTTTCATATGTTTGTTTGCAATCTGTATATCCTCTTTGGTGAGGTGTGTGTTCAGGTCTTTTGCCCATTTTTAAACCAGTTTTTTTCTTATTGAGGTTTTTTTTCTTATTTCTTATTGAGGCTTTTTTTTTTTCTTTTTGCATATTTTGGATAACCATCCTTTTATCAGATATGTCTTCTGTAAAATTTTCATCCAGCCTGTGGCTTGTCTTCTCAGTCTCTTGACTGTGGCTTTCACAGAATAGAAGTTATAAATTTTAATGAAGTCCAGGTTCTCAATTCATTCTTTCATGGATTGTCCCTTTGGTGTTGTATCTAAAACATCATCACTGTGTCCAAGGTCATCTATATTTTGCCTTACATTATCTTCTAGGAGGTTTATAGTTTTGTGTTTTACATTTAGGTCTATGATACATTCTGAGTTAATTTTTGTGAAGGTTATAAGGTCTGCCTCCAGATTCTTTTTTTTGCATGTGGATGTCCAGTTGTTCTAGTGCCATTTGTTGAAAAGACTATCTTTGCTGCATTGTATTGTCTTTGTTCCTTTGCCAAAAATCAGTTGGCCATATATATGTGCGTCTATTTCTGAGTTTTTGATTCTCTCCATTGATCTATTTGTCTGTTCTTTCACTAGTACCACACTGTCTTGATTATTGTAGCTTTGTATTAAGTCTTGAAGTTCAGAACTGTTACTCCTCTGACCTCGTTCTCTGTCAATATTGTGTTGACTACTCTGGGTTTTTTAACTCTCCTTGGAAACTCTAGAATAAGTTTGTCAATAATCCATGAAATAAGTTGCTGGGATTCTGAATCTATAGGTCAAGTTAGGAAAAACTGACATCTTGAAAATATTGAGTCTTCTTATCCATGAACATGGAAAATATCCTCATTTATTTTGTTCTTCATAGATTTCTTTTCATCCAAGTTCTATAGTTTTCCTCACATAGCTCTTGTACAGATTTTGTTAGATTTATATCTAAGTATTTCATTTTGGGGGGTTCTACGGTAAATGATATTGTGTTTTTTATTTCAAATTTTATTTATTCATTGTTGGTATATAAGAAAGTGATTGACTTTCTAGTATTAATCTTGTATCCTGAAACTTGCTATAATTACTTACTAATTTCAGAAGGTTTTTTGTCGATTCTTTTTGTTTTCTACATAGACAGTTATGTCATCTTCAAACAAAGACAGTTTTATGTCTTTCTTCTTTCCCAATTTATATACCTTTTCTTCCCCTTTTTTTTGTCTTATTGCATTACCTAGCAGCATGAGGTTGAAAAGGAGTGGTGAGAGGGTACATCCTCACCTTATTCACGATTGTAGTGACAAAGCTTCTAATTTCTCACTGTTAAGTATATTAACTTAGTATCACTTGGTAGTCACTGTTAGTATGATATGATATTAATGTAGTTTTTTGGGTGATGCTCTTTATGCAGTTGAGGAATTTCTACTCTATTCCCAGTTTGTTGAGAATTTTTATCATGAATGAGTGTTGGATTTTGTCATACGCTTTTTCTGCATTTATTAATAAAATCATGTGATTTTTTTTCTTTAACCTGTTTATATGATGGATTACATTAATTGATTTTCAAATGTTGAACCAGTATGGTATACCTGGGATAAATCCCACTTTGTCATGGTGTATAATTCTTTTTATACATTGTTGGATTTGATTTGCTAATATTTTGTTAAGAATTTTTGCGTCTATGTTCATGAAAGATACTATCTCTAGTTTTCTTTTTTTTATAGTGTCTTTGTCTGGTTTTGGTGTTAGGGTAGTGGTAGCTTCATAGAATGGGTAGGAAGTATTTCCTCCTCTTCTGTCTTCTGAAAGAGATTGTAGAGAATTGGTATAGTTTTTCTTTCAATATTTGGTAGAATTCACCAGTGAACCTAGTGCTTTCTGTTTAGAAGGTCATAAATTATTGATTTAGTTTCTTTAATAGATATTGGCTTATTTAGATTGTCTATTTCTTGTGTGAGTTTTGGAAGATTGTATCTTTCAAGAAATTGTCCCATTTCATGTAGGTTATAAAATTTGTGAGCATAGAGTTTTTCATAGCATTCCTTTGGTATCCTTTTAATGACTATGCAACCTGTAGTCATGTCCCCTCTTTCATTTTTGGTACTGGTAATTTGTGTCTTCTCTGTTGTTTTCTTAGTTAGCTTGGCTAGAGACTTATCAATTTTATTGACATTTTCAAAGAACCAGCTTTTTGCTTCATTGGTTTTATCTATTGATTTCCTGTTTTCAAGTTCATTGATTTCTGCTGTAATTTTTATTATTTCTTTTCTTTTGCTTACTTTAGATTTGCTTTGCTCCTCTTTTTCTGGTTTCCTAAGTTGGAAGCTTAGATTTTTGATTTTAGATCTTTCTTCTTTTCTAATGTATACTTTCAATGTTACAAATTTCCCTCTAAGCACTGATTTCACTGCATCCCACAGATTTTGCTAAGTTGTATTTTTATTTTCATTTAGTTCAAAATATTTTAAAATATCTCTTGAGACTTCTCCTTTGACCCACGTGCTATTTAGACATATGTTGTTTAATCACCAAGGTTTTTTTTGGGATTTTCCAGCTATCTTTCTATTATTTATTTCTAGTTTAATTCTATTGTGGTCTGAGAGCAGGCATTATATGATTTCTACTCTTTTAAATTTGTCAAGGTGTGGTTGATTTTTCAGCTTGTTCAGCTTTTTACTTGTTGTTAGGATGAAGTGGTGACTTCCAAGCTCATTACGTGCTGGACTGGAAACCAGAAGTTGAAATTTTATAAAAAGAATCTCATTTGTTGCTGGACAGCCCAGTGACAGCCATAGCTGAGATAACTTTGAGGCACTGTGTGCTAGTTAGAGTTCCTGTTTCTAGGATGCGGGATAAGGCAGCTATGCTCTTGGATTTGGGGAAGAACACAAAAGCACAGTTACATATGTAATACATACCCTCAGGAGAGCAGTTGCTACATTCAGTGCATATATGCATAGGTAGCATTCAGTAATAATTTTTAAAATTTATAATAAAGACTTTACAACTTCACAGATCCTTGGTAAGGCTAAATGGTAGAGCATGGTGTTCAATGTCACACCAAGTTTAAGAGCTATACCACAAGTTTAAGAGCTTGGGGGTAAAATCCTGGCTTGGTCCCAGGTGTCCTCTGTGCTCTCTTGACATACCTTGCTGGTGATATCTGGGAGACAGAAGACACATCAAATAGTAATGGAAGATCAACAAGAATGTGATCTTGCAGTCCAGTGAGCCCACCAGTTCTGAATCCTTTCATGCTGTTCAGGTCTGCTGGGCTGGACTTGGGAGAATGATAAATAGGCTGGCACTGGAGCAATTATTTGCTGGTCAGTTAAAGCAAAACAACCATGGGTGAAATAAGTGAAGGACAATCTATTATATGGGGCACCTGTCAAAACAATTTTTCTAGGGCAGTTGTGCTTTTTTCCCCCTATGGAAAATGAACAGAACAGTTTGATGTACAGTCTCACTGCCCCACTCTGGTCTAGACCCACATAACTTCATGCTTGCATAATTGAAATTGTTTTCCCACAGGTTGTCTTGCCTTCTGTCTTTCTCTCTTCCAAAGCATTGTTACTACAGGAAGGTTTATTCTCTAAAATACCTCATTATCATGTACACTCCCTTTTTAAAAGCTTTCAATCCCCCCAACCCCCATATACGAGACAAAGTATAAACTTCACCCAATATTCTAGACCTTCTGTGTTCAGATGACAGTCTTGTCAATAATTTTTTCTCATTATTTATTGGCACCTATATTCACCTCTGGCCATATTGTTTTCCGGAAGACCAAATGTCCCTCTCTATGACTGTGCCTTTGCCTGCACCCTTTCTTTGTTCAAGTGAACACTCTCTTCTCTACCCAAACAAATTCTGTGCCTGCTTCAAGTCCCGCCAGAACAAGCTTCTTTAAAAAGCTTGCTTTATTTTTATTTTTTGACCTCTTCAATTTCCAGTGTCTCTGTGAAATAGTAAGAAATATATATGTATTTGTCTGTGCCCCTGGTTCTTGACATAGAGATCCTAAAACCCTTGTAAATAGAGGTGCTACGAAAATCTTTTGTTCTAATATTTAGTCTTTGATCCTGATTCCTGCTGCAGAGCTCCTAAGACCTTTGTAATTTCCTGAGTGATAAGAGCGTCTGACACTGAGCTCCTAAATCCCTTGAAATATCCTGGGTGATGGAACACTTCTGTTCTAATGAGGTGACCTTGGTGGGCTCTTGGATGGGGTTCAGTCACCAGAGAGGCCAAGCCATGATTAGAAGCTTGGAACTTTAAACTCCTCCCTTCATTCTCCAAGCGGGGAGAATGGCTGGAAATGGAGTTAATAATCGGTCATGTCAAATTGGTGAACCCATCCACATACTGGACGCACCCCAGCTCCATGGGGACAGAAACTCCTGCCCTCAGGACTCTCCCAGACCTATGGATCTCTTCCTCTGGCTGTTCAGTTGTATCCTTTATCATAGTCTTTATTATGTAATAAAGTGGTAAACACAAGTAAGTGTTTCCCTGAGTTTTGTGAGCTGTTCTAGCAAATGATTTAATTCAAGGAGGGCGCTGTGAGAACCTCTGATTTGTAACCAAGTTGGATAGAGGTGTGGGTAACCTGGGGACCCACTACTTGCCATTGGCATCTGAAGTGGAGGGCAGTCTTGTGGGACTGAGCCCTTAACCTGTGTGGTCTGTGCCAACTCTGTTTCGTGTCAGAATTGAATTGAATGGTAGGATACCCAGCTTGTGTTGGAGAGCTGGTCAGTGTGTGGAAAACCCCACACACCAGGTGTCAGAAGTGGAAGTAAAGGACAAACATAGGGGTTTTTCTTATACAGTCTTCTGTTTTGGCACTGCCTCATTTCTGGACTGAGACATTCATTTCTACTGAGTCAGTCACTACCGTTCACAGCCGTTTGTTCTGATTTTTAAATCAACTTCAGAATCAAAGCTCCTTGAGAGCTGGAACCATGCCCGTCCTACCTTTCCTTGTAGTGTTCTCAGGGTCCACCTCCGTGCTGTATGGGGGAGGCTCTCAGTAAATATTTGATGAATGAGTAAGTGGTACAAAGCAAAGCAGCAGTAAAAATGAGTCCAGCTATCCTGCCCTCCAAGGGGAAAGACTGAGTTTCAGTGACACACTCCTCAAACAGGCTCTGTCCCTGATAAACTGTTCTGTTGTGGCTGAGCACAGATGGCATTGTTCTTTCTGACACAAATTAAATCCCTTTGAGCAAGTGTATCTTAAAACATAGAGTGATAACTTATACCGAATGAAACACATGTCTTGGTCTTGTGTAAGTCAACTGCATTCTGCCAGAGGTGGGCTGCGTATGCAGGCATTCCTGGATGAGGTGTTGCATTTGAAATTTAACAGAGTGAAATCCATTAACCTATTAGGGAGCCGGACTCTGGGTTGCAGACCACCTTCCCAAGGTGTCCTGACCACCTGGGCTCCCTGGGCACATCTCAACTTTGATTACTGCTGTAAGATTATAAGGCAACAATGTGAATCTTTTCTAGAACATTTATCAGAAGAAAGCACTTACAATGCTATGTCTATTTCCTCAGACCTCAGTTTTCATCTTTTGTTATAGTTCTGCTTCTTTAAAATTTTTTTCTCTAGCTATTTTTTTTTTTTTTGTCTTGTGTTCAAACTGGGTGGGAAAAATCCCTCCTCGTGCTCTAGTTTAGAAAACCTGGGCCATGTGAAAGGGAGTGGGCCAGAGAGATTAAGAGATTAGTCACACCTGTCCCCCTGCACTCTTCTGTTGGTCATCACTCTGAATGCCATGGTCACACACAAATGATTTTCCTGAAAAAGCTTTAGCGTAGACAGTATAAAATATTTATATGTGTGAGCTGGTTAATTTTACTCTCTCTCCTGGGAGTGGTCAGCTGGCTTTTACAGTGTCCTGAGGAGGCACGCACACGCCGCTGACAGGCACACTTAGCGTTTTAACAATGCTGAACGTGAGTGCACAGTGGAGTGTCCTCTGCCCCAAATCCTCAGCTATCCTCACCCACAGATCTCTGCACTAGAGATTGGTTAATTCACGCAAGGACCATTGGAGGTAATTCTTACTGAGGGAAGTGAGAGATTCACCTAATAATTGGCATATGTGTGTTGGTTAAAACCTGCCTAGGTCCTTCTGCCCTCCAATGGACAGGGTGCATGAATCTGGGGGCCCAGTAGGCTCTGTGTGCTCCTTTGGAGTGTTGACCTTGACCTAGGGCTCTGCTGCATTCTCCTTCTGGTCTCTTAATTGAGAATTCTGGGTCCGGATCACACAAGGTACTCCAGGAGTGCCGAAGTGACAGAGAGATGGGACTCCATCAAGCTTCCAGGAACAGACTGTTTCATGCCAGCTTACCAAGAAACATGAAACGTGTGTGCTTGCCAAGAAACATGTGTGGCAGAATTGTGTCTGAAACCTACTTTCATGGTGATGTGCCCTTTGGTGGTAGTAAGGCTGTATGGAAGGGACCCTCTTGCCCTTTCACATCTCTGGACACCACCAACATCTACTGGCAAGAGCAAGCTTACCTTAGTAGGGTTGTCAAAACCACACACGCAAGCTGTTTCTGCCTTGCTCTGCTTGCTTAAAGAATTCCCTCTTATCCCAGAGCCAAGAGCTGAGGATAAGATTATGGGAGGTAAATGGGAGGTACTTTGAAATTTGGATCCCTCTGTGCCTGGGAACTGTGAACGTCTTACTCAGTAATCTACTTTCACATTTTTCCCCTGGTAATAATAGGATACTGTGATGGTTCATTTTATGTGTCAACCACACTGGGCTAGGGAGTCGCCAGAGAGCTGGTGAAATACGATTTATGGGTGTGTCTGTGCAGTTGTTTCTGGAAGAGATTTGAATTTGAATCGGTAAACTGAGGAAGGTTACCTTCGCTAGTGGGCATTACCCACTCTGTTGAAAGCCCAAACAAATGGAAAGGAGGGGCAAATTCTGTTTCTCTTCTTGAGCTGAGATGTCCATCTTTTCCTGCTCTCGGACACTGCGGTTCCTGATGCTCAGGCCTTCAGACTCCAGGACTTACACTGATGGCCCCCCTAGTTCTCAGACCTCTGGGCTGAATTATGCCACCTGATTTCCTAGTTCTCTAGCTTTCACGTGGCAGACTGCTGGTCTGCTCACCCTCCATATTTGCATGAGCCAATTCCTGTTATAAGTCTCCTTGTATATATATCAGTATACCTCCTACTGGTTCTGTTTCTCTGCAGAGCGCCAATACAGATACAAGCTTAAGTTGAGGATGTATATTTCCAGATGGTTATTTTAGAGTTTGAAAAATATGAGATTATTATGAACAATTGCTAGGCAAGGAAAATTAGCCTATTTAATTAACCTAAGATGAGATATATATTAATAGTTTAAAACTGAGTCATTAGAAACACAAGGATGACTTATGAACAGTAACAGTCCTACTTAGAATTCTGAAGCGAGACCCCATGTAATTAGAAAATACATTGTTATGAAATACAGAGAATTAATTAAAGTTAAAATTAGAGGGAGAACATTGAAGATATGTCCTTTGCCCGTGGTTTGTCTCCTAATGTTGTGTTTCTATATCAATCTAAAACAGAACGTGGGTTCTTTCATCTGCAGTCTCCTAGTGATTTTATCTTTCTTTCCCTTCAGATAAATGGTTTTGTTGCTTTTGTCATCTTCCTGGCACATTTTGAACTGCTTTGTCTACTAAAGTGGAAGAAACATGCTTAATAAAGCCAAATGACTTCTTCCTAATGTTAATTCAGTAAAAAATGAACCCTCCTAAGAATGGGAATGGATGATCTCATAAAACTTGACTTTAGGCAAAGATACTTGCCTACTTTGTCATTCCAAGAAAGTTATTGCAGTTGAAAAAAGCAAGCATCTCTCCAACTTCTGGGGAAGTTGCTGTTTGCAGCCTAACAGACAAAATGAACACAGGTAGATCTTCCTGAAGTTAGCTGAGGTCAACATGCTTGCTTTAGAACTTTACACTGCCCGCCAGAATCACCTGGACTGCCGACGGAAATAAAAAGTCTCGCTTCTAGTTTATTACTTCTACCTCTGTTTTGAAAAGAAATGAAAAAGTCCCAGATATAAGATAGCAAATCTGTGAGAAATTCTGTATTCACCAACTGTTTTAATAAAAACAAAAGTCTTTCCAAGATGCAGCATTTTTAATTCAAGGAGGATTTTTTATAAAGTATTTTTTCTTTTTATTTAAAGGTTCTAATAGGTTATTTGTGTGAGTTTAATGGACCTTTCAGACTGAAATAGTACTTTCAAGATGACCTTGCTGTCAAAAAAAGTGAATACTTGAAAGTAACAAAGCCTTAACATTTGTATAGCATTTTAGAATATACAGAGCACTTTGCTTATTCAAGCCTCACAATGACCCTGTTAGATAAACAGTATTTCCATTTTATATATGAGTGTCTGGAAGCTCAAAGAAATTAAATATATTGCCTAATATTATGTTCACAGTGGTGGGCTGTTAACTGGAACCCATCAATTGCAAATCCAGCTTTCTTGAGAAAAAACCACACTCTCTTTAAAGTATCAACTGGAGAAGTAGCCTTCTAGGGGAGTAGCCACCTTTCCTAGGCAGTGGTGCCTTCATCTGTACCATTTCCTCTGAAACAGAAGTTATTTTCACTTGCAACTGTGCATCATATTTATAATAGCTTATTGATCAAAGCCAGGTCCCCTTTCAAAGCAAGGAGGAAGCCAAGTACCTCTTCCTTGTGAGTTAGTTTTTCAGCAGAAGGCACTGGTTTTGCAGTCCCAGCTCTTCTGCATGAGCCATTGTGCATTTACACCCACTCCCCTCTCTCCCCCATGCAGTCGACCATGCTTAGGCACGAGAAAGCAACGGCTTTGGTCTAAAGATGCAGAGCAAGCTGAACTTGTCACGGACTACTCGGAACATTCTTCATTAGCCTCAGCTGCACTCCTGCTCATCAAGAACTGTCCCTGTCATTATATGGCTGATTTATGTTAGCTGTTTATGTGGACCGCTTTTTGGCATTCGTGTTTTAAATTTTAGAAAAATGTTGAACCTCATGCATCAAGCTGCCTACTTTCTTCTTGTCCTGAAGTCAGTATAAGGACATTTTGCTTTGTTTCTTGGCCAAAAATGTAAAAACTGAACTACACGAAGAAATCTACTGGGAAGTGGCTTCACCAACAAGGATGTCCCCTGGCACTGAGGCTGACGACATCATTGTAAGAGTCTCCAGTGTCTAGTAACTCTGTTTCTAACCTGCCTTAATATCTGTAGGTGACCCGAGTGGAATTAACTTACCTGTATTAGTCTGCTCTCACTGTGTGGCCTCTCCCATTGCGGAGCACAGGCTCCGGAAGCGCAGGCCCAGCGGCCATGGCTCACGGGCCCAGCCGCTCCACGGCACGTGGGATCTTCCCGGACCGGGGTGCGAACCCGCGTCCCCTGCATCGGCAGGCGGACTCTCAACCACTGCGCCACCGGGGAAGCCCATCATCCTATCACTTTTGATCAAAGCACCCTAAGCTCCTGCAGGCTGTGTCAGGTGCTGTATGTCAGGGACAGTTCCCATACCCGTCTAATCCTTGATCCCTGAGCAGCTCTTAAAGGTGCAGGTTTAGGGCACCCTCCTCCATCTCCCTCCGAGAGTCTTAAGCAATAGTCAGGTCTTAGGAATCTATTCTGTTTTTACAAAATAGAAAAGTCCCTCAGGGGATAGATGTACAAAGACAAACATGCATTGTTTAGAAGTCCTTCCCTCTGGGAAGGGGCTGGAGAGCAAGAGTGGAAAGAGACTCATCTCATTGTTACCCACGTGGGTGCTGTTTAGATTTCTTTTGTATTTGTGTTAATTTTTAAAATAAAAATGTATTTGTTAATTTAAAAATAAAGCCTTTTTTTCAAATGGATCTTTGACCAGTCTAATTGGAAAACTACGGTTGAACGAACCTTGGGCTCTGTCTAGGAGCATGTATTTTAAGATCAGTACCCATCTGTGCCTAGGAGGTCAGAGGTGGGATCTTAGTGGGGCTTCAGGATAAGGCAGAACAGACTGGCAGACTCACAGACAGAAGCGCAGGTGGCTCAGGTGACCTACGAGATGATGGACAGGAGAAAATATGAAACAGAAAGCCAGGTCAACCAAGGCATCACCCAGATATTAGTAGAGGAAGGCAGGACAGGACCTGCCAAGATTCCCTGGACCATGAGGCCCAGCAGTTCTTGCCTCTGCCTGCATGTAAGGATTAGCTGGGTGGCGTTAAACATACTGCTCCCCGTGCCCCATTCCAGAGAGCCTGATGGACTTGGTCTGGGTAGACGTACAGGCATCAGCAGTTTCTAAAAGCTGCCTGGATGATTCTGACGTGGGGCACGTGGCCTTGGCTGGAGCACAATCAATGGTCAGGTTTGCCCTGCACATGCCTGGGAGTGACCATGGGGCAAGTGAATGCAGGGCTCCTTGGCCAGTTTATTCCTTATCAGTGAAGGAAGAAGGAAATAGAAATGAGCCTTAGTCTTCTGGAGAAGGGCTGTCTTCCTGAGCATAAGACTCTGTTACCTGGCCCCAAGCCTGCTTCCACTGGCCCAGCCAGCCAGCCAGGGGAGGGTTACAATGGAAAGAATGGGCAGAGAAAGCGCTTTTCCCTAGCAGTTCTGGAATTCCAGACATGGAGTGGTGGTGGGGTGCCCAGGGCGGGGGATCATGAAGATACGCAGTGAATTTCTAGCCTAGACCATTGATTCTTAATCTTACCTGTATATTGGCGTCTCTGGGAAGTTTTAACCACTGTTTATACCTGGGTCTCTCCCTGAGGTTGATGCGTATGTATGAGGCTCATCCTGGGCACAAGCATTTTCTGAAGTTCCCCCAGTGATTCTAATACATAGTGACTGAGATCTGCTGGCTTATCAAAGATGTCTTTGGAAAGAAAAGAGTAGAAAGGGAAGAAAAAGGCGGCAATGCCTGTGTACAGTTGCAGGGAAGAGTTCTCCAAAGCTTGAGAAATGAGTAATGAGGTGACTGGGTCACGGTGTGGGAAGAAGAGTCAGTTAGAACCTTCCTCACACTCAAAATTCACTTAACATTTCAAAGACCAAGGCTGGCGCACTCAGAACCGTATGCCTTCCACAGCCTGTCTACAAGGATGGTCCTTCTGCTTTGAAATCTAAGCCGAGAGCCTGTTTGCCTGGAGTAGGAAGATGAGATGAGGTAGAGGAAGAAAAACCCTGAAATCTGATTCTTCTGGGTCAGAGTTTTGTGGGGAGAAGGATTGAGAGAGAGGATAGAGAAGGGGATGTGTGTTAGGAACACATGGATTCTGCTGGGCAGTGACATTCCAGATGTAACAGCCAGTACAGAATGTTGGGTGGATTATAAGGGTAGGCAGCCTGAGGGTCCTGAGGAAGCCAGAGAGGGTGAGGTGGGATGCTGTGGCATCGGGTCTCCAGGTTCTGCCTTTTTCATTGGCATATAGTGGGGCTCTGCCCTTGGGGTTCTGGGGGAGAAGCACTTTGGAGACTTGGGGCACAGACATTCTTTAATATTTTAACAAACAACTGCTCCAGCTGCAAGGGTGGGTGCTGGCTGAATGTGAGCCTTGGTCTAACATCTGTTCTCTGGGCTTCTACCTACAGAGGAGGATGGGCATGCTGGCATTCTAGATGAGCCTACGGGGACACCATGGGCTGTGGGCACTTTTGCCCAATTTGCTTCTAGGATTCTGGAAAAACAGCAGCCACATGGAGGGACGTATACCTGGTGGGTTAGTGGGACTCGTGGGTGTAGGCTGAGCCCTCAGGACCCATACCTGTGGTTGGGACTCAGAGTTCATCTGCCCTTGGCCCCAAAGAACTTATTCATATAGGTTATATCTATCAAAATGTACCATATTCAAAATTGACTTTTTAAAATATTTGTTTAATAATTCATTAAAGGCAATAATGATAAATGTATTACATGACAATGTAAATAATATATTTCTATGAAAAATAACAGTATTCTCCAAAGCAAACAATATTTGGTGAGAGGTTGGCATTGTTTTATGCTCTTTTTTGCGTTTCTCGTTAGTGGAAGAAGGCTGCCTTCTCACATCTGCTCCTGTGCTCAGTCCTGGCAATTTGTTCTTTTCCAGATATGAGGCTGGAGAAGGGAGGGGTTTTTAATGTTTTTTGTTTTTGTTCTTTTTACCCCAGATACTTGTAGATGCTCTTCTTTGGTATTGCATCAAAACCCCACTAAAGACTAGTGGTGGGGACTTCCCTGGTGGCGCAGTGGTTAAGAACCCGCCTTCCAGTGCAGGGGACACAGGTTCGATCCCTGGTCCGGGAAGATCCCACGTGCCGCGGAGCAACTAAGCCCGTGAGCCACAACTACTGAGCCTGCGCTCTAGAGCCCACGAGCCACAGCTACTGAGTCCACGCTCTAGAGCCCGTGAGCCACAACTACTGAAGCCCGCGCACCTAGAGCCCATGTTCCGTACCAAGAGAAGCCACCGCAATGAGAAGCCCGCGCATCGCAACAAAGAGTAGCCCCCGCTCGCCGCAACTAGAGAAAGCCCGCGCTTAGCAATGAAGATTCAACACAGCCAAAAAATAAATAAATAAAATAATTTATTAAAAAAAAAAGTCTAGTGAGGGGATGAGGTACAAAAAGCCAAATACAGACTTAATATTAGTACAGATATAGCTTTGACTTTGTGGTCCCTCGAGAGGGTCATAAAATCTCAAGCGATGCCCGGAGACATTCTGAGAATTGTTGAGGGAGAGGAAGGATGCTGCCCTGAAGGGACGTCCACGGGGAAGAACGGGGATCCGCACAAACCCTGTGTAATCAACTTTTGGCTACGATTTCTCCTCCATGTCTCTCTGCTCTGTGTGCAGTTGTTTCTTGCTTTTGGAATCCTGTGTTAAGGCTGATATGTGGTTATAAGTAAGTCGCAGTGGCCCTCAAAACCAGAGCCAGGCAATTTCACTGGGTCAGTCATTTAAACTTTGAATTGTTCAAAGAAAAATAAACAGTAAAGGAAAGGCAACTAAAAATGGTTCTTTCCCATTCTGAGGGCTGTCTTTTTGCCTTGTTTATGGTTTCCTTTGCTGTGCAAAAGCTTTTAAGTTTAACTAGGTCCCATTTGTTTATTTTTGTTTTTATTTCCATTTTTCTAGGAGGTGGGTCAAAGAAGATCTTGCTGCAATTTATGTCAAAGTGTGCTCTACCTATGTTTTCCTCTAAGAGTTTTTTTTTTTAATACATCTTTATTGGAGTATAATTGCTTCACAATACTCTTAGTTTCTGTTGTACAACAAAGTGAATCAGCCATATGCACACCTATATCCCCATATCCCCTCCCCTTGAGCATCTCTCCCACCCTCCTTATCCCACCCCTTTAGGTCTTCACAAAGCACCGAGCTGATCTCCCTGTGCTATGCGGCTGCTTCCCACTAGCTATTTTACATGTGGTAGTGTATATATGTCCATGCTACTCTCGCTCCCCCTTACCCTCCCCCAGGTCCTCAAGTCCATTCTCTATGTCTACATCTTTATCCCTGCCCTGCCTCTAGGTTCATCAGTACCATTTTTGGTTTCTTTTTAGATTCCATATATATGCGTTAGCAGATGGTACTTGTTTTTCTCTTTCTGACCTACTTCACTCTGTATGACAGACAGCATACACAAATAACACACCACCTCACTACAAATAACACAATTTCATTTCTTTTTATGGCTGAGTAATATTCCATTGTATATACATGCCACATCTTCTTTATCCATTCATCTGTCGATGGACACTTAGGTTGCTTCCATGTCCTGGCTATTGTAAATAGAGCTGCAATGAACATTGGGGTCCATGACTCTTTTTGAATTATGGTTTTCTCAGGGTATATGCCAGTAGTAGGATTGCTGGGTCATATGGTAGTTCTATTTTTAGATTTTTAAGGAGCCTCCATATCATTTTCCATAGTGGCTGTATCAATTTACATTCCCACCAACAATACAGGAGGGTTCCCTTTTCTCCACACCCTTTCCAGCATTTATTGTTTCTAGATTTTTTGATGAGGGCCATTCTGACTGGTGTGAGATGATACCTCACTGTAGTTTTGATTTGCATTTCTCTAATAATTAGTGATGTTGAGCATCTTTTCATGTGTTTGTTGGTCATCTGTATGTCTTCTTTGGTGAAATGTCTATTTAGGTCTTCCACCCATTTTTTAATTGGGTTGTTTGTTTTTTTGATATTGAGCTCCATGAGCTGTTTGCATATTTTGGAGATTAACCCTTTGTCCGTTGTTTCATTATGGTTTCCTTTGCTGTGCAAAAGCCTTTAAGTTTAATTAGATCCCATTTGCTTATTTTTGTTTTTATTTTCATTACTCTAGGAAGTGGGTCAAAAAAGATCTTGCTGTAGTTTATGTCAAAGAGCATTTTTCCTACGTTTTCCTCTAAGAGTTTTATAGTGTCAGGTCTTACATTTAGGTCTTTAATCCATTTGGAGTTTATTTTTGTATACAGTGTTAGGGAGTGTTCTAATTTCATTCTTTTACATGTAGCTGTCCTGTTTTCCCAGCACCACTTATTGAAGAGACTAGCATTAATCTCCAAAATCTAGAAACAATGAATGCTGGAGAGGGTGTGGAGAAAAGGGAACCCTCATGTACTGTTGGTGGGAATGTAAATTGATACAACCACTGTGGAGAACAGTATGGAGGTTCCTTCAAAAACTAAAAATAGAACTACCATATGACATAGCAATCCCACTACTAGGCATATACCCTGAGAAAACCATAATTCAAAAAAATACATGCACCCCAATGTTCATAGCAGCACTATTTACAATAGCCAGGACATGGAAACAACATAAATGTCCATCAACAGAGGAATGGATGAAGAAGATGTGGTACATATTTACAATGGAACATTACTCAGCCATAATAAGGGCCGAAATTGGGTCATTTGTAGAGATGTGGATGGACCAAGAGACTGTCATACAGAGTAAAGTAAGTCAGAAAGAGAAAAACAATATCATATATTAATGCATATATGTGAAATCTAGAAAAATGGTATAGATGATCCTCTTTGCAAAGCAGAAATAGAGACACAGACATAAAAACAAACATATGGATAACAAGGGGGAAGGGACTGGGAGGAATTGGGAGATTGGGATTGACATATATACACTATTGATACTATGTATAAAATAGATAACTAATAAGAACCTACTGTAGAGCACAGGGAACTCTACTTAATGCACTGTGGTGACCTGAATGGGAAGGAAGTCCAAAAGGGAGGGGATATATGTACATGTATGGCTGATTCACTTTGCTCTACAGTAGAAACTAATACGACATCGTGAAGCAACTATACTCCAATAAAAATTATTTAAAAATATAAAAGTGGTTCTTTCACATGGACACTCACGTGTTTAAGATGTTAGTTTTTATAGACTCTCATTCCCGCTCATGCCGAACTTTTTTTTTTTCTTCCTTTAGGTCACTTTTAGGGGATCAGATCAGACTCTCAAATTATGCTTTCAGGTGACTGTGATATTCTTTATCATTTTGGAATGATGTGAGCCCTGCGGGGAGGAGGATGCACTGCTCAGCAGATACCAGATCTGGATGGAGTAAAAGCGGGAGCATGGAGGGATGTACTGAAGTCACTGGTCTTCACATGTTAGGAGGGGGTGGGTTCCTTAAAGGAAGATTAGGTTTTAGGGTGAATTTAAGGGTTAAATCTTAAAACAGGCCAGGGTGAGTCTATGGGTAAACTTAGGATAAAGTATTTGAATTGCAAATGAGAGCAAGTTAGGAGTTTTGTGCCCTTAACCACTGTAGCTGCCTTTGGTGAGCGGAACGTCTCCTGGTTTCTTTTGACTTTACCATTTCTACTTCCTCTGCAGGCATATCTTACCCAATTTGGCCATGAACCTGTGGGATTTCTGAAGGTTGGATCTTGGGTCCCTTTTTCTCCCTACCCCAGATTCTATCCTTGGGGGATCTCACCCATACTCACAGCTTCATTACCTGGAAACCCTGTTGTCTCACAAATTGATATCTTCAGCTCTGACTTTTCTCTGATCCTATATTAAACTTCTATATGGACACTTCTACTGGGATATCTCAAATATCCCTTACACTGCACTTGTCTGAATGCAGATGCACGTCCTCACCAAGCGTGGTCTTCTTTCTGTGTTGTGTGTTGCCGTGAACGTCACCCCCTGGGTTTCTAGTCGGAGACCTCGGAGGCCTTCCTCACCCTTGTGCTTCCCCAGCCCTGTTTAATCCCTTCCCAGGTTCTGGTGACCCCATGTCCACTTGTCACCTCCTCCAGGCCTGCTGGGGCACCATGGCTCCCCGTGGGAGTTTGGCTGCTGTCTCCTAAGGCCTCTGTGCATCCCCTGTGGTCCCACAATATGCTCCATATAATAAAGTCAGAATCACCACTGGAAAATGCAAAAATACAAATCTGGTCATGCAGTCCACCCTCCTAATAAAAAGCAGTGACCCAAAATACCCTCTGTGATGATTTAATGCAAACTGTAAGCTCAAGGGCTTAACTCAAAAATGGAAACTGCTTTCCTGGTGGAGCATGGAACTCTAGCTGAGTCTGGTTCTTTGAGCTCTAGTTGGGCCTGCATGGTCCTGAGCCAGCCAGAGATGCGGACAGAGTTCATACACAGAATTTGGGGCTCTCTTCCTACCAGACACTCACCCCCCATTGGTTTCCAGATGCTGGGGTTTTTCCATCTCTCTCTTCTCATCTGCAATTCAAGAAGACTGCAAATTTTCACCTGCTCCTGCATGCTACACACTGGGGCCTGTCCTCAGAGCAAAAGACACAGCCAAGCTCCTGTCCCTTTTTCAAATAAATGTCACCATCCCTTCAGTCTCTGCCTGCTTTAGTCACCCTCCAGCACCCTTCAGGCGGTTGCTTATTATATCTGGTCTCAAGTTTGTAGTTTTTTTTTTTTTTTAACAGTTTAAGGGAGCTTCTTTTTTTTTTTTTTTTTAGTAATTTGAGGGGATGTCGGCCCCATAGGAGTTACTGAGCCATTATCGGAAGTACAAACTCAAATCTAAAATTCTCAAGCTGGCCTCCAAGCTTCTGCATAGCTTGCTTTTTATGTGTTCCCCTCTCTTCATCCCAGAAATGCTCCCCCAAACACTCTTCCCTTTGGCCACACTTGTCAGTTTTCACTTCCTCAATGGTGCCACCCTCCTTCCACCATCTTGGCCTTGTCCACGCTTTCTTTCCCATTGACCTGAGCGCTCTCCCCCTTTCCTCAGCTCCACATAGTTGAAGAAAGATGCTCTTCCTCTGGGGGAGTCAGGCACTGCTTTCTCAGAAAAGGTTCCCTGTATCCCCTCCAGGTCCTTTCTCTGTTATATGCTGTGAGCACCATGGATGTTTCCTTTGTGTCTTTATTTAGTTATTTGTTAAACTTTTTATTTTATATTGGAGTAGAGCCAAATAACAATGTTGTGAGAGTTTCAGGAACAGCAAAGCGACTCAGCCATACATACACATGTATCCATTCTCCCCCAAATTCCCCTCCCATCCAGGCTACCACATAACATTGAGCAGACTTTCCTGTGTTATACAGTAGGTCCTTGCTGGTTATCCATCTTAAGTATAGCAGTGTGTACATGTCAATCCCAAACTCCCTAACTATCCCTTCTCCCCACACCCTTCCTCCCTGGTAACCATAAGTTCATTCTCTAAGTCTGTGAGTCTCTTTCTGTTTTATAAATAAGTTCACGTGTATCATTTCTTTTTAGATTCCCCATATAAGTGATATCATCTGATATTTCTCTTTCTCTGTCTGACGTACTTCACTCAGTATGACAACCTCTAGGTCCATCCATGATGCTGCAGATGGCATTATTTCATTCTTTTTTACGGCTGAGTAATATTCCATTGTGTATATACCACATCTCCTTTGTCCATTCCTCTGTCGATGGAAATTTAGGTTGCTTGTGCATTTATATTGGCTGTAATTTGGCGTTTGTTTCTGGAACTCTGATTCATGTCTATTTCCTCAGTCAGACTATAAGCTGGTGAGATCTGGGACCATTTTGGGGGGATGACAGTGAGCCATTCTCTCACCACTGTGTATAACTCCTGGTCTATCCCAGGAAGTGCTTGCTCAGCAATTTACATGCTTTGTACATAAGGCTCTCCATACATGCATTACAGATTGATTAATTTTAAAAATAATCCAGCAGAGTGTGGAAGGTTCAGGACAGCAGAAGTCTGTTCCTATTGCTAAGCTGGTTTAGAATGGGCAGAGATTTAAGAGTCTTTCGGGCTTTGGGGAAGTGACTCAGCAGAGAAAATGCAGGCGAGGTCGAATTCATTTTTTTGGAGACTCATTCTTTGTGACTGTTAACCCTGTGTCAGTCAGTCTAGAGCAAGAAGAGAAAAGGCAGAAAGTTGGGGTGTTTGGGATCAGGCAGCCACTGTGGAAACTCAGCCATGAGGCTGCCCCAGATGGAAAGGGAGGGAGAGAGGAAGGGGCACTGGAGCAGGAAGGGTTATCTGGGTGTGGGGAGGTTATGGTGGGATGGACAGTGAGAGACTCAGAGGTCACATCAGTGATTCTCTCCAGCTTTGTCTAAGCCCCAGCTCTGTTGATGTACTTAGGATTGGCCCAGGGCAGCAGGCTGTTTCCACTCTTCTGCCTCTGCTCCTGTTTCCTTGCTATATTGTGTGAATCCTAACCCCTTTCTGGGAGTACTCCTACTTAGCTTTCAAGATTCTGCTCAAAGTTCCATCGATTATCTTTTCTTTTCAGGCAAACTGACTTTCTTTCTTTTTTTCTTTCTTTCTGTCTTTCTCTCTTTCTTCCTTCCTTCTTTCCTTCTTCTTTTTTTTTTGAATCCTTTCTTTTTATTCCTGTGTAATGTCCATATACTTTTCTATTTCCCTAGTTATGCTTGTTACAACTTATCGCACTTGTTCATTTTCATATCTGCTTTCCCTGTTGGACTGTAAGCTCTTCAGTACAGAGTCCAGGTATTATTCACCTTTTATCTGTAGTATGAGCTCAGTGACAAGCACACAGTCAACGTTGCATAAATGGTTACGGTTGGAACAAGTGAGTAAATGATGACAGGTGTTCTGGGTGGTTTGGGACACCACCTTTTATATACGGGTGGTGGTGGAAAAGCCTTGTGTGACGAGTCGAGTATTGGGGGATGACAAAGGCAACATGTGGATAATCAAAGACAGTGGAGCGAATGTGGTCAGGGAAGTAGGAAGAAAAGGCCTTGAAGTTCTCTGTGACCAGGGTGCTGAGGAAACTGGGGAAGACAGGATGAGATTTGCTGGGAGTTAAATCACTGCCTGTGATTATTAGTTTGTGGTGTGATCAAGTTACCTTTCAGTTAAAAGAAAAGTGATGGCTGGATATGGACAACTGAAACTCCTTTGTCCTACTGATAGAATGTTCTATTACTTTGGAAAACAGTTTGGCAGGACCTACTCAAGTGAACACACATATAGTTTATGCCTCAACAATTTCACCCCCAACAGTAATGCAGACATGTGTGCACCAAAAGCTGTGTGTGAGAACGTTCCCAGTGCCTTTAGACATAATGGTCCTAAACGCGAAGCAACCCCAATGTCCATTAACATATAGAGTGAAGTAAATCAGAAAGAGAAAAATAAATACCTTATGCTAACGCATATATATGGAATCTAAAAAAAAAAAAAAAAGGTACTGATGAACATAATTGCAGGGCAGAAATAAAGAGGTAGACATAGAGAATGGACTTGATGACATGGGATGGGAGGGCGAAGCTGGGGTGAAGTGAGAGTAACGTTGACATATATACACTACCGAATGTAAAATAGTTGGCTGGTGGGAAGCAGCAGAATAGCACAGGGAGATCGGCTCTGGTGCTTTGCGATGACGTAGAAGGGTGGGATAGGGAGGGTGGGAGGGAGGCTCAAGAGGGAGGGGTTATGGGGACGTGTGTATTCATATGGCTGATTCGCTTTGTTGTGCAACAGAAACTAACAGTATTGTGAATCAATTATACTCCAATAAAGATCTATTAAAAAAAGGTTAAATAAATTAGAATTCAACCCCCCCCCAAAAAAAACAATAGGATGGATAGGGTTTGGTAAATTCAATAATGCAGTAAACTTCTATACAGACATGAAAATCAGTGAAATACTGCAGAATGAAATGACATGGATAAATCTAAAAGAAAGAAGGCAGACAGAAAAAATATGAGAGTGTGAGAGTCAGTATTTTATAAAGCTTAAGAAAAAGGGAAACTTCTATTGTGTTAAGGCCAGGAGAGTTGCTACATTTGGGGAAAAATCAAGGGGTAGTAATTGGGAGAAGGCTCGAAGGGGCTTGTGGTGTGTGGGAATGTTTTATTTCGTGACCGAGGTAATGGTTACGTGGATGTTTTACTTCTTGATAATTCATTGAAATGCATACATAGGCCTTGTAAACTCCATCTGTGTGCTTAACTACAATAAAAGAACTTATTTCAAAAATATAAATAATGTTATATATTTTAAGTTAGTAAAAAGGTAGCTACCATCCTCAGTTTTCTTAATGTCATTTCTCTACGAGAAACCAGTTCTTTGATACTGCTCATAATTTTATTGATGTTTCTTCCCCAAAGTACTTTTCCTTATTTATTTGCAAATGGATTTTCAAATGACCACTTTGCTAGTTTTGTTAGAAAGAATTCTAACCTGTGTTTTATATTTCATATGCATTTATTACACCAATGCCTCCCTTCCTTAAAAGGTTAATTTGCTGCCATGTCATCCTTCCCCTGCCCTAAGCTTTTCTGACTCATTGACACATGTTCTTCTCCCACATAAATTTTCAGTTGATCAAATCATTCCTTTTCTCTTAAAGGATGAATTTACGTTTTAATTGGAGGCTGCAGAGAGCTGTTGATGAAACTGTACCTTCTCATACTTGAGCTTCTTTTTTCCCTGACTTACACCATTTGTAGTTCAATTTCTTAAAACATCCAAACTTAACAACACCACATAACTGAAAAATGTTTGAGCAGAGTCAATTAGAGCAGTGCTGCAGAAACAAAGTTATGGTATATTATAGCAAGAGACTGGATCCTGTTACACTAAATAATTTGTGTTTGTGTTTTGCCTACAGTGATATCTACATAAAGCAATGAAAGGAATTAATACTGTCTCTAGTTAGCCAAGTCAGCAGTCTTTGAATTTCAAAGTGATCACAAATCTTGTATTTTTAACCAAACGGCTGCACTTATATTTAACTTTTCTTCAAAAAAAGAAATTATAAATTCATAATGATTATCAAAACATCAAAATTTCATTGAATATCTGTAATTTATTCAACATTGGAGAGGCAGTACCATGTATAGATGGAAACAGGGGCTCAGGATCAGACTGCTGGGGTTTGAATCCCGACCCCTGTATCAACTGAGTGACTTTGGTGAGTCATTTATCCTTTTGGTACCTTAATTTCTTTGTCTGTAAAAAAATGTCATTGTGAAGATGAAAAGAGTTATCCATGTATATGGCCTCTCTGCCTGGTACACAGTAGGTACTCAGTACACGCTAGTTGTTTTGCTGGTTTTGTTGCCGTTGTTACATCTGTGTTGCAACTGGTGAACTATTATTTAGGACTGAAAGTGAATGTCGGTTTAAAATGGAAAGCCATATTTTTGTGTAGCAAAGGTCCATGTGACAACAAAAAGCACAATTTGAATGATAGGGAATGTAGAAAAAGAAATGATTTCTTTTTAAATACAGCTATTTTCTAGAAAAAGGTCAAAGTTATTTGGAGCTAAGGTTTAAATAAGGGTATTAGCTGAGAGAGAGAAATTAGTGTTGGAGAGAGTGCCAGCTGTTGATTGCCAGGCTGACAGCTTAATAATAGTTGGGGTGACAGGACAGACAAAATCTACCCATTATGATTTCTGTGGAATGATACCTTAGTAACCAATAATAGTGATTTTTGTCTCAACAATTAAGATGAAAATGTATCACATTAGATATTCCATTATGTTTATTCTAAGTACATGAGAAAGCCTAAGTGCCTCAGAACTGCCCCGTAAGGACCAGAAGAACTCTCAGCTGACCCATAGACTCAAGAGAGAGAAAAATACCATTTATGCCATTGAGTTTTTGGTGCAGCTTGTTACAAAGCAATAGCTAGCTGGCACAATCAATTTTATCTGAAGGGCTGAGAAGCTTTGTCTTTAAATATTAGTGATATGTTCTCAAGGTCCTCAATCTTTCCAATCTCTGTTACTACATACACGATGTCGACAACATCAGTGCAAAATATGCCTTCAGATTCCCCAGTCTGGTCTTCTAGTTGGTCCCTCATTTGAGCCTGACTTGAATTTTATCTAGCAAATGGTATCTCTGGTGATGGACTTGGTATCAGCCTCTCCTTGTCTACAACCTGCATTTATTTTGTAGGCAGACTTCATCCTTAGCTGCCTCTGAACTCTCAATGTCTGATCTTGGGTTGGCCTCCACTTCTGACTTAGCTACCCCAGCCTTGGCCCTGGTAGCTAGAAGGAGACTGTGTTGTCATCTACACCAGTGGTGGGACTGTGTTGCCATCTACACTCTTAACTGGGGGCACTTTTGGCACCCAGCAGACATGTGGCAATGTCTGGAGACATTTTTGGCTGTCACCACTGGGGGAGGTAGGACTATTGGCATCTAGTGGATAGAAGCTATGGGTGCTGCTCAACATTCTACAATGTATAAGAGAGCCCCCCTACAACAAAGAATTATCAGTAGTGCTGAGATCAAGAAACCCTGGTCTAGATCTGTCACAGAGAATGGGTCCCTCGACAGTGAAGTCTCTAATCTCCAACAGCTGCCCTTGGGTGTCCACCTCTCTGGGCCCCAGCTCTTCTCATAGCAAGTCTCAGCAGCAAGGTTGCTCACTCTCTGATAAACTGTGATTTATCCAACTGAGCCAAAATTCCTCAAAAAGCAGGTGTCTTCCCCAGAGATTGTATGAGAGCCTTTTCATGATCATGACCCCAGTTTCTACCTTAACCACCTCCAGGACATATAACAATACCAAAATTATTCAGAAACGAATCCATGATTTCATAATCTGGAAACTTCATAAAAATCCTTAAAGAAGATAAACAATTCTTCTCTTTTAATTATATTTTAAGTTTGACTGAACTTTGCAATTTGTGCTTTCAAACACAATAGTAGCTTCATCCAATGAGGCCCAGGTTTGTGGAATTTGAGTTTATTAAGCATGCCTTCTTTAGGGGACTATGGCTTTGTCTTTATTGCTGATAAAGAAAAAACTAACCCAAACTAGATGAGGAATATCTCTGCCCCAGAATAGAGACAGGGACATCCTGGTCATCTGTTTCTCTATCAGGTATAAACAGTAGGCTCCACTGATATGGAGTCTCTGATAATTTAGCAAAAGAATGCACCAGGCAACATCTTGACCACATCAGAGAGATGGCTCACACAGACAGAGAGAGAAAGCTGTAGCTATTTCTTAGTACAATTTGACCTTACTACTCCTGGAACTTGTGTTGTATTCCTAGCTGACATAATCTAGTTTGTATACAGAAATCATGTCCTTATCAATCAGAGAAGTAGAACCACAACAGTGGTATGGAGTATGGGGATGCTGTTGGAACCTTCTGTGCTACTTGTTGCCATGGTATCCGGTTTCTGCTTTGAGGGCTGAGCATGAAGTTGCTGTAGGTCCACCCGAATGACAATTGGAAAGCTGCATGTAGAAGGGCATAGAGACGCACTGGAGCACCCAAGAAAGAGCAGGACCCTGAGAAGGAAAAATGGAATGTGCATATGTCGTTCACTGTCTCCATCAGTGCTGTGGACAGACACACCCTCTGCTACAGAGCTACACGTGTGCCAGTCCCACGCTTCGGACAAGTTGAAGAAGACCTCGTGGCCTGTGAGATCAATATTACTGATTCTTCCTTTTGCCTCAGACTGCTATATGGCTTGTTCCTGCACTGTGACCCCTCCTGTCTATTTAATATTGCGATAATTTTTTCACTGTATATTTTTCTGCATTCATATAAAAAATCACATTAATACAGTATCTATCTTGATTATTGGGTTTTTTGATTCCCCCTTAAATTGTGTGCCCTGAGGCCAGTACCTCACTCACTTCACCCCAGTCTCTCCCTGCTTGTGGAATCTGGAGAGCTGCCCCACACCACCAAGGTCAGCCAACTGGTCAGTGGCAATATCTGTGAGCTGCCACAATGCCTGGAGCCCCACGTGGACCTTCAGAGCTTAAAAAGACATAGCTACAACTTCACTTCTGCATTCCAAATCTCATGCAAAATGTCCCCTGTGGCCAGCACTAACCCAGGACCACACAAGAACGGGAACCTGGGAAATGTGCTTTAAGCTTAGCTTATTTGACACAGGTCAAAGTCACTAGAACATTCCAACGTGTTGCATTTTATTCTTCTTTGTGGAAGGTGTTGATGAGTGCCTCTAGGTTCCAAAAGTTTCTCTAAAAATGCATTCATAGGATGCCCAGTGGCTCTTCATGTCCCTACCCTGACACAGTTACTATGTTTGGAACCCATTGTAACTAACACCCTTATAGCTGTAAACCAAGAAAGATGATGTAGTCACATGAGCTAAGTAAAAACGACCCCAAACTAAAGACAAGTAGCTTTGAAAGGCTTGTATTGTCTAAGTGATCAGACAGCACTACTTCGTTGCAAGGGTTCTTGGTTCATGTCCAAATGCTGTCGGATTCTGTTAGATGGCCAGTTCTGTTTGGATGCTTATGCATGTTGAGTCTCATCAAGTAGCTTAAGGTGCTAATGAGCGAAAGCCTTCTGATGAGCATGATCTATCCTCCTGGCACCACCCTCCATGGCAGGGTCCCATGGGCGGTGGTGCTGGGCATGGCGTGGAGTATCTAAAAGAAACTCTCCCACCGAAGTGGAGGAATGTTGAGGAAGCTCCCAGTGTTCCAGGAGCTTAATGCCCTGGGTGAAGTTCAAGATGAAGCATTTTATTTTACATTCTACTCTCTGCCGAATGCTATGATGCTATGGTGACTGAGTTTGTTTTCCGAACCTACAAATTGACTGAGAGCTCCCCAATGACTCGTGTTCCCCACACATGGAAGTCAAAAAGACTCCTGTTACTGGCTTTCAGTGGAGCCGTTTTAGTGGATTGTGTCTAATTCTGGTGGAGGGAAAGAGCAGCCACAAGCTATAACGTGTCCTCCTCCTCTGGTTTCTTCCTCCAGCGAGATTTTGATCCACTTTTCCATTAGGAGGCAAATGACAGCTGAGTTTAGAGTCCTTTTCTTTTCTCTAATCTGTGATCAGAACTTGAAAGACATGATATTCTATTGATGTTCTGTTTGGGGGATGGGGGGAAGGAGGTGACTTACAGAAAAAAAAAAAAAGAGGAAAAAGAAAGAACAACTTTTATACTTTTATCTCAGAGGGAAATTCATGCTGAGTTCCAATATATTAAGTGGTCCCCAGACAGAAATTTGAAAATACTTGCAGCTGTTTAATTTGTCGGCTCTATCGGGAAAGTAAATGCGTGTCAGCCATTCACCCAGAGGACAGCAGTTAATACTCTGACACAGGCCAGATGGCCCTGAACAGTGTGTCGGTGAGGTGATGCCACCGATGACAGGATCAGTTCCTGGATGTACTTCTCAATGTGTTAATCAGGAGATTGCATGTGTGTATTTTAATACCTGTGGTCACTTGCTATTCAAAAAGTACAAAGAATGGGAGTCTGGGATTGACATATACACACTACTATATTTAAAATAGATAGCCAACAAGGCCCTACTATGTAGTACAGGGAACTCTGCTCAGTGTTCTGTAATAACCTAAATGGGAAAAGAATTTGAAAAAGAATAGGTACAGGTATATATATATAATGGAATCACTTTGTTGTACACCTGAAACTAACACAACATTGTTAATCAACTATATTCCAATATAAAGTAAAAATTTTAAAAATCCCAGAAAGTACAAAGAATTGAAAAGGTGAAAGAGGCATATTTTGCATATATATTGAATTTTATTCACAAGGGTAATATTAAAACTTACTGGTAAGTTGAAACTGTTTCTAAAATCTCTTCTATATCAGGAAAGAGGGAAGGAGAGGGGTTAATTGACAGTAGAAAACACAGACTGGGGAGGAAACCCAGCTATTTTCTACAAAAATGAGAATGTGCTTAAGAGTTCAACTCTCTTGAACAGTGGGTTTCAAGAGAGGCCAGTTACAAAAATATAAAGAAACCTCTGTGTTAAATAGTCATTTCAGGAGGAGTTTAACATCTGAGTAAATATATTAGAGTTGGGAGCATTTGTGAACTGTGGTTTCATGTTCCTGTCTTAGGAGTTGAGCAGAAATTTGGAGGAAGGACATTAAATATGTGTTTCTGGAACTCTATATTCCTTGTGGCATGTGTAGACACATTTGGGAGTAATCTGTATCCTGGGATTGGTGGTGTCTTTGTTCTTTTCCTTTACCTGAATAAACGCAGTGGAATTGAACATGTGTGAGTGCTCAACCCGACACATTTCAGGACAAGGAATATCCTTTATGATCTCTGCAACTCTACAACCTCCCTTTGCTTTTCCATCACCTCCCACTCTTGAAGTTTTTTGTGCAGCTGTTGTCACCATCTCTTTCAGTCCCTCCTGGGAAGCTGGATCCATAACTTTTAAAATTAAGAAGTCATTATAGTGTTATGATTTGCATTTTTAGGTTAGCTTTTTCCATCTGCTTTCCATAAAAGATACTTCTGCAAAGTAAATTTGGCAAGGTTTTATTTAATAATATTTTTAAAAACCCACCAGGAAAGGCAATGTTCATTACACACAGAACAGGAGAAAGACTATGCTACTGAGATGTGACAGATTTCACTTTTGGACTAGATAGAATGTTCCATGGGGCTCCTGTGAAGACTGGATTTCCTAGCCAAATGTGCAAGAGAACAATTATGGACTTCAACAGTTATAAGTACAGAAAAAGGAGACAGACAGATCTGGAGTTCTCATTTTAACAATAACATAAAGAAGTGAATGCAGGAATAATCTCATTACTCTAAGCTACACCTCGCTGTGTCTTCTCAACTCAGCAACCCCACTGGCTCACCCCTTCAGGACATTTAATGCATATTTGAACCCCTTGCCCATCTTTTGGTTTGTCATCTCTTTCCTCCTACGCTTCTCAGAGGCCCGCTTCCTCCAGCAGGTAACTGGCTCCCATGACTCCCAGATCCTTGTCTTTCTGGAGTTGTCCAGGCAGGAAAGGGTCCTTCCCCACTTGTGTCTGCTCTTCCCTGGATGCTGGGTTTCTGCACAGCCCCGGATCCCTGGGTATGCTGCTGCTCTCTCTGTGGGACTCAGCAGATTGCTTGAAGTGAGATAGGGCTCGTCTTTCCAACATGGTGTCTCAAGTTCCCCAGCTGTGCCCACACCTGCTTATGCAAATATATTTCCTGAAGAGATGCAGCAACTTAAGATGGGAATTACAATGCAGAAATGGAAAGGTTAAACCTAGGGGCAAGTAGGACAGTCTCCAGAGGTCTGTGAGAAACATTTAAGGGATGAAACACTTTCCAACAAAGTTCCCCATAAACTCTCTCCCACAAGAATTACCTGCCCCCCTGTCCAGTGTGTCAGTCATTAAAAATCTCTCTTTTTTTCTAATCTATCACAAAGGAATTGCTCTGCGCTTTTGGGGAGTCCTCACACTCCCATTTCACATGCATCCTTCTCCCGTCCAAGCAGTCCGCACTCTGAGACATTGTCATGGCTAACACCACAGCATCAGCAGGATGGTCAATGCTGGCCCCTGATGCACTCAGTCCCCCTCTTCCCCACAAAGCCTGAAACAGTTCTGGGGGGAGGCTGTGGGATTTCACACTAGATGATGGGTCACTGAGAGAACAGACCTTCGGTGGCTCCCACACTACTGTGAGTGCCTGCATGCCGTTCCTTTCCTACTTGACGGGATGCGCCAAACTCGCAAGTGTGTCTCCCAAGGACCAACACCCTTTCTCAGGCACTGAATCGTCCAGATGTGAAGTTGCAAGCTGACAGCACAGGGGCTGGATTCAGGTGACAGCCTTATTCAATGTGGCTGGCACGGAGTTATGAAAATATCTGAATTTGAATACCTGTTCGTGGGACGTCCCCTTTCCAAGTCACCATGTCCTCACCACTCCCTGTTGGCTTCTGTTCACTCTCTCTTTATTTGAGCTGCCTGATTCCTAAAGTCATCTGAATGTGTGATCAAATGGAGGAGGGAAAGGATGGCTAACTTCTGCCTAATTTTCAAAATGCGTCCCCCTCCATGAAGTCTGTCAAAGCATTGTTATGCACGGTAGGTCTTCTTGCCCTTGTTTGGACTTCCCAGCATCAGAGAAGAGCCACAACTCCCTTCATAGCACCTCCCTTAGCACAAGAGGAAATGTTCTGGAAGTATTATTACTGTACAGATGCCAATAAACTTGGGTCTGAAGCATAAGGTCTTTCTGCTTGAAATTGTTTGATTTGGCTTGAAGATGGGAAGTTGATAGAATCACATAAAATGTAAGATCAGTGCATGACCTTCAGAGATCTTACACCTTGACTTAGAAATGGAAAAAGAGAGGTTGAGGGAGATTGAATGATTTGCTCAGAGTAGAAACAGCATCTATGCCCAGATCTCTTGATTCCAAGTCTACAACTTTCACCTTTGTATCAAGAAAGTCCTTCAGCGATGCTGAACATCTTTTCATGTGCCTGTTGGCCATCTGTATGCCTTCTTTGGAAAAATGTCTATTCAGGTCTTCTGCCCATTTTTAATTGGGTTGTTTGTTTTTTGATATTGAACTATAGGAGGTGTTTATATATTTTGGATATTAAACCGTTATTGGTCATATTTGCAAATATTTTCTCCCACTCAGTAGGTTGTCTTTTCATTTTGTTGAAGGTTTCCTTTGCTGGGCAAAAGGTTTTAAGTTTAAGTTGGTCCCATTTATTTATTTTTGATTTTATTTATTTTGCCTTAAGAGATAGATCAAAAAATATTGCTATGATGAGATATTATGTCACATCTGTCAGAATGGCTATCATCAAAAAGACTGCAAATAACAAATGTTGGCAAGAATGTGGAGAAAAAGGAGCCCTGGTACACTGTTGGTGGGAATGTAAATTTGTGCAGCTACTATGGAAAAGAGTATGGAGGTTCCTCAAAAAACTAAAAAAAAAACTAACATATGATCCAGTAATTCCACTGCTAGTGTATATCTGAAGAAAACAAAAACACTAATTAAAAAAGATACATGCACCCCAATGTTCATAGCAGCATTCTTTACAATTACCAAGGTATAGAAGCAACCTAAGTGTCCATCAGCAGATGAATGGATAAAGAAGGTGTGATCTATCACCTATCTATCTACATATACACACAATGGAATATTGCTCAGCTGTGGAAAAGAAGCAAGTTCTGCAATTTGCAACAGTGTGGATGGATTGAGAGAGTATTATGTTTAGTGAAATAAGTCAGACAGAGAAAGACAAGTACTCTATGTTATCACTTATATGTGGAACCTAAAAAATAAAACAAATGAATGTATATAAAAAAACAAAACAAGACTCATAGATATAGACAACAAACTAGTGGTTACCAGTGGGGAGAGGGAAGGTGGGGAGGGACAAGATAGGGGTATGGGAGTTAGAAATACAAACTACTATGCATAAAATAGATAAGCTACAATGATATATAGTACAGCCCAGAATGTAAATATAGCCATTATTTTGTAATAACTTTAAATGGAGTATAATCTATAAAAATACTGAATCGCTATGTTGTACACCTAAAACTAATATAGTATTGTAAATCAACTATACATACTTTGATTAAAAAAAGAGAAAGTCCTCTAGTGTGGGATCTTAGATGAACCCAGCTTAACTTTGGAACAGGCATAAAAATAATTTTAAAAAGAAGAGGAAAACAAATCCTATGGCAATTATGTCCTGCAGCTTGAAGAAGGTAGCAGAGATGAGGTCTTAGTAGGACTTTGAGATTCCACTCTGGCCTTAAAGGTCTGACTCAGAGCATGAAACAAGACCCCAGAATCTCCACCTGAGGGATAAATGCTGGGCAGTCAGTGAAGAGAAATAAGGTTATTTCTCCACTTTTAGATTTTGCAGATTTTTAAAAAGACAATCACAACAATAGTTTTTCCTGATCAACCTAACATTGCCAACATCTCACTTTGCCATATAGGATACTGAAAATAAAACAAAGTGAAACTAGTACCATCTACTATCTCTATCATTTTATAAGATAAAAGACATTTTTAAAACCAAAGAAGTAGGATGGGCATAATCTCAAAGTGGGAAAACAGTCCTTCCAAAGAAAAATCGTTGGCAAGTTTATGCCAACAAGGTACGAAAAATAAAGAATTTTGTTTAAAATATCAAATGCAGAGAAAATACATTATACAACTTTACGTTGTATATTTTGCTTTTACAATAATTTTGTCAGTTTGAGAAGATATATTTGATGCTGTGAGATCAAGTGACCCTTAGTTACCCAACTCATTCCATGTGATGCTTTGTTTTTATCACAGTTGACACTGAGAATTGTGCTGGTATGGAGTTTTGATAACATTTTACATATGTGGAATATTTTCTGCAGTCTGAGAGGAAGTTAAAAACAGTCTATTTTTCCCAGTGGCTTCTCTCACTTTCCCTGTGCAGGACCAGGAGAAAGCAGGCCAGATGCTTAGTTGCATGGGCTCCAAGGGAGTCATTTAGGATTGCCAGTCTGAGGTCCCCAGTGTCCATCACAAAGAATATACCCGAGAGGGACCCCAGTGCCCAGGGAAAGATGGTCAGTGGGTGGCACAAGTCTGGTACAGTGGGTGAGGCCTGGGGCTCAGTGGTGGACTCCCAGGTTGATGCCAGGACCTCTACTTGTTAGTTTCAAACTCAGAACAGGTTACCTAACCTGAATTCTTTATTTCCTTGTTCGTAAAGTGAAAATCAGAATAGTCCTACCTCATTGGGCTATTGTGGTATCTTTGAAGTTCTTAGGACCACTCTTGACATGCCATACACCCTCAAAAGACAGTTACCATTATTACAAAGCCAGAACATTACCTGACAGATTAACGATTAATGGAATAAATGGATGACCTAATGATAACAGGGCACCGGTGAATTTTAGGATTAGACATGCTGTTTCTTCAAGTCAGTTATGCGTCCGGCAGTGTGATTATCATCTGTTGCTTGCATATATTATTTCCCCAGCTTAATTAACAAATCATTTCTTCATGTGCTAGAGTTACACTATTTAATTAATTTACATAAATCATCTTTGGTTAGTGGCCTAGGGGGCGGGATGAATTTACAGGTGATATTTAATTTCTGGGCATATTGGTATTTGTCTGCATTCAAGTATCATGTTTCAATTTTAGATAGAAAATTCCAAAGTTGTCATAAGGGCCTTGGAAAATAAAAAGTGTGAGGGCCATTTGGAAATACTTGATTGAGTATCTAATTCCAGCCTACTCTTTCTGCTACCCAGAGTGATGGGTGGTTAGAGACTGGACTAAGGCTTTTGATTTTTGAATGATTAGTATTAGTTTTGTACTGTCTTGAGCAACAGGCTTTCTCAAAGGGGAAAATTATGAAAATTAGAACTTGTGGTCATAGATATGATTCTCTCTTTGCTAGTGTGAACTACTTTGGAGAAGTCATCCTCCAATCAAGCTAATGGTGGCAGTCTAGAAAATAAAAAGTTAAATGGCTGGGTGTGAATTACATTGTTATATCTATTTGCCGATCACTGTACCATCACTGAGCTCTCTGAATTACATGGAGCCTTTTGGGAAAATTGCAGGAAATATTTTCTTTCTTGTTTTTTAAGGCCACAATAGTGTAAAAAGTGTTTATAAGCTTGGAAGCAAAAATAATATATATAAATAAAGGTACTTTTTTTGCTGACTTAGAAAAAAAGACTATGTATTACATTAGTATATTTACATACATAGATATAACTTTATTATATAATAAAATCTATAATTTTGAAGTTGGCAATGAGTCAAAATTATTTGCAATCACTTTATTCCTATTGGTTTTCTTTTTCTACCCTGAGCCTATGTCCCTATTGGAGATTTACTCTTTGATCATTGTGTTTGTTAACAATAGACAAAGTATGACACTTTGGTTGAATTTCCCATTTCCTAGGAAGTATTTATTTTGTGGTGGGCAGGGAGCATGTCTTGTAGACATTAAAAAGCTCAGTGGTAACTAGTGCAGCCGCTTACCCACAGAAAATTTTTGACAGCTGTTAAAATGAATACCAGTTATCCTTGGACTGTCCTCCTTTGTCTGGGCACCATTTGGAACAGAGGGAGAATTTCAGGAGGCACCTTTTCACACATGAAGAGAGGAAAGTCCTGGGGTAAAATTCCTTCTGTGGACACTATGGGTCTTAATGAACACGCTCCCAGAGGCCAAGTCTGAACAGTGGGGGAGGCGAGAGAGGGGTTCTCTGAGATTGCTCTGGCGAGCCCGGACTGGGGTCCTGTGTCTGTGTCCATGGATGCAACTGGGACAGGCAGAGTGGACACTGTGGTGAGATTTGAGATGTGCCAGGAAGTCATTCTTGACCCAAACCTTCCTGTGAGTAGTAATTGTGACACTACTATAGGAAAATTGATGCCAATGTGAATGCAACCAACTTCTGAAACAGCAGCCGTTAACTATTCTCTGGACAACCTTGGAAAGGACGTGGTCAAACAGATACTCCCCGAGAGCCTCTCCTCCACCCACCCTGTAAGCATCAAGAATTGTCTGGGGAAGAGATTTTGCCCCGACTACTGGGGTCTTTAACTGGCTTCCTTATCATAATTCCCTCCTTTTAAAGATTTCCTCTCATAATCCTTTTTGCTCACATTCCCCTGATGCCTCTTGGAACTTGAATCTGGCTCTTGTCTCTTGCTCTCAAGAAAGGAAAGTGCTTACCAGCTGCTCTCTTGAGAGCTAATGGAGACAGACTTGTCCAGAGCCTTAATCATTCGAACCCCGCATCATTCAGCAAAACTCTAGAAATGGTAGTTCTTTTATTTCATTAGATTCTCCTGGTAGTTAGGTTTTCAAATGAATGCTGTTTTAAGAAAATTAATACCCTACATTTTAAATTAGCTTAGTTCCTGTGACATTTTCTGTTGTGGTTTTCCATAGGCATAGTGACTTTGACATGGCCATTTCTCCCTGCAGTGTGCATTTCATCCTCTCATCCATTCTGTCTTTATGGAGAATACCCACTGAGCTGTCAAAATGTAGCTTAAGCATCCCCTCCTCCATATTCTGGGAGATCTGACCACTTCCCCTTTTGAGCACTCATTGTATGTCCTGACTTTGTTCTGTATTCACATTTATCATTCTTTATGGTACTTATTTATTTCTATGTCTGCCACTATTTACTGGCCTATAGAGCCCTTGAAGATTGGTTCCATGTGTTAACTATCTTCATATCCCTGGTGTCTAACAGGATGTATGTAGTAGGTGCTCAACAAAGTCTTATTGTCTGAACCCAGAAATTGAAAGGATTATGGACAGAGAGGAGACATACTATGCAATAACTAGGATTAAAAAGTTTAAGTGGAGGCACGAGAAAAGTGAAAAGTGTAGGTGAAGAGGAGGTGTTGAGAGGCAAAGCAGTTGGTTTATTTTAATAGGAATGTTGGAATCACCCAGCATTTGGGGTAACTCTGATTTATCTGAGAGATAAGTAGGCTGTTCAGCATCCAGTTTTAGAGCCTGAAAGGAAGTTCGAGGCCAAAGCTGTAAATGTGTAAGTGCTCTGTACATAGGAGGTATTTGAAGCTGTAGGTGTGGATAAGAGTTCCCACGTAGAAAGGATATCATGAGAAGAGTAGAGGGCCCAGGAATCTAAAATCATGTGCTTGCAAGTTTGTCAGAGGAAGAGAGTAAGAGGTAAACCCCATGACAAATGATCAGTAAAAGGCAATGAAGTCATGTTTTCAGCAAGTTTGATGGTCAACAATGTTAGTGCTGTTGAGAGATCAAGTGAGAACCAAAGAAATACCTGGTAGAACAATGAATAAATAACAGGTCAAGTAAGATAAAGAGTACCTCAAACTTACTCTATCCGAATCTGAAATAATTTTTGTTCCCAACTCAACTGGTCTGTGTTCAGAGGTCTCCAAGACCACTGCCAGGGTTTGGGGATTCCCTAGAAGGATGCACAAGACTCAGCATATCGTCATACTCATGGTTATGATTAATTATGGAGAAAAAGGATCCTGGTCACAAGTAGCAAAGGAAAAGGCATATGGGGCGAAATCTGTGGGAAACTAGGTGCAAGCTTTCAAGAGTCCTCTTCCAAATGGATTCACGAAGGATGCACTTAATGTGCCCCAGAAATGGGTTAGGACAACACGTGTGAAACGTTGCCAACAAGGGAAGCTCATTAGAGCTTTAGTACCCAGGGTTTTGGCTGGTCACATTGGCACCCTCTGTCTGGCACGTACTCAAATTCCAGACTCCCAGAAGGAAAGCAGATGTTCAGCATAAACCAATAGTTATTACAAAATGTTTAGGCACAGCAAGATACTCTTATCAGTAATGACAGGAGCCCTCCAGAAGTCAAGTTCTCAGACTCCAGCCAAGGGCTAAACTTGGATAGCAGTCAGGCCTACTATGTTAGCTCTTTACTGCAGAGTCCTTTTCTAGAATCCCTTGTCTTGGTGAATGACACTATCACCAATTCTCTTAAGCAAGTCAGAAACCTAAGCATCTTCCTAAGCCAGCTTTTGGCTGACTGTGTGGTTTTAGATCCATGGAGAATAGTGAGAAAAGATATAACACACATGCACACACATATACATATATATGTTTGAAGGCTTCAAAGAGATACAAAGAGAGTGAGAATTTCTGGGGCTAAGATACAGAAAAAGTGAGAAATAAAGAGAGGTGTTTGGCATCTGCAGTTGCTTTTGCCCAGACAGCAAATGCAAAATCAGAAAACAAATGTGGCATCTGATAAGTTAAGATTCTGAGCAAAACTTTTGGTACTGTCACAAGGCTGAAGAGTCAAAACTTGTAGTGGAGGACGTTTTAAGAAGAGGAAGTCCTATAATTGCTCCAGGTTTTTGGTTATTACATGAAAGGCCTGCACCCTCAGAGTAAGGCTAAACTGAAAACATCCCATAACTCACAAAGACTGAAAAACAACTCCCAACCAGCTTAATCCTAGAAGAGAAAAAGATGATCTGCCAGAGGAAAAATTAAACACACTTGGGAGGGTAATAACCTTATCCAAAGCCTTGAATTGTCTCTACAATTTTTCATACACATTTGGCACCCAATTAAAAAAAAATCCAGGTATACAAAAAGACTTGACCCAAAACTGGAGAAAAAAAGAAGTAATATAAACATACCTTTAGACAATAAAAAATTGGAGTTATTGTACATGAACAGTAAAGGTCTATAATTAATATGTTCAAGAAATAAAATTGAAAGATGAGGAATTTCAGTAGAGAATTAGAAACCATAAAAAGATTCAAATTGAAATCCTATAATGGAAAAATAAAAATAAATAAAATTGAGATCTTAACTGATGGGCATAACATCATATTTGGGTGAACTGGAAACAAGTTGTAGAATATATGCAGACTAAAGCACAGAAGGACAAAAGACTAAATATAAAGAAAAGAAGAAACATATGAGACATAATGAAAAGATGTAATTGTAGTTCCAGAAAAGAGAGAAGAAAGAAAATGAACAGAAACAGAATTTGAAGAAATAGTGGTCAAGAGTTTTTCAAAACTTTGGAAGGACAGCAAGCTTCAAACTCAAGGCCTATGAGCCCCAACAGAATTAAGATGAAGAAAATCAAGCTTTAAGCACATCACTGTAATTTCTGAACACCAAAGACAAAGGAAATCTTAAAAGCATTCAGAGGTGTTGAAAAGGCAGAGGACTTTGAAACAGCAAGACCAACAACTGACTTCTGATGGGAAACAATGGGAGTCACAAGACTATTGAACAATTCCCTCAAAGTGATAAAAGAAAATAACTGTGAACCTAGAATGCTTTACTCAGCAAAATAATCTTAAAATATGAAGGTGAAATAAAAACACTTTCAGAGAAGCAAAAATTAGGAATATTTTCCAAAAGCACATGAAGGGAGTTCTTTAGTCAGGAGGAAAATGATCCCAGATGCAGATATAGAATGCTGAAAGGAAGACTAACAGAAAATGGAAATGAAATTGACTGTAAAAACAACAAAAATAACATATCAAGATGTTTAACGGTACATGTTAATTACAAACATGAGAAGAAAACCACAAGTTTTGGAAGCTGAGTAAATGGAATGTATTAAGTACTAAGAGCACTTCATTGCTTTATGAATCCACAGGCACAGTGGGAAACAATAATTCACGACCACTGACCTTGTTTTACTGATTTTACATCCTGCTTGTCCCTTGAATCTCTGTCCTTCTCTCCATTCTTCCACCCACATCTAGTCCAGGCTGTAGACGATCTCGCTTTCCTGGAAGACTGCAGTCACACCCACTGGCCTCCCCACTTTCCCTCTGCAACTCATGCAGTCTGTTCTCCACCAGTAGCCAGAGTGATCCTCTGACAGTCTAAGTGATTCTGTCTCCATAATCACTTCTCTCTGGTCCCGATCCTGCTCTTCCTCCACTGCCTGGATGTGATCATTCCTGCAATGCTCCCTGACCTGAGGAAGGGAGAAGGTATGTAGATTCCTACTCTTTGCTGAGCTGTCACAGCACCTGGCTGATGCCCTTGTGATCACAGCCCTAAGCTGGTTCCTCGGTCACAGGGCGGTTTGGCATCCCTCTCTTCTTTTGTAGCAGGACCCTCCTGTGGGTCTTAGACTGAAGTTTCCTTCTTCTATCTGTGCCCTGTCACTTTCCATCCTTCTGGAATCCCTCAGTCTCTTGTTCAACAAGGAATGCCTTTCTTCTTTACCATTACATTAATGGGTTAAGTTTTTAAATGTATAGGAACTGGGTGATGATGTGAAGGCTGTAAGGTAGGCAACTTCACATTCCAGAAAGGGATGGGAAACTTCTACAGATGTTACCTCTTTTCATGAGGTGGGGAAAATATGCTCCATCTCTTGCCTCTCTCTCCTACACACATGGTGTACCACTCGCTCAGACAGAGTAGGGCTCCCTGGCCGCTCCCTCAGGTGTGTGTTCCAGCACAACTGAGGGTCTGTGCCTGCCACCCTGAGGAAGGCTCAGCAGGACAGGGGTTCCCTCTTCCTATCTCCAGGAGAAATTTCCCTTAGCTTGTTTTGTTCCAGTTCAGACTGGTGGATCCAGATGTCTTTAGCTGTGTGTATAGTAAGAGTCAGGTTTTGAGTAGAAAACCCTTGTTTGGTCTGTTCTAGGCCATGTTCTCTAACTGAGCTTTTACTAGAGAACCCACTTCTCTCCTGGTTACTGGGGACTTGCTCAGCCATTAATTGGGTTCAGGCCATGGACTCTATTTGGCTAATTGTCCTTTGAACACATTCTTTATTGTTCAGAACTTTTGAAGGAGAGGAGTGTGTCCATACTGGTCCTTAAGTACCAACATCACCATCAAAGTGACATGTGGTTACTGTTTATATGATCATCTTCATAGGTTGCTCTTATTTCTTGGGCAGTACTGAGTATTGAGCACTGAGAGCAATCTACCATGAGTCAGGAAACATGGGATTAGCTCCTAGCACCAAGAAGAAAGGTCAGTGACCATCTTTGGGCCTCAGCTGCTCTCTGTGTGAAATGAGAGACTAGGTCAGCGATGTCTACTTCAGAATCTTGTTGCGGGGGATAGTGTTTGGTTTGAAAAGCATATTTAATATTGTAGTATATATTTATATTGGGGGAAATTTTTTTTGTTGTTTCCATTGTTTTTCTTCTGTTGGTGTCTGGTTGTCAGCTGTGTGATATGATCCTGCATGGTTTGCTGCAAGGACAGTACTCTCTCCATCACCTGGGTGTGGATGCTACGGTTTCTGAGGGCCTGGTCCCTCATCTGGCCATAGGGCATGCGGGGGATGTCTGATGGGTCACTCATGTTCTGGGTATTCGTATTGACCTCAGCAGGCTGGCTAGAACCTCTGTCCCTGTTTTCACTCATTTCTTCTCTGGTCTAAAATCCTTATGTCTGAGGAAATCATCCTTAACCATTGGGGCTTACAGACCCCTTCATCACCCTCTGCCTTTCACTAAGCTTGCTTCCACTGTTCCCATTACATACTCTATACAATATGAAACTCTAAAGTCTACTGGCTTCTCAGTATTCAGAGCAAGGCAGAGGTGGGGTAGAGCTGGGAGCCAGCATCTTTTGAGGGCATTCACATTTACTGTGCTTATTAAAAGGTATAGTTTTTAAATAAGTCTAAGAGAAAGATGGACTACACACCTGCTAATATCCCTCCTATTGTAATGTAGTGGATTCTTTTTTATTTTATTAATTAATGTAATTTAATTTAATTTTGGAAAGAACACTTAACATGAGATCTACTGTCTTTACAAAATTTTAAGTCTACAATATAGGTACAACGTTTTAGCAGGTCTCTAAATCTTATTCATCTTGCTTAACTGAAACTTTATGACCCCTGATTAGTAACTTCTCATTTCTCCAATCCCCCAACTCCTGGAAACCATCATTCCATTTTTTGATTCAATGAGCTTGACTACTTCAGATACCTCCTGTAAGTGGAATCGTGCAGTATTTATCTTCCTATGACTGGCTTGTTTCACCTAGTACAATGTCCTCAGATTTCATCCACATAAAACACTGCAGAATTTCCTTCTTTTTAAAGACTGTATAGTATTCTATAGTATGTATATACTATACTCTTTATCCATTCATCCGCTGATGGACTTTGAAGTTGTTTCCATATTGTGGCTATTGTGAAAAATGCTGTAATGACCATGGGAGTGCAGATATCTTTTTGAGATCTTCTTTCTTTTAATTGAGGTATAAGTGACATTTAACATTACAGTAGTTTCAGGTGTACAATATAATTGTTCAATATTTGTATACATTGTGAAATTGTCACCACAATGAGTCTAGTTAATATCTGTCACAGTTATAAAAATTGTTTTCTTGTGACAAAAACTTGTAAGATTTACTCTCCTAGCAAACATGAAATTACTAACTATATTATTAACTATAATCACCACGCTGTACATCACATTCCCATGACTTACTTATTTTATAACTGGAAGCTTATACCTTTCGACCCCCTTCACCCATTTTGCCCATTCCCCACCTCCTGTCTCTGGCAATCACCAATCTGTTCTCTGTATCCATGACCTTAGTTTTTTGTTTGTTTGTTTGTTTCTGTTTTTAGATTCTAACTATAAGTGAGATCATATGGTATTTGTTTTTCTCTGTCTGACTTACTTCACTTAGCATAATGACCTCAAAGTCCATCCTTCCTATCACAGATGGTAGTATTTCCTTCTTTTTATGGCTGAACAATATTCCATTGTATATATATATATACTACAACTCCTTTATCCAGTCACCCACCAATGGACACTTAGGATGCTTCCATATCTTTAGTTATTGTAAATAATGCTGTAATGAACATGGGGTTCATATATTTTTTCCAATTAGTATTTTAATTTTCTTTGGATAAATACTCAGAACTGAAATGGTTGGATCATATGGCAGTTCAATTTTTAAGTTTTTGAGGAATCTCCGTACTGTTTTCCATAGTGGCTGCACCAATTTACATTCCCGGTAACAGTGCATGAGGGTTCCCTTTTCTCCTCATTCTCAACAACACTTGTTGTTTTTTGTCTTTCTGGTAATAGCCATTCTAATAGGTGTGAGGTGATATTGTGATTTTGATTTGCATTTCCCCAATGGTTAGTGATGTTGAGCATCTTTTCAAGTACGTATTGGTCATCTGTATGTCATCTTTGGGAAAATGTCTATTCAGGTCCTCTGCCCAATTTTTAATTGGATTTTATTGTTGTTGTTATTGAGTTGTATGAGTTCTTTATAAATTTTGGATATTAACCCATTATCAGATACATGGTTTACATATATTTTCTCCCATTCAGCTGGTTGCTTTTGAGATCCTTGATTTCAATTCATCTGGGTAAATGTCCAGCAATGGAATTGCTAGATTATTTATTTGGTAGTTCTATTTTTAATTTTTTGAGGGACCTGCATACTGTTTTCCATAATGGCTGCCCCATTTTTTTTTCTAGCGGATTCTTTATAAACCTACTTATCCCTTGGAATACTGGGCTCAGTGACAAAACATATGCAGAAGACTCTGCAGTCTGATGCATTGAAGGTGCTCTGTCAGACTTATTCAATACTTCTGTTCCTCCCCAATGGTTTTTCTACAGATGAGGACAACAGAGCAAGTTGCCCACAAACTGAAGGTTCTAGCTCTCTGCCTCGTGTCAGGCTTAGATCTAACTTTGAGTTTTAACAGCAGCAGAATTTTACCTCAAAACACAAACCTCTAGTCTTTTAGCTGGAGATGGATGCAGCAAATATAAGACAGTAAGAAATGAGATGAAAAATTGACTCATTTTTTAGACTTAAAGTTTCTTGTTTTTAGCAAGTAAAATGGACTTGAAGGAGCCTATTTGCTTCTAATGGATTTGCCAGTCCCTCGTGGTAATCAGATTGCACAGGGCCTGCTCTCCTTTATCATCTGGTAGTCATTTTCAGAGCTAGTGAGACACCACGGGGGATTGCCTCTGGCAGGCAGTTCTCTGTTTGATTTGCACCATTTGTCCATGTGCATTTTTATGCATTTGAGGAACGCACATCACATCATCACTGAGCTTGATTCTTTCCATCATGCCTAAATGTGTGTTAGCTCTGGGGTGAGGACCCCACATGCCTGGCTGCCCTGGAATGTGGCCCAGCAAGTATTTTGTAGCAATGTTTCAGGCTGCATTAGGGCCAGCAAAGGAGCTGAGATAAGCTCTATTTCCCTGTGCAAACCCACTCTCTCCTAAGTTTAGGAGGGGAAGAAAGAATCCCTGCATGAGAGTACAGGATGTGCAATGGTAGCATGCCCATTGCTGGACGCACACCCATTCTGCGCCGCTCTGCAGCTACTTTGCTCCCACCCATTCCTGAGAACAAATGCACTCTACTGCTGTGTCTGGAGTCTTATTTTCTTCCTTTGGTGCCAACTTGGTTCTGTGTGAACTGAGCAAGGTTAGCCCCAGACAAAACTTTGAAACAAGTTCCTTTTCTTCACCACCACCAACCCAAACAATATCTTCCAGTCCTCTGTGAAGATAGCACACCATTTCATTGGCCAAATACTTCTTTAGCAGCTACTATGTGCCTGGAATTGTTCCAGGCCATTGATTTGCCTCAATGATCCAAACAGACAAAATCACTGCCCTTAGAGGGTTTATATTCTGACAGTGACACAGGTATGAATGCAGGCCAGTCAAAAGTTCAGATGACCAGAGGGGACAGTCAATAAATAATGAGTGGTGTGAGCTAGTGTAAACCTAAAGGAGTGGTGGGGACTGTGGCCACCTGGAGAGGGAAAGTGCACCTGATCTTCTGCGGGAATGTTGGCCCTTTGCATCTCATCTTGAGAAAAAGTGGAAATCTGAATGTATAACATGTAAAATCTCTGGTTTACTAAATGTTGGTAACTAGCTCAAAAGTTTTAAAAACATTATCAATCCCTAAATCCAAAACCAGACAAACAACAAAAACAAAAATTCGTCTTTGCCAGATTCTATCCAACACAGTTTGTGACTTCTCTGCTGTAGGTTAAGCAGTGAAGACGGTTTTTTTTAAATTTCAAGTGACCAATAGATTAGGGAACATAGTTCTTGAGAGGCAGCTGCTCGGGTCTGTCTCCTGCTACAGGGGACACAAGTGACCAATGGTCCGCTTTATTCACTCCCCTTCTTATCCACTCCCACAGTTATACCAAGGCCACCCTTGCTGCAGGCTGCAACCAGCCAATGACTGGGCATGGCTGGGTACTAAAGCACGATGCAGACTCCTCCAATGGGCGACTCTGGCTCAGGGTTGCCCATAGGCTTGACCAAATTTGGCTCTTCCTGCGGCTGAGGTTCTTGCTCCCCAGTCTTTCTTCCTTCCTTCTCTCCTTCCAGAGTATCAGACCTGCACTGCAGTCTCAACCTCTTCCTGCCTGCTCCTGCTCTCTCCCAATAAATCTCTTGCACGTCGAATATTCAGCAGACCCAAAATAACACAAGGTGCCAGAAGTTCTGATTGAAAGGAAGCCTCCTTTCTAATCCTGGTTCCTCCTTACCTTGTTATTTCCTATTGTTTTTAATTTTATTTTTGCTGGCTTGTTACTCGATTCCTCAGATAGTTTCAAAGGCTCCCAGAGGCTGGGGAGATGAGCTGCAGAGCAAGGAGATGGGCTGGAATTCAAGCAGGTGGGGAGGAGAGTGGAGCTTGGCAATGACAGAGTTCCGAGGGTGGAGGCAACACAGGCTAATAGGTTAGGGTAGACAGGTCTGGACAGTGGGCTGCGATGGTGGGTGGTGTCTTTCGTGCAGAGGGCAGTGAAGGCCTTTCCCAATAACCAGCTTTGCTGCCTGATTCCTCAAAGGTTCAACTGAATGTTTTTGTATAGTTACAGAGCAAAGAGGTCATGGTCTCCCCTTTATTATTTCTTCTTTGGATTCCTTTCCTGTCTGTCTGTTCTTCTTACCTTTGTCATCACTCCCCTCACTTAACACTTAAAACACATACTCAAACACAGGTGAGCGCACACACACACACACACACACACACACACACACACACACACTTCCAACTTAGGTCTCTGGAAGTTCACAACCTGCCAGAAAAGACATTGGACTTGGGGGGTGTTACACAATGGGATTGTTGACTTGATATTTTATAACAATGCACTTGGTACTTTTTGCTCCTTTATACTGATGCTTTCAATCCATTTTCATGTGTTCAGTTTTTCACTAAATCCTGTGAGAGGTAAGAAGCATTGTCCTTGCCATGATGATGGTGATGCAGGCTTTAACCCACTCACTCTAGTACTCAGGGGCCGTCGTCCAGACAGTGTAAAGACTTGTCAATGCATGTTTGTTGACAGTATTGACAGTATTCAATTCTGTGGAAGAAATAACCAGCCACTGAAGTTTCTAATGGGCAGCTTTCATCCGATCCCTCAGCACTGCTTTGCCTGTGAGTGTGTGTGACTCAGGACAGAACTGCTTTGAAACCAAAACAATGGACACTCCCCAGTCACTTAGGTTCTAAGAGGTCTGTGGCTTGTAGGGAGCAGAATGCAATAATCAATGGGACACTCTAAGCAAAACCATCTGGGGCTCTTATATCAACTTGAAAAAAATGCTTCTTCGAAAGAGTGCTGAATTTTCAGTTCTTAAATGAGGATGAACCCACTCTATGAGAAACAAAATGTGGTTTGTAAGTGAAATACATCCACTGGTGGGCAGAAAGTTCTTGTGCTCATTTTTAATGCCTTGAGCTTTTTCTTTCTACAGACTAACATCTCCCACCATTCTGTATCTTTGCTTTTATTTGATTTCTGCCATAGCTTTCTTTCTTGGCTACCTTGACCATGTGGTGAATCCAGTCCAAGTTAGGGAGGATTGGAGTATACTTTGGGGGCCAAGGGGAGTGGCTGACCTAAAACCCAGGGTGCTGCTAAGTGAGGGTTTAATTGTCCCCAACAGACAGGAAAAGACCATTATAATGAAAAGTTTCTTGAGCTGGTAGGGAATTAGTAAAAAAAAAAAAATCATTTAAGAAAAGACTGTTGGGCTTCCCTGGTGGCGCAGTGGTTGAGAGTCCGCCTGCCGATGCAGGGGACACGGGTTCGTGCCCCGGTCTGGGAGGATCCCACATGCCGCGGAGCAGCTGGGCCTGTGAGCCATGGCCGCTGAGCCTGCGCGTCCGGAGCCTGTGCTCTGCAATGTGAGAGGCCACAACAGTAAGAGGCCCGCGTATCGCAAAAAAAACAAAAGAAAAGAAAAAAAAGAAAAGACTGTTATTGTTCTTGCATCTGACACTTTAAATACAGCTATTAAACTCGCCCACTTCTTGGTGACTGGGACAGGAAAACCAGCAGCCAGCACCACTTCATATACCCAATTGTGCAAGATTTTCTGTGGCTTACCTGCTACCTACCAATTCTTGTTTTCATTTTGGAAGTCTGAGACTTCCTAGAGACATTGCCTTTTGTCAATTATTTTTCTTGGTTTTATTGTGAAATATAACACATCCAGAAAGTGCTTACAGTTGATATGAACTGCTGTTTGATGAACACTTATAAAGCAAACTACCCCATAACGGCCACACCGTCTGAGATACAGAGGCTTACCAGGCTCCAAATTTCCTTCTCAGATCTATTGCTCGTCCAGGGGCTAACCTTTGTCCTGGTATTTTCAGTAATCATACCCTTGCTTTTTAAAAGTATTTTTGTCTCTTATAAATGCATCGCTAAACAATATAATTGAGATCATCCTGTTCTTGAACTAAACATAAATGGAATCAGAGTTGAACGTGTTCTTTCGTCTGACTTCTTTTACTCAATACTGTTTGTGAGCTTCATAAAGATGTTACATGTGGCCATCATTCATGCATTTTTATTATTATAGAGTATTCTATCCAATGACTGTATCACCATTTAAAAATAATTCAGATGACTTTTGTTGGACATTTAGGTTGCTTTCATTTCAGCCTTGATACACATATCTGAGTTGACACAGTAGAAGTCTCTCTGGGTTGATACCCAAGAAAAATATTGCTGGGTCCCATGATATATTTATCTCCAACTTTATTAGATAATGCAGGTTGTTTTGCAAAGTATTTATACCATTTACACTCCCATCAGCAGTGTATAGGGTTCCCCTTTGCTGCACATCCTCATCAACACTTAGTATTGTAAGACTTCAACTTTTGCCAATTTCATTTGAATTTCCTGATTATGTAGGGGGTTGAGCACCTTTCCATGTGTATTTTGGACATTTGATTGTCTTCCTTTCTGAAGTTCTTGTTCTAGTCCATTGTCCTTTTTTTTTTTTTTTTCCTTTGGAGTTGTTTTTTTCTTTTTGGCTTGTAGAAGTTTTTAATTTTGTACAGCAGTCTTTTGTTAGCTATAAATGTTGCAAAAAGCGTCTCTTCTGGTTTGTCTCCTTTTTGGCTTTAGATTGCTTTTTATGAACAGAAGTTCCCAATTTCAAATCTGGGACATTTATCAATCTTTTTATTGTTGGTGCATCTCAGGGCTAGTTTAAGCAATCCTTATTGACTCTAAGGTATCTGTCATGGGCTGAACGGTGTCCCGTCCCCTCCCTCATTTATATGCTAAAGTCCTAATCCCTAGTTTCTCAGAATGTGACTGCATTTGGAGTTAGGGCCTTTAAAGAGGTAAGGTTAAATGAGATCATATAGGTGGGCTCTAATCCAATCTGACTGCTGTCTTTATAGCGAAGAAGAAATTTGGTCCCACACGGAGATACAAGGGATGCACACATAGAAAAAAGACCATGTGAAGAGGCAGCAAGAAGGAGACCATCTGCAAGCCGAGGAGAGAAGCTTCAGAGGAAGCCATCCCTGCTGGCACTGTGATTTTGGACTTCCAGCCTCCAGAACTGTAAGTAAGTAAATTTCTGTTATTTAGGCCACCTAGTCTGTGGTATTTTGTTGTGGCAGCCTAAGCAGACTAGTACAGTATTGAAGATGTTCTCATACATGATCTTCTAAAAATTTTATAATTTTGTTCTTGGCATTTAGCATTTAAATTAAACTGAAATTTATTTCTGTTTGTAGTGTGAAGTAAGGGTTCAATTTCATTTTTTTTTCCCTTAATGGATACCTAATTATCTCTATGCAGTTTACTGAAAAGTTCATCTTCAGTCACTTATCTGCAATACCACCCCTTTCACTGATCTAATATCCACATAAACATGTGTATGTTTTTAGGCCATATATTCTGTTTCATTTGTCAGTTGCCTGTGTCTGCACCAAGACCAATGTGTCTTCATCACCTAAGATTTATAACAAGTTCTCATATCTGGTAGAGCAAGTCTAAACCCCCTGTTCTCCATCAGTGTCTTGGCTACCCTTGGGCCTTTGCATCATCCTATATGTTTTAGAATCAGCTTTTCAATTTCCACACATGTCCACACACACATTAACCTGCTGGTATTTTGATTGGGATTGCATTTAGTCTATAATTAATTTGAAGAACTGACATTTTAAAAATCTTTAAAATATTGAATATTTTATTCCATGACATGATAAATTAATTTATTCAAGTCTTTTAATGTCTTTCACTAAAGTTTATTGATTTCCTCTGAAGAGATCTTGAACATAATTTGTTATATTTATTCTTTACATTTTTATATTTTTGATGTTACTGTCATTGGTATCATTTTTAAGGTTTTACTTATTGTTTATTGTAATGTATATTTCCAAATATACGTAAAATTATTATTTCATGTGTATGCAAAATTGATAGTTTACAACTTTATTGAGGTGTAACTGAAGCATGATAAGCTATATTTAAAGTCCACAATTTGATCTGTTTTAACGTGTATATACCCATGAAACCATTACCACAATCATGGTAAACATTCTACCAACCCCACAAGTTTCCCTGTGCTCCTTTGAAAGCCATCTCTTCCTCTGTCCTGTTCCCATGCTACTGCTTACGTGCCTATTGGCCACTTGTATAGCTGGTCCCCAACTTACAATGGTTCAACTTGTGATTCTTTGACTTTATGAGGGTGCAAAAGTGACACACATTCCATAGAAATTATACTTTGAACTCTGAATTTTGAGCCTTTCTAGGGCTAGTGATATGTGGTGTGGTACTCTCTTGTGATGCTGGGCAGTGGCAATAGCCACAGCTCCCAGTCAACCACGAGATACACTTACAACCATTCTGAACCCAGACAACAATTCTGTTTCTCACTTTCAGTGTAGTATTCAATCAATTACATGAGATACTCAACATGTTACTATACAATAGGCTTTGTGTTAGATAATGTCACCCAACTGTAGGCTAACAACCTAACTGTTCCTTGCATGTTTAACTTTTGCTGGGCTAAACCATGATGTTTGGTGCATTAGGTGTATTAAATGCATTTTTGACTTATGATATTTTCAACTTACTGTGGGTTTATTAGGAAGTAACCCCATCATAAGTCAAGGAAGATCTTTATTTTTTCTTTGATAAAGAATAAGTCTTTCGCCCATTTAAAAAATTGTGTTCTTTGTCTCAATACTGACTTAGAGTGGTTCTGTACATGTTCCTTAGACAAGTCCTCTGTCAGATACATATGCTCCCATTATTGTCTTCAGCTCTGTTGTCTTTTAGTTTTAAAATTACATCTGTTCAAGGACAAAAGTTTTAAATTTAAATAAATTCCACTTTATCATTTTTTTCCTTTTACATTTTATGCTTTTTGAGTTCCATCTCAGAAATCTTTGCATTCTATAGGGTCACAAAAATTTTCTGCTATTTTTTCTTTTAGAAATGTTATAGTTTAGGTTTTACTCTTTGCCTATGATCTATTTTGAGTTAATTTTTATAAATGATGTGAAGTAAGGGTTGGGAGTATTATTTTATTTTTCTATATGGATATCCATTTGATCCAGCATCATTTGTTGAAGACTTTCCTTTCCACGCTGAATTGCCTTAAAAAAATTGTCAAAAATTTATTGACCATATGTTTGTGGATCTGTTTCTGCACTCGCTAGTCTGCTCTTTTGTTTCATTGATCTATGTCTATCTTTTTGTCAGAACCAAGCTGCATTGATTATTATTGCTTTATAGTAAGTCTTAAGCCAGGCTGGGTAAATCCTTCATCTTTGTTCTCAGCTCACAAAATTTCTTTGATTATTCTAAGTTCTTGCATTTCCATACACATTTTAAAATCGGACTGTGAATATCTACTAAAAAACCTGCCAGAGTTTTGACTGGGAATGCACTGCATCTTTACATTAACTTGAAAGGAATGGCATTTAACTATATTGACTCTATTAACTATATTGAGTCTTCCAGTTTATGAACGTGGCATGTCTCTGTACTTAATTCTTCTTTAATTTCTTTCAGCCATGTTTATAGTGTTTATTGCAGAGGTTGTGATGTCTTTGTTATATTTATCCCTAGGTATTTTATGTCTTTTGATGCTACTGTAAGTGTAATTAAAACAATTTTTATTTTCTAATTGCTTGATGGTAGTACAGCATAGAACTGTATAGTACAATTGATTTTTGCATTTGCCCTCATTATTGGGCAGACTTACTAAACTTACAATTTCTGATTAGCATCTTTACATTATTTTATATTTTCTAAAGACACAACTATACTGTCTGAAAATAAAGAGATCTCTGATACTCCCTTTTAAATTTTTTTGTACATTTCCTTCCCCCTCCCGCCTTTTACAGTGTTACTATACTGGATAGGACCTAGAATACAACCTTACACAGAAGTAGTGATAACAAGCATTATTGTTCTATTCCTGACAGCAAGGTGAAAATTTTCATCATGTTATTATCAAATAGGAAATGACTTTTAGATTCCCCTTATCATGTTTAGGAAATTCTCTTCTATGCTTTCTTTATATAAATGATTTTATGAATAGATGTTGAATTTTGTCAGTTTGGCAGCATCTATTGAGATAATCTGTAGCTGTTGGAAATGAGGTACATTAATTCAATTTCCAATATTAAATCAAGCTTGCTTTCCTAGAATAAACCCATTGACTTATTCTTGTATATTATATACTCTATTTTTAAAAATAAATTGTTTAATCAATGTGCTAATATTTGTTTAGGATTTAAAATTCTTGATATCAGGAGTTTGATTTTTCTTGGTTTTTATCTATTTATTTTTAATTAACCTCAGGAGAAGTTTTACAAATAAGGCAGCATTCATAGGTTCTGAGCTTTAGGATGGAGAAATACCTTTTGGGGGGCAACCATTCAGTCTATTACAGGCATATATGAATTAAAATGTTTATGTCTTCTTGGTGAATTAAATCTTTTATAACTGCGAGAAGACCCTCTTTATCTCTAGCAATATTTATTGTCTTAAAGTCTATTTTGTCTAATGTTCAAACAGCCGCGGCTTTTCTCTTTTGGTTAGCAGTTACTGGCATATATATTTGAATCCTTTTCTCCAGTCTTTCTGGGTCCTTATATTTTGGATGTATCCATTATGCACAACATACAGCTGGTCTTTTAGAAATCTATTAGCTGATCTTTGCTTTTATCTGAAACATTTAATCCATTTACATTTAATATAATGATTTAAATATTAGGGTTTAAATGTATCATCTTTTTATTGCACTTTCAATTTGTCTCTTCCTATTTATATTTCTTTTTCTTTTATCTCTTGTTTTATTTTTGTGTGACTGAGTAGTTCTTATTAATCCATCTTCTTGTTTTGAAGTGATATATTATGTCTCTGTCTTTTTTAGTAGTTATTTTAGAAATCACAACCTACATACTTAATTTATCACATTTTAAATTTAATTAATATCAATAACAAAATAGTTTATTGTTGTATATTTAATTATATTTCCCTTTAACATCTATTTTTTTTTTCCAGTTCCTTACTTTCCTTCTTCCTGAATCATATATTTCAAGATTTCCTTTGTGAAAGTCTGCTGGTGGTAAATAATCTTAGCTTATGTTTACTGAAACTATGTTTTACTCTCATTCTTAAATGATATTTTGAAAGTTGGAAATTATTTCCCTTAAGCTTAGTTGAAGACATTATTTCACAGTAGTCTTTTTTTTATTACTGCTTAAGGGTTCAGCTGCATTTAACTGTTGCTTTTTTTGATGGTATTCTATTTCTTTTTAAATTTCTTTTTCTTTTTGTTTTTATCTGATTTTACTCTGATGGATATTTATGTAGATTTCTTTTATTTCCCTGCTTGGGACTTGTTGGGTTTCCTATATCTTTTACTAGTTCTGAAAAATTCTCAGCAATTTTACTTTTATTTTTTATTTATTTATTTTTTTTAAACATCTTTATTGGGGTATAATTGCTTTACACTGGTGTGTTAGTTTCTGCTTTATAACAAAGTGAATCAGTTATACATATACATATGTTCCCATATGTCTTCCCTCTTGCGTCTCCCTCCCTCCCACTCTCCCTATCCCACCCCTCCAGGCTGTCACAAAGCACCAAGCTAATATCCCTGTGCCTTGCGGCTGCTTCCCCCTAGCTATCTACCTTACTACGTTTGTTAGTGTGTATATGTCCATGACTCTCTCTCGCCCTGTCACAGCTCACCCTTCCCCCTCCCCATATCCTCAAGTCCGTTCTCCAGTAGGTCTGCGTCTTTATTCCTGTCTTACCCCTAGGTTCTTCATGACATTTTTTTTCCCCTTAAATTCCATATATATGTGTTAGCATACGGTATTTGTCTTTTTCTTTCTGACTTACTTCACTCTGTATGACAGACTCTAGGTCTATCCATCTCATTACAAATAGCTCAATTTCATTTCTTTTTAAGGCTGAGTAATATTCCATTGTATATATGTGTCACATCTTCTTTATCCATTCATCCGATGATGGGCGCTTAGGTTGTTTCCATCTCCGGGCTATTGTAAATAGAGCTGCAATGAACATTTTGGTACATGACTCTTTTTGAATTTTGGTTTTCTCAGGGTATATGCCCAGTAGTGGGATTGCTGGGTCATATGGTAATTCTATTTGTAGTTTTTTAAGGAACCTCCATACTGTTCTCCATAGTGGCTGAACCAATTCACATTCCCACCAGCAGTGCAAGAGTGTTCCCTTTTCTCCACACCCTCTCCAGCATTTATTGTTTCTAGATTTTTTGATGATGGCCATTCTGACTGGTGTGAGATGATACCTCATTGTAGTTTTGATTTGCATTTCTCTAATGATTAATGATGTTGAGCATTCTTTCATGTGTTTGTTGGCATTCTGTATATCTTCTTTGGAGAAATGTCTATTTAGGTCTTCTGCCCGTTTTTGGATTGGGTTGTTTGTTTTTTTGTTATTGAGCTGCATGAGCTGCTTGTAAATTTTGGAGATTAATCCTTTGTCATTTGCTTCATTTGCAAATATTTTCTCCCATTCTGAGGGTTGTCTTTTGGTCTTGATTATGGTTTCCTTTGCTGTGCAAAAGCTTTGAAGTTTCATTAGGTCCCATTTGTTTATTTTTGTTTTTATTTCCATTACTCTAGGAGGTGGGTCAGAAAGGATCTTGCTGTGATTTATGTCATAGAGTGTTCTGCCTATGTTTTCCTCTAAGAGTTTGATAGTTTCTGGCCTTACATTTAGGTCTTTAATCCATTTTGAGCTTATTTTTGTGTATGGTGTTAGGGAGTGATCTAATCTCATACTTTTACATGTACCTGTCCAGTTTTCCCAGCACCATTTATTGAAGAGGCTGTCCTTTCTCCACTGTACATTCCTGCCACCTTTATCAAAGATAAGGTGTCCATATGTGCGTGGGTTTATCTCTGGGCTTTCTATCCTGTTCCATTGATCTATCTTTCTGTTTTTGTGCCAGTACCATACTGTCTTGATTACTGTAGCTTTGTAGTATAGTCTGAAGTCAGGGAGCCTGATTCCTCCAGCTCCTTTTTTCGTTCTCAAGATTGCTTTGGCTATTCGGGGTCTTTCGTGTTTCCATACAAATTGCGAAATTTTTTGTTCTAGTTCTGTGAAAAATGCCAGTGGTAGTTTGATAGGGATTGCATTGAATCTGTAGATTGCTTTGGGTAGTAGAGTCATTTTCACAATGTTGATTCTTCCCATCCAAGAACATGGTATATCTCTCCATCTATTTGTATCATCTTTAATTTCTTTCATCAGTGTCTTATAATTTTCTGCATACAGGTCTTTCGTCTCCTTAGGTAGGTTTATTCCTAGATATTTTATTCTTTTTGTTGCAATGGTAAATGGGAGTGTTTTCTTGATTTCACTTTCAGATTTTTCATCATTAGTATATAGGAATGCCAGAGATTTCTGTGCATTAACTTTGTATCCTGCTACTTTACCAAATTAATTGATTAGCTCTAGTAGTTTTCTGGTAGCATCTTTAGGATTCTCTATGTATAGTATCATGTCATCTGCAAACAGTGACAGCTTTACTTCTTCTTTTCCGATTTGGATTCCTTTTATTTCCTTTTCTTCTCTGATTGCTGTGGCTAAAACTTCCAAAACTATGTTGAATAAGAGTGGTGAGAGTGGGCAACCTTGTCTTTTTCCTGATCTTAGTGGAAATGCTTTCAGTTTTTCACCATTGAGGATGATGTTTGCTGTGGGCTTGTCATATATGGCCTTTATTATGTTGAGGAAAGTTCCCTCTATGCCTACTTTCTGCAGGGTTTTTATCATAAATGGGTGTTGAATTTTGTCGAAAGCTTTCTCTGCATCTATTGAGATGATCATATGGTTTTTCTCCTTCAATTTGTTAATATGGTGTATCACGTTGATTGATTTACGTATATTGAAGAATCCTTGCATTCCTGGAATAAACCCCACTTGATCATGGTGTATGATCCTTTTAATGTGCTGTTGGATTCTGTTTGCTAGTATTTTGTTGAGGATTTTTGCATCTATGTTCATCAGTGATATTGGCCTGTAGTTTTCTTTCTTTGTGACATCCTTGTCTGCTTTTGGTATCAAGGTGATGGTGGCCTCGTAGAAGGAATTTGGGAGTGTTCCTCCCTCTGCTATATTTTGGAAGAGTTTGAGAAGGATAGGTGTTAGCTCTTCTCTAAACGTTTGATAGAATTCACCTGTGAAGCCATCTGGTCCTGGGCTTTTGTTTGTTGGAAGATTTTTAATCACAGTTTCAATTTCAGTGCTTGTGATTGGTCTGTTCATATTTTCTATTTCTTCCTGATTCAGTCTTGGCAGGTTGTGCATTTCTAAGAATTTGTCCATTTCTTCCAGATTGTCCATTTTATTGGCATAGAGTTGCTTGTAGTAATCTCTCATGATTTTTTTTATTTCTGCAGTGTCAGTTGTTACTTCTCCTTTTTCATTTCTAATTCTATTGATTTGAGCTTTCTCCCTTTTTTTCTTGATGAGTCTGGCTAGTGGTTTATCTATTTTGTTTATCTTCTCAAAGAACCAGCTTTTAGTTTTATTGATCTTTGCTATCGTTTCCTTCATTTCTTTTTCATTTATTTCTGATCTGATTTTTATGATTTCTTTCCTTCTGCTAGCTTTGGGGTTTTTTGTTCTTCTTTCTCTAATTGCTTGAGGTGCAAGGTTAGGTTGTTTATTCGAGATGTTTCCTGCTTCTTAAGGTGGGCTTGTATTGCTATAAACTTCCCCCTTAGAACTGCTTTTGCTGCATCCCATAGGTTTTGGGTCGTTGTGTCTCCATTGTCATTTGTTTCTAGGTATTTTTTTATTTCCTCTTTGATTTCTTCAGTGATCACTTCATTATTAAGTAGTGTATTGTTTAGCCTCCATGTGTTTGTATTTTTTACAGATCTTTTCCTGTAATTGATATCTAGTCTCATGGCGTTGTGGTCAGAAAAGATACTTGATACAATTTCAATTTTCTTAAATTTACCAAGGCTTGATTTGTGACCCAAGATATGATCTATCCTGGAGAATGTTCCATGAGCACTTGAGAAAAATGTGTATTCTGTTGTTTTTGGATGGAGTGTCCTATAAATATCAATTAAGTCCATCTTGTTTAATGTATCAGTTAAAGCTTGTGTTTCCTTATTTATTTTCACTTTGGATGATCTGTCCATGGGTGAAAGTGGGGTGTTAAAGTCCCCTACTATGAATGTGTTACTGTCGATCTCCCCTTTTATGGCTGTTAGTATTTGCCTTATGTATTGAGGTGCTCCTATGTTGGGTGCATAAATATTTACAATTGTTATATCTTCTTCTTGGATCGATCCCTTGATCATTATGTAGTGTCCTTCTTTGTCTCTTGTAATAGTCCTTATTTTAAAGTCTATTTTGTCTGATATGAGAATTGCTACTCCAGCTTTCTTTTGGTTTCCATTTGCATGGAATATCGTTTTCCATCCCCTCACTTTCAGTCTGTATGTGTCCCTAGGTCTGAAATGGGTCTCTTGTAGACAGCATATATATGGGTATTGTTTTTTTATCCACTCATCCAGTCTATGTCTTTTGGTTGGAGCATTTAAACCATTTACATTTAAGGTAATTATCGATATGTATGTTCCTATTCCCATTTTCTATATTGTTTTGGGTTCGTTATTATAGGTCTTTTCCTTCTCTTGTGTTCCTTGTCTAGAGAAGTTCCTTTAGCATTTGTTGTAAAGCTGGTTTGGTGGTGCTGAACTCTCTCAGCTTTTGCTTGTCTGTAAAGGTTTTAATTTCTCCATCAAATCTGAATGAGATCCTTGCTGGGTAGAGTAGTCTTGGCTGCAGGTTTTTCTCCTTTATCACTTTCAGTATATCCTGCCACTCCCTTCTGGCGTGTAGGGTTTCTGCTGAGAGATCAGCTGTAAACCTTATGGGGATTCCCTTGTGTGTTATTTGTTGTTTTTCCCTTGCTGCTTTTAATATGCTTTCTTTGTATTTAATTTTTGACAGTTTGATTAATATGTGTCTTGGCGTATTTCTCCTTGTATTTATCCTGTATGGGACTCTCTGTGCTTCCTGGACTTGATTAACTATTTCCTTTCCCATATTAGGGAAGTTTTCAACTATAATCTCTTCAAATATTTTCTCAGTCCCTTTCTTTTTCTCTTCTTCTTCTGGAACCCCTATAATTCGAATGTTGGTGCGTTTAATGTTGTCCCAGAGGTCTCTGAGACTGTCCTCAGTTCTTTTCATTCTTTTTTCTTTATTCTGCTCTGCAGTAGTTATTTCCACTATTTTATCTTCCAGGTCACTTATCCGTTCTTCTGCCTCAGTTATTCTGTTATTGATCCCATCTAGAGTACTTTTAATTTCATTTATTGCGTTGTTCATCATTGCTTGTTTCATCTTTATTTCTTCTAGGTCCTTGTTAACTGTTTCTTGCATTTTGTCCATTCTACTTCCAAGATTTCGGATCATCCTTACTATCATTATCCTGAATTCTTTTTCAGGTAGGCTGCCTATTTCCTCTTCATTTGTTAGGTCTGGTGCATTTTTATCTTGCTCCTTCATCTGCTGTGTGTTTTTCTGTCTTCTCATTTTGCTTATCTTACTGTGTTTGGGGTCTCCTTTTTGCAGGCTGCACGTTCGTAGTTCCCGTTGTTTTTGATGTCTGTCTCCAGTGGCTAAGGTTGTTTCAGTGGGTTGTGTAGGCTTCCTGGTGGAGGGGACTAGTGCCTGTGTTGTGGTGGATGAGGCTGGATCTTGTCTCTTTAGTGGGCAGGTTCACGTCTGGTGGTGTGTTTTTGGGTGTCTGTGGCCTTATTATGATTTTAGGCAGCCTCTCTGCTAATGGGTAGGGTTGTGTTCCTGTTTTGCTAGTTGTTTGGCATAGGTTGTCTAGCACTGTGGCTTGCTGGTCGTTGAGTGAAGCTGGGTGCTTGTGTTAAGATGGAGGTCACTGGGAGATTTCCGCCGTTTAATATTATGTGGAGCTGGGAGGTCTCTTGTTGACCAGTGTCCTGAAGTTGGCTCTCCTACCTCAGAGGCAGAGCCCTGACTCCTGGCTGGAGTACCAAGAGCCTTTCATCCACACGGCTCAGAATAAAAGGGAGAAAAAGTAGAGAGAATTAGTAGAAGTATGAGGAAAGAAAGAAGGAAAGGAGGAAAGGAAGGAAGGAAGAAAGAAGCAAAGAAGGAAAGAAAGGAGGGAGGGAGGAAGGAAGGAAGGAAGGAGGGAAAGAAGGAAAAAAGACAGAAAGAAAGAAGATACAGTAAAAATGAAAGTATAATATAGTTATTGAATTAAAAAATATTTAGAAAAAAAAAAGGGACGGATAGAACCTCAGGACAAATGTTGGAAGCAAAGCTATACAGAGAAAATCTTACACAGAAGCATACACATACACCTTCACAAAAAGAGGTAAAGGGGGAAAAATCATAAATCTTGCTCTCAGAGACCACCTCCTCAATTTGGGGTGATTCGTTGTCTAAAGGAGGGAAGGAAGGAAGGAAAGAAAGAAAGAACGAATGTAAAGTATAATAAAGTTATTACAATTAAAATTAATTATTGAGAAAAAAAAATTTTTTTTAAAAACCATGGACTGATAGAGCCCTAGGACAAATGGTGGAAGCAAGAGTATACAGACAAGATCTCACACAGAAGCATACACGTACACATTCACAAAAAGAGGAAAAGGGAAAAAAAATCATAGATCTCGCTCCTAAATTCCACCTCTTCAATTTGGGATCATTCCTTGTCTATTCAGGTATTCCACAGATGCAGGGTACATCAAGTTGATTGTGGAGCTTTAATCCGCTGCTTCTGAGGCTGCTGGGAGAGATTTCCCTTTCTCTTCTTTGTTCTCACAGCTCACAGGAGCTCAGCTTTGGATTTGGCCCTGCCTCTGTGTGTAGGTCGCTGGAGGGCGTCTGTTTTTTGCTCAGACAGGACAGGGTTAAAGGAGCCGCTGATTCGGGGGCTCTGGCTCACTCAGGCCGGGGGTGGGGGGGGGAAGGAGGGGCACTGCGTGCGGGGCGGGCCTGCGGCGTCAGAGGCGGCGTGACGTTGCGGCAGAGGCCGGCGTGACGTTGCTCCAGCCTGAGGCCCGCCGTACGTTCTCCCGGGGAAGTTGTCCCTGGTTCCCGGGAACCTGGCAGTGGCGGGCTGCACAGGCTCCGCGGAAGAGGGGTGTGGAGAGTGACCTGTGCTCGCACACAGGCCCCTTGGTGGCGGCAGCAGCAGCCCCAGCGTCTCCCGCCCGTCTCTGGGGTCCGCGCTTTTAGCCGCGGCTCGCGCCCGTCTCTGGAGTCCGCGCTTTTAGCCGCGGCTCGCGCCCGTCTCTGGGGTTCGCGCTTTTAGCCGCGGCTCGCGCCCGTCTCTGGAGTTCCTTTAAGCAGCGCTCTTAAACCCCTCTCCTCGCGCACCAGGAAACAAAGAGGGAAGAAAAAGTCTCTTGCCTCTTCGGCAGGTGCAGGCTTTTCCCCGAACTAACCTCCCGGCTAGTCGTGGTGCACTAACCCCTTCAGGCTATGTTCAAGCCGCCAGCCCCAGTCCTCTCCCTGCGCTCCGTCCAAAACCGAAACCCGAGCCTCAGCTCGCAGCCCCACCCGCCCCGGCGGGTGAGCAGACAAGCCTCTCGGGCTGGTGAGTGCCGGTCGGCACCGATCCTCTGTGCGGGAATCTCTCCACTTTGCCCTCCGCACCCGTCGCTGTGCACTACTCCGCGGTCCCGAAGCTCCCCCCTCCAGCAATTTTACTTTTAAATGTTGCTTATGCTCTGTTCTCTTTCTATTATTCTTTTGCAGTTCTATTTAAATGGATGTTAAGTTTTTCTCACACTAACCACCACACTTTTCTTTTTGCTTTCTCTGTCTCTGTCTCTCTCTCTCTTTTTTTTTTTTGTCTCTGTCTCTCTCTGCTGTATCATGGTTAATTTCTTCTGGGTTATCCTCCAGATCATCAATTCTACATTCACCTGTTTCTAATATGTTGTTAAACTTGTCCATTCATTAAAAAATTTTTTCCTATATATTTTTTATTTCTAGAAGTTCTATTTGGCTGTCTTTCAAACGTGCTATGTCACTTTAAAAAAAAACTCTATTCCCTACATATAGTAATCATAATTATTTTATAATCTAGTTCTGATGATTTTAATACTATAGTCTTGTAAATATAATTCTGCTGTCTGCTGTTTTCTCCTAAGCTTTCTCATGGTGATTTCTTTCCTGGTGAGCTTGGTTGTTGGTGTACTGTTCATTACCCTCAGAATTTTATTATGGTAATATTTTGAGGGCCAAGAGAAAGGTGATTTTCTCCAGAGAGGATATTCATTTGCTAGTGTCAAGTTCTAGGAGTACTTGCAGTCTGGGATCACCATAACCAAGTTTGTAACTTGAGGATACCTGGATCGCCCAGGCAATGCTGTAAAGGTTAGCCCACTGCTACAATTTCTTAGGGACATTTTTTTCCTTTCCTTTTTACCTGTTACAAATGGGGCCAAGACAACCTCTTCTACAGTTTCCTCCATAGATGTGTAAGAAGAGTTTACTTGTAGCTCACTGTTATTCTTTTTTATGAGGCCCTGATCCCTCTGCCTGAGGAGGAAGATACAGACTGTTATAGAAATATTGTTTAGGAGCTGTTATGAGTTGAATAGTGTCCTCCTCAAAATTATGTGCTGAAGTCCTAGCTCCCAGTATCTCAGAATGTGACCTTATTTGGAAATAAGGTTATTGCAGATGTATTTAGTTAAGATGAGATCATACTGAAGCAGGGTGGGCCACTTAGCTAAAATGACTGGTATCCTTATTGAAAGGGGACATTTATACACAAAGACATACACATGTGAATAATGACACATGAACATGAAGACAGAGATCAGGGTGATGTTTCTTTAGCCAAAGAACACCAAAGATTCCAGCCAGCAGACCTCCAAGAGCCAGGAGAGAGGCATGGTCAGATTCTCCCTCAAAGCCTCAGAAGGGACCAACCCTGTGGACACCTTGATCTTGGATTTCTGGTGTCCAGAACTGTGAGACAGTAAAATCCTGTTGTTGGAGCCACCCACCACTCTACTTTGTTACAGCAGCCCTAAGAAACTAAAATGGGAGATTGTGTGAGTTACATTGAAATGAAGGATGATTAAAAAATAGGGGGAACCCTTTCAATTCAGACCAATAGAAATTATAGGGAGTTGGGTTTGGGGTTATATGTTAGTACCTTAGACCTTCTCTTCACTCTCAAACATGCTTTTTCCTATTGTGACCCTCCATCATGGATCACTATGCCTGAATTCTTCTGCCTCAAATACTCTCACATGTCCATCCCCACTTTGCCAGGAGCCACTGTTACCCAACAAAGTTACATTCCTGCAGAGGCATCCTTAATTATCCCCAGTTAGAGGACCCAGGGACCTCTGATGGTTTCATGTGTATCCAGGGATAAAATCAATTTTCCATTTTGAGATATCAAAGATTACATGAACTGGTAGAGGCAAAGGCAGAACTACTTTGTCCTAAGTACCCTACCCTCCCTCCCAGGCACAAAGTGAAAGAATGATTTTTATAGTGTATTTTCCAATGCCAAAACACTAACTAGCTCAGCTAGAAAACTTTGAGATGGTTACCTGGGAGAAGTGTCACCCTCATTCATTGACCGGGAATAATGCCAAAGGGATGAATGAGGCATTTTTTTTTTCCTACAAAAGGGAAGCCAGAGATAGAAGCCACCAGTTCAAATCAAGCCAAGGCTGAAAATCAGTGTCATTTGTCACCATCTGAAGCTGTACAGCAATGTCCGCATTGTGGATGAACCCACCAATCCTCATGGGCTATTTTCTAGCTGTCTCATTTTAGAGAGGATTTATATTTTGGAGTCTTGCTACAGATTACTTCTGAGACAGATGAAAGGAAACAATTTATAATTGTTTAACATGTGTGCACAGGTCAACATATACCACCTCCAAATTATCTACCTTCTTAGGAATCACAGTTCTTTGGAGATTTATAGAAGGCACTGGGTTTCAATCACAGTATTAAATTCAGTGACCTTCAAGGGAAACAGGGAGCAAATTACAGCTTCCTCAACTTGTACATGCCAGGAAGGAGTTGGCCATTCATCCTGCTACCAGACAAACGAACATTGTAGTGACTTCCTGCCAGGGAGAGTAGGGAATGAAAAAAAAAATTCTGGGCAGCGAAGACAAGTTTGGACACACTTATGACCTACAATTATGTCATCCAAAGATGATAAAGTCAAACTATTGGACTAATTCTGACTGAAAAAACAGTGGTTTCTGAATACTTTTGAAGCTCTTGAAATGCATGTAAATACAATTAGAGGTTAATTTCTTCAAAACTTGTGATGTAAAATATTCCAGAGGCCAGGTGTTGACCCATTATTAAAAATAAACTTGTCTTTTACTTGCAGAAAAATACTTTGAGCACACCTGTGATGCAGAGTAGAGATATATGCTATCCTCCCTTGTTTAATCAATGCCACATTCCAAGCTGTCACAGTGAGATAACCCTTCTACAGAAGATATTTAAACTTCTTTTCTATCTTATTCTTTTTCAATGTCTCTGAGCCACATTTATGATGGACGCCTAATCCCCAGTCAGGTCTCTGCCTGGAGCTGTCTGGAAACAAGGAATGACTTAAAAGGCAGACAATAAACAGACTGGATGGATTTTATCTATACAGAAGCCCCTGGCACCCCTAGTGTGATCAGCAAAACTCGGGGTCTTTAAAGGTTTCAGCTTCCAAATGTTACAGCCCTGAATGAATATTTATAACCCATTTTGGAGACTGAGCATCTTCTAGTACTGGACAGCATATTGGTCCAGTAACTGGGTCACCTGCTGGCCATTGGCCAGTTTTGCCAGATGATCTGCTTTCCATTCTGTGGCTTCCCTGAGGTGCTATAGCTGTTTGGCACATTCTGCCGATGACCGACTGGGAAGTTCAAGCTGCGCTTCTTGTATCCAGATGAGTCATGGGTACATTAGAGTTTGGAAAGTAAAAGTAAAACCACAAATCCCAGTGGAAGAAATTACTTGTGAGATCTACCGTGCAAGATCAATGCAGCTCCTATCTGTCTTTAGTGTCTCAAGAAAAACCAGAATTAAAGTTCTTTAGAGTTGTAGGTTGTATTATTTCTTTGTCAGTTTCAGGCTTTTAAAATTGTAATGTATGCCAAAGGCCACACTGGCCACTCCCCAGGCTGACTGTGTTGCCTAGCCAGCTCAGGCCCGTCAGATTACTAAGATAACTCCTGAGTCAATAAAGGTTTTCAGCCTGGGTTGGGACATAACTGCAACTAGGTTATCAATAAGGTGGCATGTTGAATGCATTATTCTTCTCTCTGAACCTGTGTGGTTGGAGCATGGTTTATAGATTTTGGCTCAGATGGGAAGTTTAAACTTTTATTCACCTCTGTGTGTGGAAGCATACCAGACCCTGGGAGGAGTATCTGTCCTTCTGCTGCCTTGCTGGCAGCCCTAGAAGCCCCAATCATGGATTTAGCCTCTGCCTTAAATCTGAACTCCACCTAGAAGGAGCATCTCCCCCAATCCACAGATGCTACCAGCCAAAGCTTTAAACGGAGACAGAATGTTATCTTTCATCTCTTTCTCATCCTTACTCCCTCCTCCAGGTCTGGGACTCTTTGTTTTTTTTTGTTTGTTTATTTGTTTTTTTTGTAAGAGTAGCACTTAGTAACAGGAAATATAAGGTTTTGGTTTTCCTAATTCTATTCCATCCTTTTACCTCAATTTTACAGCAATTCTTAAATTTACTTATTTTTTATTTATTTATTTATTTTTGGCTGCATTGGGTCTTTGCTGCTGCACACGGGCTTTCTCTAGTTGCAGCCAGCGGGGGCTACTCTTCGCTGTGGAGTGCCGGCTTCTCACTGTGGTGGCTTCTCTTGCTGTGGAGCACGGGCTCTAGGTGCGTGGGCTTCAGTAGTTGTGGCTCGCAGGCTCTAGAGTGCAGCCTCAGTAGTTGTGGCTCACGGGCTTAGTTGCTCTGCGGCATGTAGAATCTTCCCGCACCAGGGCTCGAACCCGTGTCCCCTGCATTGGCAGGTAGATTCTTAACCACTGCACAACCAGAGAAGCCCTGGGACTCTTTAATTAATGTTTTCTCAAATTAGAATATGACGGTAATTCCCTTGCAGCATCTCACATAACACAGCAGCGTGCTTTTGCTGTTTGGATGGGGTGACACCATGTGTGAGAGACAAATCTTTTATTGGGAGCTCCAAGTGGATGTGCATGCTTACTACCTGGCACACTTACATTTGTGCCCATCTGTTTGGGTGGCAGGAGGCCTGTGGAGGGTGGCACAAGCCCGTTCCGAGAAGGCTTGTTTGCCAATGGAGGAGCTGGTTCAGAGGTGCAGACTGCAGAATGCAGCATGCACCAACACTCCTGCCAAGAATACCTTCTGTTTGGCAACAGTGCCTGAATGGGGCAGCATGCTGCTCTGCAATGGGCAACATCTGCTGGTGGGAAACTGGCAGGAGATATGCCCTCTGTGATTGATCGCGCTACACGCTGTCACCCATCTCCCTCTAGAACAAGCTAACGGTGAACACCTCACAAAAGCAAGCCAGTTCTAACATCACTTACTCTTTGTGGAAATATTTATTGAATGCCTACTATTTGCAAGTCATTGTGCTAGGTGCTCCTGGGTGATACAGATGAATTTGAAATGGATCCCAGCTTTTCGAGGCAGACAAACATGTCGAGAGCTGGTTGACTTGAAAGGAATGCTAGAAGCATAGAGGCCTATGTACCAAAGCTACAGAGATGTGCAGTCGGAGTACAGAGGATGCTAAGCTGTGGGGCTGGGCAGTGGTGTGTACACTGGGCCATCAGGGTGGGAGGACTTGCATCTGTGGTTAGGTGGGAAGGACCACTCCAGGTGGAGGGAATGGAGGGAATTGTATGTGCCAGCAGGAGTGAGGGAGTGTAGCGCTTGACTGGAGTGTGGAGTGAACCAGGAGCCGTGAAAGAGGAGGGAGGAAAGATATTCTGAGGACAGATCACAGGAGGACCAGGCACCAGTGTGAGAGTTTGGCCTCAGAGAGCTGGTCAAGACAGAGCTCTATTGCCTGTGGGTGCGGGGAGAGGGGTGGGGGGAGATGGGGGTTTGGTTAAGTGACCACAGCAACAGCGCTGACCCTCGGTCCCTCGATGCTGAGAACCGTATTAGGGGGTCATCGTTTATTGCTTAGCCGACACTTCCTGAACTCCTTGCGACAGGCTCCTTGTGTGGACCACGCCAAACCTGGCCTCTCCACCTAGGTGGGTAGTTAAATCAAAAGACCTTTGCAACTCAGTTCAATGAAATAAGGTCAAAGTTACAGGAATTCCTGTGGAAATCTGGGAATCCAGAGATGGGGGTGCAGAAGCAGCCAGACGCCTGAAATGTCACCTACAGAGCAGGAGACCACATGACCTTCATAGCTAGGGGTCCTGGGAGGGTCCCAGCAGTGTGGCTTTGGGCAAGCTACATCACTTTTCTTCCCTTACCTTCCTCACTTGTAAAATGAGCCTAAAAGTAGCACGTACTTCATAAGGTTTTTCTGAAAACTAAATGTGCTAATATATGTTCAGGGCATGGAAACATGATTGTCCTCCAGGGTCTGACCAGGGCACGTGAGCCGTTGTTGTTGTCATCGCTGTTGTGGCAGTGCTGCAACACACAACCAGGGTGGCGTTTCACCGACTGCTCATTTCTCGCTCATGCGTCTGGGGGCTGCGGGATGTCTCTGCTGGGTTTGACTTGTTGGACTCAGGCTGAGGGGCTGGTTTAAGTCTGGTCCACATGTCTCCATGGTCCAGATCCCAGGAGCCCCTCCCATCCGAGACATCGTGGCAGAGAGCAGGAGTACTGGGGTCCAAGCCAAGCAAAGTGTCCCCCTCGGCAAAGGTCACACCTCCTCACATTCCACAGCCAAGAGCAACCTCAGTGGGGGAGGGAAAGGTTGGAGGTGGGGCAGGGTAGTGGATATTTGGTAAATAATAACAATATATAGCATCTGTCATGAAAGGTTTCCTGGAGGAGGTGACAGAAAGAGATGGAAAAACAGTTGGGTAGGCATGTTAACTAGAGGTGAAAACCACAAATATAAAGAGGTAAAACTCAACAAGTTGCGACCGTGTCATAATGAATTTTCTTAATTTGGAGTAAAGTTGGCATTGCAGATGACAAAAAAGATTAAACTTGAAATAAGGAGTGTTCCTGTTGTTTAAACTCGGTTCAGATTCTGACAAGTTGGGGGTCTCTATGGTTGCATTTGCCAAAAGTAGGGAGCTAGATTAATTAACCTCAAAGTTTTCTTCCAGTATTCTGTGATTCTGTGATAACTAATAGCCATGGAGAAAGAGGGGTTGCTGAGATGCACCTTTGGAGGAATAGAAGGTGTCTAATTTGGATGAAAGCATTTACTGTTAACCTTGGGAGTTTATTTTTGAGTAAGAGTTACTACCGGCTCTTGATTAGTGGAAAAATACTCATACGGGACTTAGAAATGTTCACGAGCTTTGTGTTGAATGATGCAATCTTTAGTATGTGGCAGAATCACCTGGAGGGCTGGTTAAAACACAACTTTTTTGGTCCCACCCCAGAGCTTCTGATTTGGTAGGTCTTGGGTGGGACTCAGGAATCTGCATGTCAAAGAAATTCTTGGGTGATGCTGCTGCTGTGGTCCAGGGGTCACACATTGAGAACATCAGGGATGTTGTTGGTGTCCTGCCCAGATGCCCTCCACCCATCCCCATCTGCTCTGAATATAGTCACACCCTGTAGCTGTCCTGTCTCTAGGGAGTTGCGCTTGGCTAATTGAACCCTCTGGGAGGTAAAGCACCCCACCCAACAGGTACATACTATCAAAGGCTTGTCCTCTTGTCTCAAGATGGAGTCAACTCTGTCTTGTCACTGATTCTCCAAAGCTTTCCTGTGACATCGACTCAAGCTAATCTCTGGTTGAGAACATATTTTTTGTTAGCATTTTGACCTTGCTGTCCCTGGGTGTTCCCCCCTCCCCTTCTCCTGAGAGCACCCCTTTAGTCAATCACAGGGATCAAGAAATTGTATCTCAGATTCTTATTCTAGTGAAAGTTACTTGAGAGAGATGGTCTAGAGTTGGGAGAGCCCCAAACAAGGAAACCCATTGGTATATTGTTCAGGGATTTAGACATTAGGTGTTGAGGACACAGTTTTGTGGAAACAGAAGTAGGACAATCCAAAGAAGTTTTGTTATAAAAGAAGAGCTAACATAGATCCACTTACCACGTGTAACGTTTTATATAAGATTAGACGTGGGGCAAAGGAGAAGTACAGAAGTTTCCAAGGTGGTTGACATCTGAAGTCTGTGAATATGATGAATCTCACTGTAATAATGGACAATTTGAAAAGATTGTTTTGAGAGAAGACCAACTTGGGTTTTGGCTTATGAGAGTTTTGTGTGTTTTAAGGCTGTCTGTGAAGGTTGCCTGTAGGTACCTGCATACACAGAGCTTGAGAGAGGGTGATCTGTCTGGGCTGGACTGAAGCTTTGGGAATCATTTTCAACTTTGTAGTTAGATTGTGAGGGTTAATGAGGTTGCTGAGACATTGAGAAGCAATGAACAGATGGCCTGGGACAGAAATTTCGAGGCTGCCCACTTGGGTTATACCCAAGGGAAAAGCAGACTTTAAAAGAAGGTAAGGAGACAATATACATGGAATTATAAAAAAGGACCAGTGAGACTGGAAAATGGAGGACCAATTTTGTTTTCAGTTGGTTAACTTTATTTGACATATGTTGAAACATTGGTGTTATGAACTTCTGATCCCTTGAGCAATTTTAGGCTCTACAAGTAGTGTTCATTTTTGTCTTTGTGTGTGTGTGTGTGTGTGTGTGTGTGTGTGTGTGTGTGTTTAGTGATTGGTTTGGACATGAACAAACATTTTCACCTAAATGCAGTTTCTCAGAATCCTAAATAAATATATTCAGAGAAGGTGAACACTGAACATTTTTTTAAGAGGAGATAGGCATGCAATGATGGGCAGATGGGGGAAGTTTATTACAAATGGCCTTTATTCAGGCTATTTTATCTTATTCCAAGAGAGATGAGAGGTGTGTGTGAAGGCAAATCCATAGAACTGAAGTGTCAGGGAAGCACCAGCAGTGTGACTCAAGTTTATCTGACACTCATTGTGTGTAGGGCGGTATCCGAGAGTCTGAGGAGTCCGGGATGAGTAAGACATGACTGCTGCCCTCCAGACTTGTTTTCTTGTCCCCAAGAGACAGGGTCCTATTTATGGAAACAATGTACAGGTATTAATCAATAGGTGCTCAAAGTTTCAGGACCTTGTAAACTTTTGCACATTGTTATTTTCCCCTTGAAGTTCCCATTTTCTCCACTGAAAGACCTTTTTTATGCTCTAGCCCTTCACTGGAAATCTTCTTGTTTCATATAAATCTCATCTAATTATATTTATGTCTCTCCTCCCCTTCTTGCTCTTTTAAAAAATAGTTTATTGCTTCCATTTTCTAGCTCCTTCCCTGCAGTAATTGGTCCCAGAGTGAAACATTATCCTCAAGCTCGTGCTAATATAGGAGTAATATTTTTTCACTTCTTTCAGATTTTATTTAGCATTTGACATTGCCTCTCCTGCTCTTGTTTGATTTATTTTTATTTTTGTTCTTGTTTTGGATTGCTTTCCCAGAATATACTTCTTTTGTTTCCAGGATATTCTTGACTATGTTATCCATAATCATTAAGTCTGTCAGTAAATCAAATTAAAAAGAATAACAGTAATATCCCATAGCACGTAGAGGAAGGACACCTTCCAAGTGTTTTCTCATTTCATCACTTACTTTGGTCCTTAGTTTAGGCTTAATTTGAAAACAGGTTCATTTGACTTTGGTCTCAGCTTCTATGCACCCTCCTTCTTTTGCTCTCCTGATGTGATGCTAGCTCTTGTCTGTCACATTTCTGAAGTACTTAAGGCTCATTTTCATTTGAATTAGCGCACCATACTTGATGCCTTACATCTTTTTCAAACTTGACAACTAAGACACACTGAAGGACTGTCTTATCCCTGGAGAGCACTAACATTTCTTTTGCCTTCAGTTAGGAGCTTAAGCAGAAACTGATTTCACTTGGGTCTAATTTACTCCACAAATATTATTAAATGTTTACCACATGCAAAGCACAAGCCCAGGTTCTATGGGGGAGATACAGCAGGATAAACTGAGCTTTCTATTTAGTAGCACAAATGAATCTGTCAACGAACACTATCCCAATAATACCCAGTACAAGGCAATGTGGAATCAAGACTCTAGGAGGGGTATAAACTCAATGACAATAGAGTGTTGAGAAAAAGAAATTGATGGAATTCATTGAAGGTAATTATTTTCTAGCAAACAACGGAGGAGGAATTTAGCCTGCTGATCATTCAAGTCAGCTGAGCCAGTCCCACTTCTATTTCAGTACAGACAGTGGTAAGCTGGTAAATGTTTATCAATGGACTCTCTGGGGTGGCTGGGATGGGGGGGTGGGAGGACGGTGCTTATTGTGGCAGTTGTCCATAACCGTGGTGTAAATACTCCCAGTTCAGCTGATTTCAAGCTATCAATCTGATGTTACTGGACGTGAAGCTGGGAAGAAATGCATGGAAGTGACTCTCCTAAGCCAGTGTGAGCTTGCTCCATTGCCCCAGAATATGGATCAGAAATAACTACTAATAGAATATTTTGAATTTCTTAAATTTTTTCTAAATTCACCATTTGTTTCCTGTAAGGAACAGTAGTAAATAGTTGAAAAAAGAAAATGAATCCCCTGTTTTTGTATAACCAGAGCCATGAAGAAAGACCACATCTTTTTACTGGGTTTGGTTTACCACTTTATATCCTGAGAAGCAGAGTGGGTGGAAATAGAAAAAAGTAAGGTCAGTGGACTTAATCTGGGGAGCCTTGGGCCTCCAGGAAGAAAAATAGATGCAATGGTATAACTGCTGGTGGCAGGAGTGGGCTCTGGGGTTAATTGTGCCCTACGTAATATGAGATATTGGCCACTGAAAATGAACAGAATTCATTATTGTGGATTCTAAACAGTTTATTATATGTTTAACAGTGGAAAAGAAAACATGGTTTCATGTAAAATGTAAAAGCCCCACTATGAATATCTAATGACAGTTTATTTTGACTTTTATTTCTGTATCATATACTTAATGTGGTGACATTCATGGAGAATATAATATTCATGTGCTCTAGTTTTTTATTTGTTATTACTTATACATTTCCAAATACCCTAACATACTTCAGTTTTTAAGGATTGATGTAGGTCTGTATGAGTTGAATAATGGGAAAGAATCTAAGATACAGACACAAAATGGTGGAGCTGATAATAAAGCCTGGTTTGTACGTGAGGAACAGCAGAAAGCCCAGCAAAGCCTGGGATTTAGAGGGGTGTGTCTTAGCTCGGGCTGCTAGAACAAAATATCATAGACTGGGTATTTTGTACATCAGAAATTTATTTCTTGCAGTTCTGGAAACTGGGAAGTCCAAGATCAGGGTGTCAGCAGACACAGGCCCTGATGAGGGCCCTCTTCCTGGTTTGTAGACACCCGCTTCCTTACTGTGTCCCCACGTGGCCTTTCCTTGGTATGTCAGGGCTCTCCCCTTATGACCTCATTTAAACGTAATTGCCTCCCAAAGGCCCCATCTCCAAATACTATCACATTGGGGATTAAGTCTTCAGCATATGAACTCTTGGGGGTGAGGAAGAGCACAAACATTTAGTCCAGGGTGTAATAAGAAATAAGTTTGGAAAAGTTGGTTAAGCTCAGATTACAGAGGACATTTCAAGGCCAATAAGGAATGCATGTAGAAAAAAATTTGAAGTTAATTGATACCATTAAAGCCATTGATCATGAGGATATCATGATCAGTGATATCCTGGTTCTGTCCTCAAGAACTGGCTGGCTTAGAAAAGACTTTGACTATAATTTTTTTTTTTTGTATAAGAGTGTATCCACAGCAGAAGGCCTCAAGGAAATGCAGAATACAGAATTCATAGCTGATGAAGAAGTTGCCCATTGGTCTGTGCTGATTTGCAAAGAGTTTGCTGCTGGTCGACCATGAGGTTAGTACAGAAATTGAGAATAAGCATTTAGAAACTTTTGTTTGCTGAATTTTAAAAACTTGGACTCACATTTTATTATTGTATTTATTTTTAATAATTTATTTTTATTGTATGTTACAAAGGTATTGGTCCGTGGTTTCTTGGAAATTAAGGATAATACACTGAACCTTTATTAATGAGCATTTGAGAAGCACTGACCTGGTAGGGCCACTAATAGCAGACTCTGAGGTTGTTCTATTCTTGTTCAAATCCTCACACTGTCACTTGCCATTTGCTTAACCCCAGGCAAGTTATTTAACTTTTCTGACTCGTATTTCTTGGGATAATGGTACCCACTTTATAGGATAGAGGCAATGTGAGTGTTAATTGAGATACTCTATCTAAAATTGTCTGCTCAATGTTTAGTATTTAGTGTTTAGATTGTATTCTGCAATATATATTATTATTGTCTCGGGAGTGCACATGAATAGTGAAAGAAATTTAGCAGAACCTGTATATATATATTTTTAACACCTTTATTGGAGTATAATTGCTTTACAATGGTGTGTTAGTTTCTGCTGTATAACAAAGTGAATCAGCTATACATATACACAGATCCCCATATCTCTTCCCTCTTGCACCTGGATATTTTTAAGGTGAGATTTTTGTCCTGGAAATGCTCAAATCTTTCCTGACAATTATCCTTTCACCCTATTAGGTTCCTGTGAAAGTAACATATGAAACAATAGATAATTAGGAGTGAAAACACCACTTTATTAATAGTTGCACATACAGTGCAGAGCTGGTAAAAACCTGAGTTCATCTGCTGAATGATTATTGAACAAATGCATCCTGAGGGTCTCCTGTGTGCCAGGCAGTATGCTGGACACTGAGGATTCAGTGGAACCCAAAACAGACATGACACTTGACTTTACAGAGGAGGGGGAGGGAGGAGAAGAGGGAGGGGGAAGGGAGGAGAAGGGGAGGAGGGAGGGAGGAGGAGGAGGAGGAGACAGACTAAAACAAAATCATCCCATAAGTAAGTGGATACTGTATCTGAAATTACAAAACAGATGTATTTGGGGCCATGTAACAGGGATTTTTCCTGATTGGGGATGTCAGGGAAAACTCTTAGAGGAATTGTGCTTATATTGAAGCTTTGAGAATGAATAGGCATTACCTAAGTAAAAATTAATGTGTGTAGAAGAACTGCCTGTGCAAAGGCCCTGAGATTAGGGGGAGTAGGGTAAACATAAGGACTAAAATGTGGCTGTAGTACAGCTAATAGGGGATGGCATAGCATGAGATAAAGATGGAGAGCTTGGGTTTAGATCATGCGGCTCTTTACAAGTCACTCTAAGAAAAATTCTTTCCTAACAGTAATGGCAAGCCATTGAAGGGGGTTAATCTGGGGAGGCTGATGTAAATGCTCAGACTTCTAAGATGATCTCTGCCCCCTGGTGATACCCCCGGTATAATCCCCTCTCCTTGAGTGTGGGTAGAATCTGTGACTTTCTTCTACCTCATAGAATAAGGTAATGGGATGTCACTCTGATGATAACATTACACCACATTAGACTCTGCCTTAACAGACTAGAGCAAGACATTATCCCCTGGCTTGATGAAGTGAGCAGGCATGTTGAGGAGGTTCACATGACAAGAAACTGAGACCTGTAGTGTCTGAGGGCAGCTTCTAGTGGTCAGCCAGCAAAAACCTGGAGCCCTCAGTCACACAGCTGCAAGAAGATGAATTCCACCAACAACTTGAAGGATCCTAGAAAAAGATTCTTACCCAGCCAAGCCTTCAGATGAAAATACAGCCCAGCTGACAACTATATTGCAACCTGGTGAGACCCCAAGGAGAGGACATAACTAAACTGCATCTGAATTTCTGACCCAGCTGTGAAATGATAAATTGTGTTATTTTAAGCCACTGAGTTTTGGTAATTTGTTATGCAGCAATAGAAAACAAATACTTTATTTTAATGTAACATCCCTGTGGTTGCTTTTAGAGAACAGATTGAAAGAGAAAAGAGTGGATGAGGACAGATCAGTAACATAGGTGAGAGATGAAGTAATGGTGGGGAGATGGGGAGATGGAGAGGAGTAGAATGATTTTAGAAACATTTAGGAAGTACTGAGTGGAGAGGGTAAAAGGAGGGCATGTAGGAAGTGATTCTTTGGATTCTGGCTTGTGGTGGATCAATGACTTTCCTGAAAATTTGAGAAAATGCAGATTAAATATATTGAAAAAATATGATTAAAGACATTGAAGAAATACTGAAGCAACCAAGACTTGAAGGGCAAATAATCCAGAGGGAAGGGAACTACAGAGAGGTAAGCTAGCTTTCTGTGAATTACTTATTTCTTCAGAACATTTACAGTGGGTGAGGGGTTGAAAAACCAGGAAGAGATCCCTAGATAAAAGGTAGAGAAAACAACCAAGCTTGTAGCATGAGGTTGGAGAACAAAAATCTGTAATTTGAAATTGCCAAGGTAGGTAGAACAGGAGATGCCAAAGTCCTGGAAGTAAGCATAGCGTAGAGAAGTCAGTCCAACCTTCAGTGATTTCCCCCCTCAGGATATTTGCCTGATTATTAAGCTGCTCTGGGAAAGATGCTAAGAAGCTATTAAAAAGCAGAAAAGAGATTTCGGCTATCTTGAGGTTTTCAGTAGACAAAAATTGGAGGTCAGGACTTGCCAAGGAGGAGAGGCACCAGTTAAACATCAAATACCCCAGGTTTCCAATTGGGACCAATGGAAAGCTGTATCCTAGAAGCAGAAATGAACCAGAGACAGAGACTTACAAAAACTTCCACCTTGCCTCAAATCAGTTTAGCATGGGATATGAGCTTAGATTAGGTTAAGGTGGTCTGTTTCAATATAGACTGCCTACCAGAATGTAGGATGAACTTTCACTGCAGGGAGATAATGTGTTCTAGAGACTTTTCTATTTTTAGTAGATAATGCCTGACTTTAAATTAAAAAAATTACCAGACATACCAATTAACAGGACTGAGAAAAAAAAAGACAATAGAAACAGACCCACAGATGATAGACTTTTCACACATGTACATGAAAATAACTGTACTTTAATTCTCCAACTTTCTTTTTCAGATCAACTGTTTATTGATTTATTTCCCTCAAATACTATATATTTAAGGAAACTTCTAAACTGAAAAGAGTTGACAAATTTTGGTAAATCTATAGCAAAGGAATGAGAATTTCTGCTGGTAAGTTTTCATGACAAACACAGATACGCATCCGCTTTCCAAGCAAGACATCAAGCTCACTGGAAACACTGAGTTAAATGTATACCTGTGGTGGTGGCAGCCATTTCACTGATGTTTGAGTTACACAAAATAGAGTTTCGCTCTCCCTCCCCTGCCCTGTGACTACAGTGTAGCTTCCTGCCCCAGCATGTCTACTCCATGATAATTAAGGACGCTCTGAAGAAACCCTCATGCTATGGAGTGAGACCCAGCTTTTGTTTGCTCATGAGGAATATGGTCAACTGTGATATCTGCAACTGCTGGGAAGACATGGCAGCTTGTACAGTGTTCTGCTGTGGAAAGGACTAAGGCTAGTTAGAAGTTGGACCTACAGCTGACCAGTGAGGATAGACTTCCCTGTAGTAGACTCCATTTAAATTTGTGCAGCCACTATGGAAAACAGTATGGAGGGTCTTCAAAAAAGTAAAAATAGAACTAACAAACATATGATTCAGCAATTACATTCCTGGGTGTATATCCAAAAAAAATTAATTCAAAAAGATCCATGCACCTCAATGTTCATAGCAGCATTATTTACAATTGCCAAGATATGGAAGCAACCTAAGTGTCCATCAACAGATTAATGGATAAAGAAGATGTGGTAAATATATACAATGAAATACTACTCAACCATAAAATGAATGAAATTTTTCCATTTACAACAACATGGATGGACCTAGAGAGTATTATGCTTAGTGAAATAACTCAGATAGAGAAAAACAAATACTCTTTGTTATCACTTTTATGTGGAATATAAAATATAGAACAAATGAACGTATAAAACAAAACAGGAACAGACTCACAGACATAGAAAACAAACTAGTGGTTACCAGTGGTGAGAGGGAAGGGAGGAGGGTCAAGATAAGTGTAGGGAATTGACAGGTACAAAATACTATGTATAAAATAAATAAGCTACAAAGATATATTGTATAGCATAGGGAATATAGCCATTATTTTGTAATAATTTTAAATAGAGTAAATCTATAAAAATTTGGAATCACTGTTATATACCTAAAATTAATATAATATGGTAAATCAACTATACCTAAATTAAAAAAAAACTGTGCTTGATTGTCTGGGCTGGAATTTGACTTCACCTTACTTTCAAGATAATACATTAATTTGTTGCTGTTTCATGGATGCTGCCAAAAACATGAGACTCCTGGGTCAGAGGAAGGACTTTGCTGCTCTTGGCTCAGCAAGCAGCATGAGCATTGGCAAATTTGCATTGCTCCTTTCCTCTCAAGTTCCACAGGGGCAATGTGATATGGCGCAGATGAATGCTATATATTCAGTGGGTTTGCATGACAGCTGAGGAACACTGAACTTAGGAAATCCCTGCTTTATAGCTAGCAATAAGAAAGCCTACTCTTTGTGCTAGAGAAAGACATTACATTATTCCTCAAAATTGCTGGATGAAAATGCAATCTTGAGAAATGGTCTAGGTAAAGGACGGCCAGGGCCTTACATTCTTGGCATCCACAGCAGAAAGAGAAAGTGATGCTTAGAGCCCAAGAGAGATTGCCTCTCCCAACATGCTATGCTCCAGAAAATAGATGACAGAGTGGAGAATGTTATCAAGTACTGAAATCTGTAAAACAGAATCATTTGAAACTCTAGAAGTAAAATACTCAATAAACACAATTAGAAAATCATTGGATGAATGTAATAGAAAATTTAACCAATCAGAAGAGAGAATTAGTGAACTTAAACTAAGAGAATAGAAAATATCCAAGCTGAAGCACTGAAAGGCAAATAGTTGAACACATATAAAGTAAGAAACGTGAATTACTGTGAAAAGCGCTAATATATGTATAATTGTTGTCCTCAAAAAAGAGATAGAGAAAGGGGCATAAGCAATCTTTCAAGAGAAAATGATAGATTAAACACATTCAACCCCATATTCTAGAAGCTCTGTGATTCTCAATCTTAATAAATTCAAAATATTGCAATAGTACTGCAAAAACCAAATGACAGAGAAAGCAGAGAGGAAAACAAGACGCATTACTCTCAAAGGAGAAAAAATACAGACAGAAAACTGACTTCTCAAAGAATATGATGAAATTCAGATGATGGTAGAATAACATCTTTAAAGTGCTGAAAGAAAATAAAGACCAACCTAGATTTCTATGTCTGGTGAAAATGCCTTTTAAAACTCAATGTGAAATAAAGAGATTTTTAGATAAAATCTGAGAGATTTTGCACTAGCAGACCTTCATGAAAAAAATTCTACAGGGAGTTCTTCAGGCAAAAGAAAAAGAATCCCATTGGAAAACCAAAAATACAGTAAGATATGAAGAGCAAGAGAAGTGGTAAATATAAATGGATATTGACTCTACAAAATAATACAAAAGTTTTGGGATCTAAAATATATGTAGAAAATACAGATTTAAAATCCATGACCGTGATGTTTCAAAAGACATGAGTGGGTAAATGGAGTTAATGTTTTGTAATGTTATTTGGAGAATAACATCACAAAATCTTAATTCATGTTAGATTTTAAAGAGTCAAGGATGCATGCTGTAATCTTTAGAGTCACCACTAAAAGACAGTAAGATAATGTATAAACTAAAAACAGAGGACAGAGATAGGAAAATATAAACAGAGTGAATATTGGTGTCATTCATTCAGATGGTGAACTCTGGAAGAGTTTTAAGAGGAGATGTAAATTTGGTGGTTGGATGAATTAATGTGGCTCTCAGAAGAGATGTCTGGGCCAGGGCTAAGCTTTTTAGAGGCATCTGTTTTCCAGGTAGAATTGAAGAAAAGTGAGGAATATTCTATTTGCACAGGTCAGTCCTCAGTTTATCTCACCTTCTCTGTGGCTTATAGCGAAGTGACTGATGGAATGGGTAGCAAATCCCCAGGAAGGAGCCAGATGCACCTGAAATACAAGGCAGTGAGGGGCACAAGAGTCCAAAGCTTCTAGTGCATAGTCATCTCTTTTTCTGGTAATCACGATCCATCCACAGTCACCCTCCTAAATGATTGGATTTAGAGCTCTTCCTGGAGTACAGAAGTTTTGAAATGGTGAGTAGAACTGGGTCTGATATGAGCAGGGGGGTGAAAGTTACTTTTCCCCTTGATATGTCATAATGAATAATATATCACATTAAATATTCTGTATTAAATTAGCCAAGATATGAACACAATTGTTAAAGTTGGAAAGCAAGAATAATGACTATAATTTTAAAGATATAATTTCCTGTAATGGACTACTTTTTTTTTTTTTACATAGGTGTGTTTACCTTTACACCCCCTGACAAAACTGTACATAAAAAATACCCATCTGCTTTTGAGTCTTGTGAGATACTCAATACCTCTGGTGTGAAACTTGGGAAGAATTTTGCTCATTCGTTCTTTATTGACAGCATAACTGAGCTTTGAGTCATTTTGCACTTATTGGGTTCCTCAAGCACAATTTCTCATGTTTTGGTGCAGAAAAAGAAACTGTCAAGGGTGTTGTGATCGTAATTTCAAGGAGTTCCATCATTTCACTGAAAGCTTCTCTTCTTTATTTTGTCTTAAGGAAAAAAAGAGTAATGGACTAGATTTTCATTCACTTATGAGATCTGCTTGTCTTTATAAAAGACTAAGACTGTCTTTAGTGTATTTCATTGTTTTCTAAAACAGGATTTGTTTTATTGCTGATATTATGTATGAATTCTTACCTCTTGCTTTTCACATGGAAGCTTGAGAGTCAAAACCCTGGGAATTCAGCCTAAATTATTTTTCCTTTTTGCATGTGTGCAATGAGTTCCCATCATCCTCTCCTGCCTTCATGCCCGCCCCCTCTGCTGCTATAACAAGACCTGGTTATGTGGCACATCTGTCTCCTTGGATTCCCAATGGCAAGCACAGCATCCTGGTGCCTGTGCAGCTCAGTCTCCATCACAGCAGTGGTGACAGAGGCCTGTCTGATGCTGACTATGTCATGGTCCTGAGTTAAGAATTAAGAATTTAAAACATTATGTCTGCCAACTACAAATTGGCACTTGCCGTCTACCTCTACAAGGATTAAATCATGAGCCACTGCAGCTGCTGACCTTCAACAATCCCTGAAAGGAGTCCAAGGTGGCAATCAGGAGTGAGGCCCTCTGTGCTCTGGGAAAAACTGGCAGAACAGGTCTTCAGATAACTAGATATTTTCAGGAGAAGGTTTTATGAGCCCAATTCTTGCATCTTCTTGTATCTAGAAAAGCACTAAAATTTTTCATGGTGATGTCTGCTCCTCGTGACTAGCAGTAACCTTCATAAGACGAGCGGAATGTTCTGCAAAAAATATGAGCTTGATTGCATGTACTCCCCCTTCACCGAAAACATATATACTGACCTTCCCCCTTACCTCTATGGAGCAGTTTCTCAGAGCTATCTCCCAGGCTATAGTCCTCATTTTGCCCCCCAAGAAACTTATCTCTCAACTCTCACTTTGCGCATTTTTTTTTTCAGTTGACATGTCTTTTAACAGGCTTTTGTAATAAGCACTCCAGCCTGCACGTACATATCCAGTTAGTCTGAAACTCGAGTCTCCCAACCTCCCCACTCACATGGCATTTCAGTTCCCTGGTTTAGTCCGCTGCTGCTGTTTAAACACCTAGCAGAGAAAACACTGAAGGTCAGTTTTCTCGATGTGAATCATTTCCAGCTCTAAAGATGACCTTAAGGGACTGAGCTTCCACCACAATGAGATCATCGCACCTTACCCCCTTCCTAAAATATTCATATCAAAGAATTCTTTTCCCTGGGCTTGTTACGGTGAGATGCTGAGGAGAGCTGCTCTTTCAGAACGAAAGTGTTGTTCAGTGTTTAAAGCTCCCAGAACTTCTGATTGATTCCATATTGAGAACTGTGGACATTAAAATCAGAGGCAAATGTCAGTGATAACCCTAAGTTTCTGAAGAACAGAAATCTCTGCATCTCGAGGTGTCACTTCACATTATTTATGCATAACTTGCATACCACAAGTTCTGTTTGCAGCTTTTTCTTTGCATACTTGGGGCAAAAAAAAAAATAGGGCTGAGAGATGTCTCGGCTGTCACGATGGGTGGACCTCTCCTCAGGCTGTTTAGATGAGGCATCCACATTTTAAGAGGAATATTCTAGTCCCCTCTCCAATCTCCTGTGCTCTCACACACTCTTGGGGACTCTTGTTCCTACACTGATTTCTCAGACTTGGGTTCTGGGGAAGAACCAGGAGCCCACTGATGTTTCTGGAGGAGGTCAGGGATGCACAGTGTGAGTGGGACAGAGCAGTGCACTGTCCCAGGCAGTGTGCATAGACACTTTTACAGATTCCCGGGCCCCAGCCCCAAACTAGAGAACCAGAATTTCAGGGACTGTGCCCAGGGGTCTGTGCTCTTTGAATGCTCATCAAACGATTCTGATCCTCATGCTGGTTTGGAAACTACATCCCTGGGGCAGAAGTCCCTGTATATCACCCATGGGCTTGATGGAGATGTTCACCATAGCCAAGCCATAGGCTTGGTCTGTGGTGTGATGAGATTGAGGAAGCAAGCCTGGGACTGAAGATACTAGAGAAAAGGGGAGACCATTAGAGACACACACTGTCGTACACAACAGCAAGCAGATGTTTCTTTCAACACCTCTTTATTGTGTACCTACTATGTGCCTAGTGCTTTTCTTGACGCTGGGGACACAGTAGTGAACAAGACAGAGAAGATCCCTTCTTTCAAGGAACTTACAGTCCAGTCAGGCAACCAACCAACCAACCAACTTACCTACCAAGTAAACTGTTAGAGCCACTTCCACCTACATAAACTAACAAATCCAGAAACATTCATCAGTACACCCTGATTGATAAATTAGGACCAACCCAGTGTTAAATGGGTTAGACTACGGAGCATAAACTCAGTGTTAAGCTCTGTAGTCTAACATTAGAATCTATTCTCATGAACATTCCCCAGGTTTCTGCTAATATAAATGGGCAAAATCTTGAAATTCTTCTTGAGTACAAGTCATTTCCTCCTGGTCAGACTTTGTTTATGCCTCTAGAGCATGAAGGGCACCAGGGGTGGCTGGTCTACTTATTTTGTGGAAAGTTTATCATTAACTATCAAGAAAAGGCAATTTCCTGATTCTGCTGCTCTCTATTATCTCCTTATGTTCAATATGTATCCGATGAGCAGCAAAGAATAGTTTTTGCAGTTAGATGTCCTAGCATCCCATGATAATATACAGCAGTGGTTCTCAACTGGGAGTAATTTTTCCCCCCAGGGAACAAAGGGCAATGTCTGGGGACATTTTTTGGTTGTTACTACTGAGGAAGGGAGATGCTAATGGCATCTAGCGGGTGGAGACCAGGGATGATGCTTAACACCCTACAAGGCACAGGACCGCCCTTCACAATACAGAATTATCCAGGCCCAAACGGCTATAGTGCTGAGTGTGGGAAACCCAGATATAAAGGGATTGAATGATGATAGATTTTATTTAATGCTGAAGCTCCAATAACACACAAAAACCTGATTTTATCTGGGCTCTGATGTTGAATTTATTACAGACTCAGTATCAGCTAACATTTACTGGGTTTCTCCTAGATGACTTCCTGCACAATTATCCCAGACAACTTGGGCTCTAGGCATCACCAGCCAATTTTTATAAAGAGGAAACTGATTCTGAGAAGTTCTTGCCCAAACTCAGAGCACCCCTTAGGGGCAGAACAGGGATTTGAACTCTGGATCTCTGCTTCCGAGGCCCTACTCAGCAGGATACAGCTGTCACGGTGGCCTCACGGGGTCCTTATTTGGCAGTGTTCCTCTTTCACAAGGCGTCGTTGGTCACTTGAGGTCTGGCTCTGTGATGTCATTCACGGCATCAACAGACTGCTGACAAGTGGTGCTGAATTCTTTTCTTTCAAAACTGGCTCTTTTAGAGACTGAATGAGTGATGGCAAGCAATTATTCCTTTCTGTCTTTTGCCTGTCTTCTCTGGTCTTATTCAGAGGCACAAAAGGACTTTTCTATGGGCGTAAGTGCCAGCGGATGGCTGTGAATGGGTCTGAGCCACATGACTCGGAGCAAATGCTGAACAGGCCATGTGCAGGCATTTCTCACAAGAGGCCGTGGCTGCTTGTTTTAATTCATGAGTGTGGTGACGGCGGGGCCCCTCCTGGTCACAGTGGAAGGATACTCTGGGAGACCCCTGGCTTGGGACCTGGACTCTTGGGCCCCAGAACATCACAAAATACTGTGTGTACATGTCTCCCCTTCACCAGCCCAAATTCTGCCCCGTGCTGTTCTGTGCTGGCTTCTTGAAACATGCAACTGCCTTGGAAAAGGAAACTTTTCATTCCCTTTGCATTTGTGAACCTTGCAAAGCTGGGGCAGATGTTTCTCTGAGACCCAGGAGTGTCCCTGGAGCAAGGGGGCAATCAATTTCTAACCTATTGCCAGACAGCTCAGGCACCATGAAAGAGACTTAATCTCCAACGATTAAACATTAAGTGCTTTCTAACATTTAAACATTAGGCTCGTTTTATGATTGTGAAAGCAGCAGTAAAGCAAGAGGGAGAGAAGTTTACTGCGTCTTAGCTTGTGCAGCAAATTGAATTTCTATTGACAAGAAGTTCTTCTCCCCCAGAAGAGCCCTTCAAGTGCCTAGGTGGAGAAAGATGGGAAGAGGTTTGTGAGTTTAAAAAAATACAGTAATAACATTTATAGAGATGAGGCTGTCAACACTGCCCTTAATACTGCAGATTAGTTTTGACAGTCATCTTTATGATGCAGGGGGAGAGGGATTGCCCATGTCCCTGGGGGATGTCTACAGAGATGAAACTAAACCAATGCAACTATTTACTGTGGTTGCTTTCCTGTGTTTGATCTTTAAAATTTTTTTTCAAGCTATGAACTTTTTATCCATAGGTGTGAATTAGCATATTTTTAAAATATTTTCTTTTATTTTATTTTCATACAGCAGATCCTTTTTTTAAAAAAAAATCTTTATTGGAGTATAATTGCTTTACAATGGTGTGTTAGTTTCTGCTTTATAACTAAGTGAATCAGTTATACATATACATACATCCCCCTATCGCTTCCCTCTTGCATCTCCCTCCCTCCGACCCTCCCTATCCCACCCCTATAGGTGATCACAAAGCACCGAGCTGATCTACCTATGCTATGTGGCTGCTTCCCACTAGCTATCTATTTTATGTTTGGTAGTGTACATATGTCCATGCCACTCTCTCACTCTGTCCCAGCTTACCGTTCCCCTTCCCCGTGTCCTCAAGTCCATTCTCTGGTAGGTCTGCGTCTTTATTCCTCTTTCCCCTAGGTTCTTCATGACCTATTTTTTTCTTTTTAGATTCCATATATAAATGTTAGCATACGGTATTTGTTTTTCTCTTTTTGACTTACTTCACTCTATATGACAGACGCTAGGTCCATCCACCTCACTACAAATAACTCAATTTCGTTTCATTTTATGGCGGAGTAATATTCCATTGTATTTATGTGCCACATCTTCTTTATCCATTCATATGTTGATCGACACTTAGGATGCTTCCATGTCCTGGCTATTGTAAATAAAGCTGCAGTGAATATTGTGGTACATGACTCTTTTTAAATTATGGTTTTCTCAGGGTTTATCCCAGTAGTGGGATTGCTGGGTCATATGGTAGTTCTATTTGTAGTTTTTTAAGGAACCTCCATTCCGTTTTTCATAGTGGCTGTAACAATGTACATTCCCACCAACAGTGTAAGAGGGCTCCCTTTTCTCCACACCCTCTCCAGCATTTACTGTTTGTAGATTTATTGATGATGGCCATTCTGACTGGTGTGAGATGATATCTCGTTGTAGGTTTGATTTGCATTTCTCTAATGATAAATGATGTTGAGCAATCTTTCATGTGTTTGTTGGCAATCTGTATACCTTCTTTGGAGAAATGTCTACTTAGGTCTTCTGCCCATTTTTGGATTAGGCTCTTGGTTTTTTTGTTATTGAGCTGCATGAGCTGCTTGTAAATTTTGAAGATTAATCCTTTGTCAGTTGCTTCATTTGCAAATATTTTCTAACATTCTGAGGGTTGTCTTTTTGTCTTGTTTAGGGTTTCCTTTGCTGTGCAAAAGCTTTTAAGTTTCATTAGGTCCCATTTGTTTATTTTTGTTTTTATTTCCATTTCTCTAGGAGGTGGGTCAAAAAGGATCTTGCTGTGATTTATGTCATAGACTGTTCTGCCTACGTTTACCTATAAGAGTTTGATAGTGTCTGGCCTTACATTTAGATCTTTAATCAATTTTGAGTTTATTTCTGTGTATGGTGTTAGGGAGTGTTCTAATTTCATTGTTTTACATGTAGCTGTCCAGTTTTCCCAGCACCACTTATTGAAGAGGCTGTCTTTTCTCCACTGTATATTCTTGCCTCCTTTATCAAAGATAAGGTGGCCATATATGCGTGCGTTTATCTCTGGGCTTTCTATCCTCTTCCACTGATCTATCTTTCTGTCTTTGTGCCAGTACCATACTGTCTTGATTACTGTAGCTTTGTAGTATAGTCTGAAGTCAGGGAACCTGATTCCTCCAGCTCTGTTTTTCTTTCTCAAGACTGCTTTGGCTACTCGGGGTCCTTTCTGTTTCCATACAAATTGTGAAATTTTTTGTTCTAGTTCTGTGAAAAATGTCATTGGCAGTTTTATGGGGATTGCATTGAATCTGTAGATTGCTTTGGGTAGTACAGTGACTTTCACAAAAGTGATTCTTCCAATCAAAGAACATGGTATATCTCTCCATCTATTTGTATCATCTTTAATTTCTTTCATCAGTGTCTTATAATTTTCTACATACAGGTCTTTTGTCTCCTTAGGTAGGTTTATTCCTAGATATTTTATTCTTTTTGTTGCAAAGGTAAATAGGAGTGATTTCCTAATTTCACTTTCAGATTTTTCATCATTAGTGTATAGGAATGCAAGAGATTTCTGTGCATTAACTTTGTATCCTGCTACTTTACCAAATTCATTGATTAGCTCTACTAGTTTTCTGGTAGCATCTTTAGGATTCTCTATGTATAGGATCATGTCATCTGCAAACAGTGACAGCTTTACTTCTTCTTTTCTGATTTGGATTCCTTTTATTTCTTTTTCTTCTCTGATTGCTGTGGCTAAAACTTCCAAAACTATGTTGTGTAATAGTGGTGAGAGTGGGCAACCTTTTCTTGTTCCTGATCTTAGTGGAAATGCTTTCAGTTTTTCACCATTGAGGATGATGTTGCCTGTGGGTTTGTCATATATGGCCCTTATTATATTGAGGAAAGTTCCTTCTATGCCTACTTTCTGGAGGGTTTTTATCATAAATTGGTGTTGAATTTTGTCAAAAGCTTTCTCTGCATCTATTGAGATGATTATATGGATTTTCTCCTTCAATTTGTTAATATGGTGTATCACAGTGATTGATTTGCATACACTGAAGAATCCTTGCATTCCTGGGATAAACCTCACTTGATCAATAGTGTATGATCCTTTTAATGTGCTGTTGGATTCTGTTTGTTGGTATTTAGTTGAGGATTATTGCATCTATGTTCATCAGCGATATAGGCCTGTAGTTTTCTTCTTTGTGACATATTTGTCTGGTTTTGGTATCAGGGTGATGGTGGCCTCGTAGAATGAGTTTGGGAGTGTTCCTCCTTCTGCTATATTTTGGAAGACTTTGAGAAGAATAGGTGTTAGCTCTTCTCTAAATGTTTGATAGAATTCACCTGTGAAGCCATCTGGTCCTGGGCTTTTGTTTGTTGGAAGATTTTTAATCACAGTTTCAACTTCAGTGCTTGTGACTGGTCTGTTCATATTTTCTATTTTTTCCTGGTTCAGTCTCGGAAGTTTGTGCATTTCTAAGAATTTGCCCATATCTTCCAGGTTATCCATTTTATTGGCATATACTTGCTTGTAGTAATCTCTCATGATCCTTTTTATTTCTGCAGTGTCAGTTGTTACTTCTCCTTTTTCATTTCTAACTCTATTGATTTGAGTCTTCTCCCAATTTTTCTTGATGAGTCTGACTAATGGTTTATCAATTTTGTTTATCTTTTCAAAGAACCAACATTTACTTTTATTGATCTTTGCTATCGTTTCCTTCATTTCTTTTTCATTTATTTCTGATCTGATCTTTATGATTTCTTTCCTTCTGTTAACATTGGGTTTTATTTTGTTCTTCTTTCTCTAATTGCTTTAGGAGTAAGGTTAGGTTGTTTATTTGAGATGTTTCTTGTTTCTTAAGGTAAGACTGTATTGCTATAAACTTCCCTCTTAGAACTGATCTTGCTGCATCCCATAGGTTTTGGATTGTCGTGTTTTCATTGTCATTTGTTTCTAGGTAATTTTTGATTTCCTCTTTGATTTCTTCAGTGATATCATGGTTATTAAGTAGTGTATTGTTTAGCCTCCATGTGTTTGTATTTTTTACAGATCTTTTCCTGTAATTGATATCCAGTCTCATAGCATTGTGGTCAGAAAAGATACTTGATATGATTTCAATATTCTTAAATTTACCACGGCTTGATTTGTGACCCAAGATATGATCTATCCTGGAGAATGTTCCATGAGCACTTCAGAAGAAAGTGTATTCTGTTGCTTTTGAATGGAATGTCCTATAAATACCAATTAAGTCCATCTTGTTTAATGTATCATTTAAAGCTTGTGTTTCCTTATTTATTTTCACTTTGGATGATCTGTCCATTGGTGAAAGTGGGGTGTTAAAGTCCTCTGCTATGATTGTGTTACTGTCAATTTCCCCTTTTATGGCTGTTAGTATTTGCCTTATGTATTGAGGTGCTCCTATGTTGGCTGCATAAATATTTACACTTGTTATATCTTCTTCATGGATTGATCCCTTGATCATTATGTAGTGTCCTTCTTTGTCTCTTGGAATAGTCTTTGTTTTAAAGTCTATTTTGTCTGATATGATAATTGCTACTCAAGCTTTCATTTGATTTCCATTTGCATGGAATATCCTTTTCCATCCCCTCACTTTCAGTCTCTATGTGTCCCTAAGTCTGAAGCGGGTCTCCTGTAGACAGCATATATATGGGTCTTGTTTTTTGTATCCATTCAGCCAGTCTATGTCTTTTGGTTGGAGCATTTAATCCATTTATGTTTAAGGTAATTATCGATATGTATATTCCTTTTACCATTTTCTTAATTGTTTTGGGTTTGTTATTGTAGGTATTTTCCTTCTCTTGTGTTTCCTGCCGGGGAGGTTCCTTTAGCATTTGTTGTAAAGCTGGTCTGGTGGTGCTGAACTCTCTCAGCTTTTGCTTGTCTGTAAAGATTTTAATTTCTCCATCAAATCTGAATGAGATCCTTGCTGGGTAGAGTAATCTTGTTTGTAGGTTTTTCCCTTTCATCACTTTAAGAATGTCCTGCTACTCCCTTCTGGCTTGCAGAGTTTCTGCTGAAAGCTCAGCTGTTAACCTTATGGGGATTCCCTTGTATGTTATTTGTTTTTTTCCCTTGCTGCTGTTAATAATTTTTCTTTGTATTTAATTTTGATAGCTTGATTAATATGTGTCTTGGTGTGTTTCTCCTTGGATTTATCCTGTATGGGACTCTCTGTGCTTCTTGGACTTCATTAACTATTTCCTTTCCCATATTAGGGAAGTTTTCAACTATAATCTCTTCAAATATTTTCTCAGTCCCTTTCTTTTGCTCTTCTTCTTCTGGGACCCCTATAATTCGAATGTTGATGCATTTAATGTTGTCCTAGAGGTCTCTGAGACCATCCTCAATTCTTTTCATTCTTTTTTCTTTATTCTGCTCTGCAGTAGTTATTTCCACTATTTTATCTTCCAGGTCACTTATCCATTCTTCTGCCTCATTTATTCTGCTATTGATCCCTTCTAGAGAATTTTAAATTTCATTTATGTGTTGTCCATCATTGTTTGTTTGCTCTTTAGTTCTCCTAGGTCCATGTTAAACGTTTCTTGTATTTTCTCCATTGTATTTCCAAGATTTTGGATCATCTTTACCATCGTTATTCTGAATTCTTTTTCAGGTATACTGCCTATTTCTTCCTCATTTGTTTGGTTTGTTGGGTTTTTACCTTGCTCCTTCATCTACTGTGCGTTTATCTGTCTTCTCATTTTGCCTAACTTACTGTGTTTGGGGTCTCCTTTACGCAGGCTGCAGGTTCGTATTTCCCATTGTTTTAGGTGTTTTAGGTCTGTCTCCAGTGGCTAAGGTTGTTTCATTGGGTTGTGCAGGCTTCCTGGTGGAGAGGACTAGTGCCTGTGTTCTGGTGGATGAGGCTAAATCTTGTCTTTCTGGTGGTCAGGTCCACGTCTGGTGGTGTGTTTTGGGGTGTCTGTGGTCTTATTATGATTTTAAGCAGCCTCTGTGGTCTTATTATGATTTTAAGCAGCCTCTCTGCACATGGGTGGGGTTGTGTTCCTGTCTTGCTAGTTGTTTGGGATAGAGTATCCAGCACTGTAGGTTGCTGGTCGTTGAATGGACCTAGGTCTTGGTGTTGAGATGGAGATCTCTGGGAGATTTTCATTGTTTGATATTACATGGAGCTGGGAGGCTTCTTGTGGACCCATGTCCTGAACTTGGCTCTCCCAGCTCAGAGGTACAGCCCTGATACCTGGCTGGAGCACCAAGAGCCTGTCATCCTCACGGCTCAGAATAAAAGGGAGAAAAGAAAGAAAGAAGAAGATAAAATAAAATAGAGTAAAATAAAATAAAAGTTATTTAAAAAATAATTATTAATTTTTTAAAAAAAAGTAATAAAAAAAGACAGAAAGAAAGAAGAGAGCAACCAAACCAAAAAACAAATCCACCAATGATAACAAGTGCTAAAAACTATACTAAAGAAATAAAAATGGACAGACAGAACCCTGGGACAAATGGTAAAAGCAAAGCTATACAGACAAAATCACACAAAGAAGCATACACATACACATTCACAAAAAGAGAGAAAGGGAAAAAAAATATATATATATATATATATCGTTGCCCCCAAAGTCCACCTCCTCAATTTGGGGTGATTCATTGTCTATTCAGGTATTCCACAGATGCAGGGTACATCAAGTTGATTGTAGAGATTTAATCTGCTGCTCCTGAGGCTGCTGGGAGAGATTTCCCTTTCTCTCCTTTGTTCGCACAGCTCCCGGGGTTCAGCTTGGATTTGGCCCCGCCTCTGTGTGTAGGTCGCCTGAGGGCGCCTGTTCTTCACTCAGACAGGACAGGGTTGAAGGAGCAGCTGATTCAGGGTCTCTGGCTCACTCAGGCCGGGGGGAGGGAGTGGTACGCAGTGTGGGGCCAGCCTGCGGCAGCTGAGGCCACTGTGACATTGCACCAGCCTGAGTCATGCTGTGCGTTCTCCTGGGGAAGTTGTCCCTGGATCATGGGACACTGGCAGTTGCAGGCTGCACAGGCTCCCAGGAGGGGAAGTGTGGATAGTGACCTGTGCTTGCACACAGGCTTCTTGGTGACGGCAGCAGCAGCCTTAGCTTCTCTTGCCCGTCTCTGGGGTCCGCGCTGTTAGCCGCAGCGCAAGTCTCTGGAGCTCCTTTAAGCGGCACTCTTAATACCCTCTCCTCGTGCACTAGGAAACAAAGAGGCAAGAAAAAGTGTCTTGCCTCTTCCGCAGCTCCAGACTTTTTCCCGGACTCCCTGCCGGCTAGCTGTGGTGCGCTAACCCCCTTCAGGCTGTGTTCACGCCGCCAACCCCAGTCCTCTCCCTGTGCTCCGACCGAATCCCGAGCCTCAGCTCCCAGCCCTGCCCACCCCGGCAGCTGACCAGACAAGCCTCTCGTGCTGGTGAGTGCTGGTCGGCACCGATCGTCTGTGCGGGAGTCTCTCCGCTTTGCCCTCCACACCCCTGTGGCTGCGTTCTCCTCCGTGGCTCTGAAGCTTCTCCCCTCCGCCACCCACAGTCTCCACCCACGAAGGGCCTTCCTAGTGTGTGGAAACCTTCCCTCCTTCAGAGCTCCCTCCCACTGGTGCAGGCGCCAACCTTATTCTATTGTCTTCTTCCCTACCCAGGTATGTGGGGAGTTTCTTGCCTTTTGGGAGGTCTGCCAGTGTTTAGTAGGTGTTCTGTAGGAGTTGTTTCACATGTAGATGTATTTCTGATGTATTTGTGGGGAGGAAGGTGATCTCCACATCTCACTCTTCCGCTATCTTGAAGCCTTCGCCTCAGATTCTTATTAGTTATCTATTTTATATGTATTAGTGTAAATATGTCAATCCCAATCTCCCAATTTATCCCACTACCCCCACCCACTCCCCCCCACACACACACTTTACCCCTTGGTGTCCATACGTTTGTTCTCTACATCTGTGTCTGTATTTCTGCCTTGCAAACTGGTTAATCTGTACCATTTTTCTAGATTCCACATATATGCGTTAATATACAATATTTGTTTTTCTCTTTCTGACTTACTTCACTCTGTATGACAGTCTCTAGGTCCATCCACGTCTCTAAAGATGACCCAATTTCTTTCCTTTTTATGGCTGAATAATATTCCATTGTATATATGTACCACATCTTCCTTATCCATTCGTCTATCGATGGGCATTTAGGTTGCTTCCATGATCCGGCCATTGTAAATAGTGCTTCAATGAATATTATGGTGCATGTGTCTTTTTGAATTATGGTTTTCTCTGGGTATATGCCCAGTAGTAGTATTGCTGGGTCATATGGTAATTCTATTTTTAGTTTTTTAAGGAACATCCATACTGTTCTCCATAGTGCCTATATCAATTTAAATTCCCACGAACAGTGCAAAAATATTCCATTTTCTCCACACCATCTCCAGCATTTGTCATTGTTGTTTGTAGATTTTCTGATGATACCCATTTTGACCTGTGTGAGGTCATACCTCATTGTAGTTTTGATTTGCATTTTTCTAATAATTAGGAAAGTTGAGCAGCTTTTCATGTTCCTCTTTGCCATCTGTATGTCTTCTTTGGAGAAATGTCAATTTAGGTCGTCTGCCCATTTGTTGACTAGGTTTTTTGTTTTTTTAATATTGAGCTGGATGAGCTGTTTACATATTTTAGAGATTAATCCTTTGTCCATTGATTCGTTTGCAAGTGTCTTCTCCCATTCTGAGGGTTGCCTTTTCGTTTTGTTTACGGTTTCTCTTGCTGTTCAAAAGCTTTTAAGTTTCATTAGGTCCCATTTGTTTATTTTTGTTTTTATTTCCATTACTCTAGGAGGTGAGTCAAAAAAGATCTTGCTGCAATTTATGTCAAAGAGTATTCTTTCTATGTTTTCCTCTAAGAGTTTTACAGTGTCCAGGCTTACATTTAGGTCTTTAATCTATTTTGAGTTTATTTTTGTGCATGCTGTTAGGGAGTGTTCTAATTTCATTCTTTTACATGTAGCTGTCCAGTTTTCCCAGCACCACTTACTGAAGAGACTGTCTTTTCTCCATGGTATATCCTTGCCTCCTTTGTCATAGATTAGTTGATCATAGGTGCATGGGTTTATCTCTGGACCTTCTATTCTGTTCCATTGATCTATATTTCTGTTTTTGTGCCAGTACCACATTGTCTTGATTACTGTAGCTTTGTAGTATAGTCTGTAGTCAGGGAGTCTGATTCCTCCAGCTCCACTTTTTCCCCGAAAGATTGCTTTGCCTATTCAGGGTCTTTTTTGTCTCCATACAAATTTTAAGATTTTTTGTTCTAGTTCTGTAAAAAATGCCATTGGTAATTTGAAAGGGATTTCATTGAATCTGTAGATTGCTTTGGGTAGTATAGTCATTTTCACAATATTATTTCTTCAAATCCAAGAGCATGGTATACTTGCCATCTGTTTGTGTCATCTTTGATTTCTTTCATCAGTGTCTTATAGTTTTCTGAGTACAGGTCTTTTACCTCCTTAGGTAGGTTTATTCCTTGGTATTTTATTCTTTTTGTTACAATGGTGAATGGGATTGTTTCTTTAATTTCTCTTTCTGATGTTTTGTTGTTAGTGTATAGGAATGCAAGAGTTTCTGTGCATTAATTTTGTATCCTGCAATGTTACCAAATTCATTGATTAGCTCTAGTAGTTTTCTGGTGTCATTTTAAGGATTATCTATGTATAGTATCATGTCATCCGCAAACAGTGATGGTTTTACTTCTTTTCCAATTTGTATTCTTTTTATTTCTTTTTCTTCCCTGATTATCATGGCTAGGACTTCTAAAACTATGTTGAATAATAATGGCAAGAGTGGACATCCTTGTCTTGTTCCTGATCTTAGATGAAATGCTTTCAGTTTTTCACAATTGAGAATGATGTTTGCTGTGGCTTTGCTGTATATGGCCTTTATTATGGTGAGGTAGGGTCCCTCTGTGCCCACCTTCTGGAGAGTTTTTATCATAAATGCGTGTTGAAACTTGTTGAAAGATTTTTCTGCATCTATTGAGATGATCATATGGTTTTTATTCTTCAATTTGGTAATATGGTGTATTACACTGATTGATTTGCATATTTGGAAGAATCCTTGCATCCCTGGGATAAATCCCACTTGATCATAGTGTATGATCCTTTTAATGTGTTGTTGGATCCTGTTTGCTAGTACTTTGTTGAAAATTTTTGTATCTGTATTCATCAGTGTTATCGTCCTATAATTTTCTCTTTTGTTTAGTATCTTTGTCTGGTTTTGGTATCAGGGTGATGGTGGCCTTGTAGAGTCAGTTTGGGAGTGTTCCTTCCTCTGAAAATGTTTGGAAGAGTATGAGAAGGATGAGTGTTAGCTCGTCTCTAAATGTTTGATAGAATTCACCTGTGACGCCATCTGGTCCTGAACCTTTGTTTGTTGGAAGATTTTTAATCACAGTTTCAATTTCATTACTTCTGATTGGTCTGTTCATATTTTCCATTTCTTCCTCATTCAGTCTTGGAAGGTTATACGTTTCTAACAATTTGTCCATTTCTTCCAGTTGATCCATTTTATTTTCATAGAGTTGCTTCTAGTGGTAGCTGATGATGTTTTTTATTTCTGCGGTGTGTGTTGTAACTTCTCCTTTTTCATTTCTAATTTGATTGATTTGAGTCCTCTCCCTTTTTTTCTTGATGAGTCTGGCTAAAAGTTTATCAACTTTGTTTATCTTCTCAAAGAACCAGCTTTTAGTTTTATTGATCTTTGTTATTGTTTTCTTTGGTTCTAGTTCATTTATTTCTGCTCTGATCTTTATGATTTCTTTCCCTTTGCTAACTTTGGGTTTTGTTGTTCTTCTTTCTCTAGTTCCTTTTGGTGTAAGGTTAGATTTTTCATTTGAGATTTTTCTTGTTTCTTGAGGTAGGATTGTATTGCTATAAACTTCCCTCTTAGAACTTTTGCTGCATCTCATAGGTTTTGGGTCGTCATGTTTTCATTGTCATTTGTCTCTAGGTATTTTTTGATTTCCTCTTTAATTTCTTTACTGATCTCTTGGTTATTTAGCAACGTATTGTTTAGCCTCCATGTGTTTGTGTTTTTTACATTTTTTTCCCTGTAATTTATTTCTAATCGCATAGCATTGTGGTCGGAAAAGATGTTTGATATGATTTCAATTTTCTTAAATTTACTGAGGCTTGATTTGTGACCCAAGATGTGATTTATCCTGGAGAATGTTCCGTGTGCACTTGAGAAGAAAGTGTAACCTCCTGTTTTTGGATGGAATGTCTTATAAATATCAATTATATCTATCTGGTCTATTGTGTCATTTAAAGCTTGTGTTTTCTTATTAATTTTCTGTCTGGATGATCTGTTCATTGGTGTAAGTGAGGTGTTAAAGTCTCCCACAATTATTGTGTTACTGTCAATTTCCTCTTTTATAGCTGTTAACCTTTGCCTTATGTATTGAGGTGCTCCTATGTTGGGTGCATATATGTTTATAATTGTTATATCTTCTTCTTGCATTGATCCCTTGATCATTATGTAGTGTTTTTCCTTGTCTCTTGTAACATTCTTTATTTTAAAGTCTATTGTATCTGATATGAGAATTGCCACTCCAGTTTTCTTTTGATTTCCATTTTCATGGATTATCTTTCTCCATCCCTTCACTTTCAGTGTGTATGTGTTCCTAGGTCTGAAGTGGGTCTCTTGTAGATAGCATATATGTGGGTCTTGTTTTTGTATCCATTCAGCGAGTCTGTGTCTTTTGGTTGGAACATTTAATCCATTCACATTTAAGGTAATTATTGATATGTATGTTCCATTACCATTTTCTTAATTGTTTTGGGTTTGTTTTTGTAGGTCTTTTTCTTCTTTTGTGTTTCCCACTTAGTGAAGTTCCTTTAGCATTTGTTGTAAAGCTTGTTTTGTGGTGTTGAATTCTCTTAGCTTTTGTTTGTCTGTAAAGCTTTTGATTTCTCCATTGAATCTGAGTGAGATTCTTGCTGGATAGTGTAATCTTGGTTGTAGGTTCTTCCCTTTCATCACTTTGAATATATTGTGCCACTCCCCTCTGGCTTGTAGAGCTTCTGCTGAGAAATCAGCTGTTAAACTTATGGAAGTTTCCTTGTATGTTATTTGTCATTTTTCCTTTGTTGGTTTTAGTAATTTTTCTTTGTCTTTAATTTTTGTCTTTTTTTTTTTTTTTTGTGATATGCGGGCCTCTCACTGTTGTGGCCTCTCCCATTGCAGAGCACAGGCTCCAGACGCACAGGCTCAGCGGCCATGGCTCAAGGGCCCAGCCGCTCCACAGCATGTGTGATCTTCCTGGACTGGGGCATGAACATGTGTCCGCTGCATTGGCAGGCAGACTCTCAACAACTGTGCCACCAAGGAAGCCCTAATTTTTGTCATTTTGATTACTATGTTCCTTGGCTTGTTTGTCTTTGGGTTTATCCTGCCTAGGACTCTCTGTGCTTCCTGGGCTTGGGTGGCTACTTCTTTTCCCATGTTAGGGAAATTTTCGACTATAATCTCTTCAAATATTTTCTTGGGTACTTTCTCTCTCTTTCCTCCTTCTGGGACCCCTATAATGCAAACATTGGTGCATTTAATGTTGTCCTAGAAGTCTCTTAGTCTGTGTTCATTTCTTTCCATTCTTTTTTCTTTATTCTGTTCCATGGCAGTGGATTCCACCATTCTGTGTTCCAGGTCACTTATCCATTCTTCTGTCTCAGGTATTCTGCGATTGATTCCTTCTAGTGTATTTTTCATTTCAGTTATTGTGTTGTTCATCTCTGTTTGTTTGTTTATTCTTTTAATTCTTCTAGGTGTTTATTCTCTAATTCTTCTAGGTCTTCGTTAAACATTTCTTGCATCTTCTCGATCTTTGCCTCCATTCTTTTTCTGAGGTCCTGGATCATCTTCACTATTATTATTCTGAATTCTTTTTCTGGATGGTTGTCTATCTCCACTTCATTTAGTTGTTTTTCTGGGGTTTTATCTTTTTCCTTCATCTGGTACATAGTCCTCTGCCTTTTCATATTGTTTATCTTTCTGTGAATGTTGTTTTCGTTCCACAGGCTGTAGGACTGTAGTTCTTCTTGCTTCTGCTGTCTTCCCCCTGGTGACTGTGGCTATCTAAGAGGCTTGTGCAAGCTTCCTGATGGGAGGGACTGGTGGTGGGTAGAGCTGGGTGTTGCTCTGGTGGGCAGAACTCAGTAAAACTTGAATTCGCTTGTCTGCTGATGGGTTGGGCTAAGTTCCCTCCCTATTGGTTGTTTGGCCTGAGGTGACCCAGCACCAGAGCCTACAGGCTCTTTGGTGGGGCTAATGGTGGACTCCAGGAGGGCTCACACCAAGGAGTAATTCCCAGAACTTCTTCTGCCAATGTCCTTGTCCCTGCGGTGAGCCACAGCCAACCCCCACCTCTGCAGGAGACCTTCCAACACTAGCAGGTAGGTCTGGTTCAGTCTCCTATGGGGTCACTGCTCCTTCCTGCTGGGTCCTGATGCACACACTACTTTGTGTGTGCCTCCAAGAGTGGAGTCTCTGTTTCCCCCTATCCTGTGGAAATCCTGCCATCAAGTCCTGCTAGCCTTCAAAGTCTGATTCTCTGGAAATTCCTCTTCCCATTGCCAGATCCCCAGTGGGTGAACTTCTGTGGTATAATTGGTCTCCAGCTTGCAACACATTCTTTAACACAAAGAATTCTGTACTCTGGGCATATTTTTATTATGTTTGTGTGTGTGTGCAGATTTCTTTTCTGGAATTGCACATGTCCACCAAAATTTAGAATCACAACACTAGCTAATATTTACTGAGTTTCTTCATGGGCTGGACACTTTTTGGTACGAGCACTTTGCTCGTGCTAATTCAGGGCTCTTAATATTCAGAGACAGATATTCTGTGTCTCTGTTTTCCAAGGAAGGAAGAGGAAATGGGATATTGAAGAAATGCTGGGGAGCAACACAGCTGGGACTTGACCCCAGGCAGTCTGGCTCCTGAGTCTACATTCTGAGCATCTTAAACTGGGCCATGCACTGCTTGCTTCCCTTTCTGAACATGCGAGGGGATCTTGTGCTGTTATGGGATTTGTGACCTCCAGTCAGTGGACCTAGAAAGTGAAAGTGGGGATTAGGGGAGGGTTGGGGAGCCAAGTAACCTCCATACTGAGCTAAGAAATCACCAGCCGAAGGCCACCCCTCCCCACCCCAACAGGAATCACTCACTTAAGTTGTTCTACTTGCTTGGTTAGTAAAGGTCTTGCTTGATGTGTAAAGTTCATCTTTAAGTTAAGGCATTTAGAGCTATAACAAAAGGATTGGCTTGAAGGAACTCAATTCCCACTCACAAGGGAAGCATATGCATCTTATATATTAATTCATTTTCTTAAACCATATCAACCTGCATATTAAACTATTCTTGACCTACCAAAACAGCAATTTCATATGATGCAACCATATACATGCTTATGTTTATAGATATAAATACAAAGGAAACAATGTTTAATGAGATTTGGTGATTTGGTGGGATGACTTTTCCTTTATGCCATCCAGACATTTTTCTTCTTTTATAGGTATTTATTCTTAGTCCTCATCCCCTCTTTTGGGATAGCAGCATTCCTTTTAACCTGATGTTAATCATCACCCAGCTGTCTTCTAGTTTGCATTCAACCATGGACATTAGGTCGTCCTTTTATTTTTAATCCTTCTTTGTCATTTTACCTTAAGTTAGTCTTTTCACAACTTACCAAGAAGAGCCTTCTATAGTAGAGGATATTCTTAGCAATAATGTTGAAAAAGTTAAAGGAAGTTACATAACATAATGAAATATTTTTAGAGCCCTTCAATTCTATTATCAATATTTTGGCTCATTATATATTTTCAGTTCTTTTAATTAATTTTATTTCAAAGTTTGCCTGCTTGCATTGAGTCACTTACTCCATTGATGTGTCATATCTTTTTTTGCTTACTTTACTCTGTTCACGTGTAGGTGATGTGTCCCAGAGGGAAACTCTTTGAATCTCAATGGTTAACTGTCTCCTCTGCTTCAAGGAATGCATAATCATTGTACAGATTATGGCCAAGAGAAAAACTACTCTTCCAGCGTGGAACAGCTGTAAGGAGAACGCTGGCCAGGAGCAGACATTGGCAGAATTGTCAGCTTTCTTTCTCAAGAGTCTGGCCTTTTTCTTCAATTCATGATTCATCTTTTTAGTAAAGTTTCTAGACATTAATCCATACTTATTTTCAATCATGAGTCTTAGATTGTATTTCATTACAAGCACAGTTGTACTTTATATGAGTAGCCTCCTGTATTCTGCTAAAACTCATCTCTGCTCCTTTCCAGTATGTGCATAAGGACAGCATGAGAAAGTCTGGGAGTAAAGGAAGGAAAATGTTGCTCATTTATTTTATTGAGAACTGGTGCAATGTAAAGAGGTCAATATATGCATAGTTTCATTTATCCTTATGTTTAATCAACAACAGAAATATGAGAATGAGACCCAGAGTAGGTTGTAGATCAAAGAGGATGAAAACTCAACCTGGAGATGAACTGGACTTGCTAACAAAGAGTAAATGAAAAAGCTAGCCATGGTGCTGATTGGCTCTGTGAAACCATGAAAGGCAGGTCATTTTTCTCAGCCTGTATTTTTTTCCATTAAAAAGTGTCACAGGTAAACTAAGATAACTCTAAGAATCTCCTAACAACTTAGTAATCCTATGAGCTCTCTAATATGTCAGAATTTTCTTTGGAAAGTTCTTAAATAAGGACCTTGAGACCTTTTCAGGAAAGAGTAATAAATATAATTAAAGAGTTGGTAAGTAAGACCTGTGAATAAAATGTTTAAAAAGCAAAAATTATTGTGCCTTGGCAGAGAAAAGACAAGAGGTTGATAATAATTTTAAGATAACACAGTAATCTAAAAGAAGTGAATCTAGTAAGAAGCCTGGCTTGTCTTTAAAGTTAGTATGTTATGAATTGAAAAAAATGCAATATGTTCGTTAGAGAGAACTGTAAAATTGCCAAAGAATTCACACACACAAAAGCAAAAACATAGGGAGTTGAGAAAGATGGCGGAAGAGTAAGACATGGAGATCACCTTCCTCCCCACAGACACACCAGAAATACATCTACACGTGGAACAACTCCTACAAAACACCTACTGAATACTGGCAGAAGACCTCAGACCTCCCAAAAGGCAAGAAACTCCCCACGTACCTGGGTAGGGAAAAAGAAAAAAGAAAAAACAGAGACAAAAGAATAGGGACAGGACCTGCACCAGTGGGAGGGAGCCGTGAAGGAGGACCTACACGCAGAGGTGGGGCTAAATCCAAAGCTGAACCCCGAGAGCTGTGAGAACAAAGAAGAGAAAGGGAAATCTCTCCTAGCAGCCTCAGAAGCAGTGGATTAAATCTCCACAATCAACTTGATGTACCCTGCATCGGTGGAATACCTGAATAGACAACAAATCATCCCAAATTGATGAGGTGGACTTTGGGAAGAAGATATATTATTTTTTCCCCCTTTCCTCTTTTTGTGAGTGTGTATGTGTATGTTTCAGTGTGAGATTTTGTCTGTATAGCTTTGCTTTTACCATTTGTCCTAGGGTTCTGTCCGTCTGCTTTTTTTTTTTTTACTTAAAAAATTTTTTTTCTTAATAATTACTTTTTATTTTAATAACTTTATTTTATCTTTATTTTATTTTATCCTCTTTCTTTCTTTCTTTCTATTTTTTCTCCCTTTATTCTGAGCCTTGCAGATGAAAGGCACTTGGTACTCCAGCCAGGAGTCAGTGCTGTGCCTCTGAGGTGGGAGAGCCAAGTTCAGGACACTGGTCCACAAGAGACCTCCCAGCTCCATGTAATATCAAATGACAAAAATCTCCCATAGATCTCCATCTCAACACCAACACCCAGCTTCACTCAATGACCAGCAAGCTACAGTGCTGGACACCCTATGTCAAACAACTACCAAGACAGGAACACAACCCAAACCCATTAGCAGAGAGGCTGCCTAAAATCATAAGGCCACAGACACCCCAAAACACACCACCAGACATGGACCTGCCCACTAGAAAGACAAGATCCAGCCTCACCCCCAGAACACAGGCACTAGTCTCCTCCACCAGGAAGCCTACACAGCCCACTGAACTGGGGACAGACACCAAAAACAATGGGAACTATGAACCTGCAGCCTGTGAAAAGGAGACCCCAAACACTGTAAGATAAGCAAAATGAGAAGACAGGAAAACACACAGCAGATGAAGGAGCAAGGTAAAAACCCACCAGACCTAACAAATGAAGAGGAAATAGGCAGTCTGCTTGACAAAGAATTCAGAATAATGATAGCAAAGATGATCCAAAATCTGGGAAATATAATAGAGAAAATGTGAGAAACCTTTAACAAGGACCTAGAAGAACTAAAGAGGAAACAAGCAACGATGAACAACACAATAAATGAAATTAAACATACTCTAGAAGGGATCAATAGCAGAATAACTGAGGCAGAAGAATGGATAAGTGACCTGGAAGATAAAATAGTGGAAATAACTACTGCAGAGCAGAATAAAGAAAAAAGAATGAAAAGAACTGAGGACAGTCTCAGTGACCTCTGGGACAACATTAAATGCACCAACTTTCGAAGTACAGGGGTCCTAGAAGAAGAAGAGAAAAAGAAAGGGACTGAGAAAGTATTTGAAGAGATTATAGTTGAAAACTTCCCTAATATGGGAAGGGAAATAGTTAATCAAATCCAGGAAGCACAGAGAGTCCCATACAGGATAAATACAAGGAGAAACACACCAAGACACATATTAATCAAACTATCAAAAAGTAAATACAAAGAAAACATTAAAAGCAGCAAGGGAAAAACAACAAATAACACACAAGGGAATCCCCATAAGGTTAACAGCTGATCTTTCAGCAGAAACTCTTCAAGCCAGAAGGGAGTGACAGGACATATTTAAAGTGATGAAGGAGAAAGACCTACAACCAAGATTACTCTACCCAGCAAGGATCTCTTTCAGATTTGATGGAGAAATTAAAACCTTTACAGACAAGCAAAAGTGGAGAGAGTTCAGCACCACCAAACCAGCTTTACAACAAATGCTAAAGGAACTTCTCTAGGCAAGAAACATAAGAGAAGGAAGAGACCTACAATAACAAACCCAAAACAATTAAGAAAATGGGAATATGAACATACATATCGATAATTACCTTAAATGTAAATGGATTAAATGCTCCCACCAAAAGACACACGCTGGCTGAATGGACACAAAAACAAGATCCATATATATGCTGTCTACGAGAGACCCACTTCAGACCTAGGGACACATAGAGACTGAAAGTGAGGGAATGGAGAAAGATATTCCATGCAAATGGAAATCTAAAGAAAGCTTGAGTAGGAATTCTCATATCAGAAAAAATAGACTTTAAAATAAAGACTATTACAAGAGACAAAGAAGGACCCTACATAATGATCAAGGGATCAATCCAAGAAGAAGATATAACAAGTGTTAATATTTATGCACCCAACATAGGAGCACCTCAATACATAAGACAAATACTAACAGCCATAAAAGGGGAAATCGACAGTAACACAATAATAGTAGGGGACTTTAATGCCCCACTTTCACCAATGGACAGATCATCCAAAATGAAAATAAATAAGGAAACACAAGCTTTAAATGATACATTAAACAAGATGGACTTAATTGGTATTTATAGGACATTCCATCCAAAAACAACAGAGCACAAATGTTTGTCAAGTGCTCATGGAACATTCTCCAGGACAGATCATATCTTGGGTCACAAATCAAGCCTTAGTAAATTTAAGAATATTGAAATCATATCAAGTATCTTTTCCAACCACAATGCTATGAGACTAGATATCAATTACAGGAAAAGATCTGTAAAAAATACAAACACATGGAGGCTAAACAATACACTACTTAATAACGAAGTGATTACTGAAGAAATCCAAGAGGAAATCAAAAAATACCTTGAAACAAATGACAATGAAAACACGACGATCCAAAACCTATGGGATGCAGCAAAAGTAGTTCTAAGAGGGAAGTTTATAGCAATACAATCCTACATTAAGAAGCAGGAAACATCTCAAATAAAGAACCTAACCTTGCACCTAAAGCAATTAGAGAAAGACCAAAAAAACCTCAATGTTAACAGAAGGAAAGAAATCATAAAGATCAGATCAGAAATAAATGAAAAAGAAATGAAGGAAACGATAGCAAAGATCAATAAAACCAAAAGCTGGTTCTTTGAGAAGATAAACAAAATTGATAAACCATTAGCCAGACTCATCAAGAAAAAAAGGGAGAAGACTCAAATCAATAGGTTTAGAAATGAAAAAGGAGAAGTAACAACTGATACTGCAGAAACACAAAGGATCAGGAGAGATTACTCCAAGCAGCTCTATGCCAATAAAATGGACAACCTGGAAGAAATGGACCAATTTGTAGAAATGCACAACCTTCCAAGACTGTACCAGGAAGAAATAGAAAATATGAACAGACCAATCACAAGCACTGAAATTGAAACTGTGATTAAAAATCTTCCAACAAACAAAAGCCCAGGACCAGATGGCTTTACAGGTGAATTCTATCAAATATTTAGAGTAGAGCTAACACCTATCCTTCTCAAACTCTTCCAAAATATAGCAGAAGGAGGAACACTCCGAAATTCATTCTACAAGGTCACCATCACCCTGATACCAAAACCAGACAAAGACGTCACAAAGAATGAAAACTACAGGCCAATATCACTGATGAACAGAGATGCAAAAATCCTCAACAAAATACTAGCAAACAGAATCCAATAACACATTAAAAGGATCATACACCATGATCAAGTGGGGTTTATTCCAGGAATGCAAGGACTCTTCAATATATGCAAATCAATCAACATGATACACCATATTAACAAATTGAAGGAGAAAAAAACATATGATCATCTCAATAGATGCAGAGCAAGCTTACGACAAAATTCATCACCCATTTATGATAAAAACCCTCCAGAAAGTAGGCATAGAGGGAACCTACCTCAACATAATAAAGGCCATATATGACAAACCCACAGCCAATATCATCCTCAATGGTAAAAAACTGAAACCATTTCCACTAAGATTAAGAACAAGACAAGGTTGCCCACTCTCACCACCCTTATTCAACATAGTTTTGGAAGTTTTAGCCACAGTAATCAGAGAAGAAAAATAAATAAAAGGAATCCAAATCAGAAAAGCAGAAGTAAATCTGTCACTGTTTGCAGATGACATGATACTCTACATAGAGAATCCTAAAGATGCTACCAGAAAGCTACTAGAGCTAATCAATGAATTTCGTAAAGTAGCATAATACAAAATTAATGCACAGAAATATCTGGCATTCCTATACACTAATGATGAAAAATCTGAAAGTGAAATTAAGAAAACACTCCCATTTACCTTTGCAACAAAAAGAATAAAATATCTAGGAATAAACCTACCTAAGGAGACAAAAGACCTGTATGCAGAAAATTATAAGACACTGATGAAAGAAATTAAAGATAATACAAATAGATGGAGAGATATACCATATTCTTGTATTGGAAGAATCAACATTGTGAAAATGACTCTACTACCCAAAGCAATCTACAGATTCAATGCAATTCCTATCAAACTACCACTGGCATTTTTCACAGAACTAGAACAAAAAATTTCACAATTTGTATGGAAATACAAAAGACCCTGAGTAGCCAAAGCAATCTTGAGAATGAAAAATGGAGCTGGTGGAATCAGCCTCCCTGACTTCAGACTATACTACAAAGCTATAGTAATCAAGACAGTATGGTACTGGCACAAAGACAGAAAGATAGATCAGTGGAAGAGGATAGAAAGCCCAGAGATAAATGCACGCATATATGGTCACCTTATCTTTGATAAAGGAGGCAAGAATATACAGTGGAGAAAAGACAGCCTCTTCAATAAGTGGTGCTGGGAAAACAGGACAGCTACATGTAAAAGTATGAAATTAGAACACTCGCTAACACCATACACAAAAATAAACTCAAAATGGATTAAAGACCTAAATGTAAGGCCAGACACTATCAAAATCTCGTAGGAAAACATAGGCAGAACACTCTATGACATAAATCACCTTTTTGACCCACCTCCCAGAGAAATGGAAATTAAAGCAAAAATAAACAAATGGGACCTAATGAAACTTCAAAGCTTTTGCACAGCAAAGGAAACCATAAACAAGAC